>NC_091124.1:113815500-114418500 GCF_040183065.1 Periplaneta americana
AGTCAGAAAATAAATCAAGTTTAGTTTTGTTAGAAATTAATTTAAATAGTCTTGAATGTTAAATTACCTGAAATCAAGAACCAAGTAGTTTTCATATATCCTGAGAAGAATCAGCCCATTGAGTAAAGTCAACCTTCTTTTCCATTATAAGATATTATAATGGTGGTATCAGAAAATTGTGATGAATTTGAGCATGGTCATTGCTGGGAATCGAAAGCAGTAGCCAACCGTTCCACAAGCCATCCAACATAAGTTAAGGTAAAACTTAACTTGTGTACAATAAGAAGCACACACAACAATAATAATACTGGCACATAACATCAAAAAATATATATTTATAATATGAACAAGTTTATTGAGAACACGTGTTTTTTTTCTTATACCACTAATTTCAATATCTTTCTTTTAATGGTATGAATGGTACTGTTATTTATGCTGTATTTGCTTTATATTTGGATGAATCGAAGATAGCTAAGTCTCATCTCTGGTTCAGCATGCAGTTGACTGCAGTACTATTTTGTCATAGTAGCATATGAAAAATCTCTCTTCGAACATATAAGTGCTTATAAATGAAAGAAGAACCGAAACAGCTTTCGCAGATAATTCAGGGTACCGGTACTTTTCCTCAACACTGCACCAAAACTCTCCCAATGATTTCTTCTGAAAAGGTGTCTGCATTGTAAAGTCAGGAATAATACCAGTAAGTTTTTCATATTGTTGCATCATCAGGTTACAAGGTTTTTCTGAAGCTGCTAAGGGATTCCTTACCCAGGAGACCTGTTACATGTTCGCATTTACAAGCCCAGTAATTCATCTGGTAAGTGATGTACACTATGTCAAAATGAAACTGGCTGGCGTCTGAGAGACTAAATTCGAATCGGGTATTTCCGTGAGCGCTCAGGACAGCCAGGCTTTGTTCAAAAGATGGCATATATTCTTCTAATAGTTATAATGGGGAACACAACTATTAATCACTAAAATAATTCATATACGAGATTTAAAACATACAAATCGTTCAGAGTGTTTAAACAGTGAATATTGTAACACAAACACTATATACTATATAACAGGTTCTCAGGTGGAGTATGACCATTGCTCATTACAATGCCGTTTTTACTGCAGTAGTACTCTTAGCATAGTGGTAGAGTGTTAGCTAACTGTTTGTAAGGTTGCAAGTTCAAATCTTCGTGGAGCTAAAAACTTTTCTTTTGCCTTTTAAATGCATCACTGAAAATATAACAGGTTTTCGTCTTTTTTTTTATCCGTAGAATACTTTTCGCTTTACTTTTTTCGTGTTAATAGAAACTTTTGACTCTAGATAGATGTAACACTAAAGACGACAATTAGGGTCTTTCATATTAAAATGCTGTGTTATTTTATTAATTCTTGCTGCTTTACACTCTATTGCCTAAGGAACTTTCAGTAAATATGTTGATGATTAAATAAAATTGGCAATAATTAATTTGCAAGTTGTGCTACAGGGAATATGATTATTATACTAACCTAAATCCGTGATCATCAGGGCCTAAACGTAGTAATTGTAAACAAGAAGAAAATCCATAATTCTGATGACAAAATATATCCTGATTTCCTAGAGTTATAATCACAAATTTGCACCAATTTTGTATTTATGTGTAAGTAACATGAAGCAACATAAGCAAAATTATTTGACTATATTACACCAAAACGAGTTGTAAAAAATAAAAGAAAGGACAAAATAAAAAATTCACTACATGGATTCGAACTCGAGCAGCCTGTACAGAAGTTAAGTAGCTTAACCACTGCTCCATGCCAAGCATGCTCTGGAGGTATTAAAATGCTATGTTAATTATTTTATTAATCTGCTGCTTTATACTCTATTGCCTAAGGAACATTCAGTAACTACAGTGAATGTAAAAAGTATTTGCACGACGATATTCTTACTATAAATTAAGACCTAAATGAAGTACTATTAACTCTTGGTATGAAATAAACTGTTCATGTACAATAAGAATGCATCACATAGCGAATACATACAAGAAATTTCCATAATTTTGCGTGTAGCTTTTGTCACAGTTCAATAAATTAAATACCTAACAAAATTACAGCATAAAAAGTAATCGCACACTCAACTCCATTGATGACTAGAAGCACTCATGTGAAACGCAGTAGGCACATGGTACCGGTACTAAGGAAATGTTCATAATGCATGTTCCAAGTCAGTTTGATTCTAGAATCACAAGTAGTGTACAGCTATCACGCCAAATGGGACGAAAAGGGAAAGAAACTTCTAAGGAAGTAAGGGTTACTATCATTCATCTCCATAATCAATGTAAAACACTAAATGAAATATCAACGATTGTGCATAGAGGTAAGTCAACCATCAAGAGAATCATAGACAGATACGGGAAAAGAAAATCAAACGAAAATTTAAGAAGAAGTGGCCGGCCAAGGAAAATAAAGGAATTCAGTGGCAGAGCAATCATACGAAAAATTAAAAAGAATCCACATATTAGTGCACCAAAAATTGCAGCAGAGCTTCAATGTGATCTCGGTATGTGACAGTACCTAAGGAGTAGCAAATAGCATGGTACAAAAGCCCGTAGGAAATACTACATCAGCAGAGATAGGTATTTATGGAGATTAATTTTATCATTTGTGTTTTTTAATATTGGAGTCAGTGGAGATTGTTGGAGATTGATTTGTACTCTTGGTGAATATTAATGGAAATTTTGGAAAATACAATTACTTTGGAATTGGAATATTAATTCAATATGAATATTACTTTCCAAATAACTAACATTAAAGTTTGTTGAATTCTGGTAAAGGTGCAGTATGGTCAATAGACAATATTTGTTGGATTGAGACTTATTTAACACATATTCATTAAAAAAACTTCCAGCACTCAAATTAACACTTTCAAATCATTAGTGAAATGTTAAATTCTCCATCTTTTGGGTTTACTAATGTAATCAGAACACCTAGAATACTGTGTAATCTAGCCTACTTGGATATATAACAAATTCAAGTGAAAAAAAAATCCGAAAAAAAACTCAGAATATGAAATTCGCTATAAAACGATGCAATAGTAATAATTCGTGAATGTGTTCATATTTCGCTATTAGAACTCCGTGATTTGTCGCGATTGTGTTATCCACATATTATTAATCAGAATCACTTAATTTGTAAAGATTAGCAAAAATCTATTGTATATCTATTATGTAGTGATTTTCACGATCTCCATAAATACCCAGCCCTGTACATCAGTAAAGTTAATAAGAATAAAAGGTTAAACTTCGCTGAAATAAATCTTAACCAGCCCCAAGAATTTTGAAACTGAATGCTTTTCACTGATAAAAGCAAGTTCAATATATTTCAGTCTGATGGGAGAAGTTTTGTGTGGAGAAAAAAAATGCTGAACTGGAAAAAAAATCTTTGTTCCACAGTGAAACATGGTGAAGGTGGAGTACTAAAGCGGTTTCAGAATAAGAAGGCATATAAGGCGGAGCTATTTCAGACCGGTCTAGCTCGACTAGCCAGTAACAGTGAAGCAATGTTGCCTAGTTAAATCGTCGTGAAGTCTCGCTGAAGCGTCACGTATTAGTTTCTTTCTTGCACGCACAATACTTATGGCTAGGAATGAATTTTAAGCTGTGCCATTCGACAGAGCTCCGAATTCAGAATTGAACTGTACAAGAATGACAATTATATGTCAACTGGGTCTCGTGTTGTTGCTTTAAGCCTAAACAGAGATATTCAATCTACAACATACAACATATTTTGCTCTGAAGTCCCTCTCTGTAAACGAAGATAGATTCTGTTTATTTTCAAATTCAGAGGTGAACTGTTTTCTCGTATGTAATGTGTAACTTACTGTAACAATGTCTCTTGAAGGGATTGCAAGTGGCTCTGGTATTTGGTCTGTTATACGCAAAAGGATAGTCCTACACTCACAAGCGAGGAATATTGTATTTTTTGTATTTTCTAAAGGACTAGCTTATGTTGCAGTGCGTGTCAGTTTTTCAGAAACAAAGAACCTGACTGCAGAGGCGTGTGGTTTAGAAGTGATTACATTCTCTCGTATTCTCGGACAGGGCAAAGAGATAATTCAAATAGGTGGTATACTGTAGCTGTATTTACCTCTCCTGGAAAATAACGCAAAACGTGTTAATTATTTGGGCGATTTTCAGAATCGTGTATTACTTCATCGTACGATATTTTAAATAGACTATATTAATAGTATGTGTTAGCAGTGACATTGTAGAACATGGAAAGCAAGAAGAAAGCTGAGAATAACTACGGATACGATTTTCACTTTTCATTGGAATATTATACATGGTATAAAACGAAATACTGCTTAAACGTATGAGATATTTGGTTGATACCGGTATTGTAAACATAAACACTCCTGCCTCTTTTTCGATAAATTATACGAAGAGTATTAACAACATTCTTGCTTAAGAGCATTACAAACTTTATAACATGAAGCAGTTTAATTACATTTCACTTTTAAAATAAATACAGGCGGTCCACATCTGTGGAGTAACGGTTAGCGCGTCTGGCCGCGAAACCAGGTGGTCCGGGTTCGATTTCCGGTCGGGGCAAGTTACCTGTTTCAGGTTTTTCTGGGGTTTTCCCTCAACTCTATATGAGCAAATGCTGGGTAACTTTCGGTGCTGGAGCCCGGACTCATTTCACCGGCATTATTATCTCCATCTCATTCAGACGCTAAATAACCTAAGATGTTGATAAAGTGTCGTAAAATAACCTACTAAAAAATTAAAATAAATACACGAATTCTAGAAACGAGGAGATTCTATAATTCCAAAACTCAGTTTCTATTTTAAAAACCTTGCGTTGTATATAATGTATTACACTATATAGGGGAAAGTAGCCTAAATCGTACCGGCGCCGAAATCGTACCACTATTAATATTGAGGAAAGTATTGCATGCAGGGACCATCTGGGGAATTTTTCATGAAATACAAATAGAAACTGCCACTCGTTCAGTTTCCCGCCTTTCACCCAAGACAACAGCTGTATTAAATCGCGTTTAATAGTAAGTTCTGATTTCTCATATAAGATTTTGTTACTCTTTCGTAAGCTTTTATTAAAACATTGAGTTAGTTTAATGAATGTGTTTTATTACACCTAGTATATTAGATTGTTTGCATTATTTAAACGGTAAAAATGGTCCCTGTAACAGCTTTGTTTAGGTTATAATCTCAATAGTTTGCTTTGAGTGCTAGTTTCCTAAATCGTACATTTAAAAGGTTGCTCATATCATACCAGTACGATTTTGGCAATGTGAACAAATAACGTTAGGTGCATAATATTTTCAAATTCCAGAATAGATAACGACCAAACGAGAATACGGAAAATCGAAACCAAGTGCTTTACTTAAGGCAGTGGATGAATTTCGATCCGGAGCAGTGGGATTGAATGAATGTTGTCGTAAGTACAAAATCCCAAAATCGATTTTCAAGTGATATTTGATGGGCAAAATGAAGAGAGGTCTGGCTCGTCCAGCAAATTGATCCGTCAACAGGAGGAATACAGCTATTTCACGGGAAATATAAGAGGATTTAGTCTAAGCCATGATTCCCTATCTAGTGCATATATTTGAAATATCAATTAACAATGCTACTGTCCCGCGAGATTGGAAAGATGCAATAGTGGTGCCAATTTATAAGTCAGGGTCTCACTCAGATACAAAAAATTACAGACCGGTCAGCCTTACCTCTGTGGTTTGCAAACAGATGGAACACTTGATTTCAGCTTATCTAAGGCAGCATTGGGATGACTCAAATTGGTTACATAACTCTTAGCATGGATTTCGGGGGGGCTATTCATGTGAGAGTCAATTAGTAACGGTATGTCAGGATTTAGAAGACGGAATAGATCCCAATAGCCAAGTAGATGCAGTGATTATTGACTTTTCACGTGCATTCGATGTAGTCCCACACGATATATTGTTGGTTAAACTACAATCAACGGGGATTGACTTCAGAGTGTGCTCCAGTGGATCAAGGAATTTTTAACTTGTTGCACTCAGAGAGTACGGGTAGGGGAGGAATTATCGAACCCAATTGAAATTACTTCCGGGGTCCCGCAGGGGAGTGTCTTGGGGCCTCTTCTATTCTTGGCTTTTGTAAATGATCTGCCAGTTAATATCTTGTCTAGGGTTCGCTTATTCACGGATGATTGTATGGTATACAGGGAAATAAAAAGTCATGAAGCTCTTCTCCAGAATGACCTCAATAGAATAAACGATTGGGCAATAGCCAACAAAATGAAAATAAATTCTCTAAAGAGCAAAGCCATCAGCTTTACAAGGAAAAGAAATAAAATAGTCGCATCGTATACGTTAGGGGGTGAAACCATTCCGGAAGTTAACAAATGTAAATACCTCGGAATAACATTTAGCAGCGATCTCGGCTGGGGGAACACGTTACAGACACAGCGGGAAAAGCATGGAGAGCGTTACACTTTGTGATGAGGGTACTAAGAAAAAGTTCTGATAAATCCAAAGAGATTGCATATAAATCACTAGTTAGTCCAGTAATGGAATATGGTCCTGCGTGTTGGGATCCTTACAGATTAGAACATATTAAGACACTGGAAAAGATTCAAAAACGGGCTCTTAAGTGTTGTCGGAAAAATTCATCATTAAAATGGGACACACTCACGGACAGGAGAACGCGAATTCGATTATGCGCACTGTTCAAAACATACAGAGGTGAGCCTGCCTGGAGAGAAATAAAAAATAGGTTGCAGCCGCCAAATTACTCTTCAAGGAACGACCACTCATATAAATTGAGAGAAAGAAGGCAGAGGACGGACACTGGAAAGTTTTCTTTTCTCAATCGTACTATCAGGGACTGGAATGCTTTACCTGCAGACTTACTAAAGGCTTTACCAACAACCAAAAATGTATTTAAAAATAGGCTTAAGGACCTTACTAATAGACGGTAATTATACACAGTATTTAAAGGGTGTAAATGATATGTTGTTATTGAAGTGTTGTATCAGTGAAGAATTATGTTTTGTCAGTGAAGTGTGTTGTATCAGTGAAGAAGTATGTCGTGTTAGTGAAGTGTGCCGTGTAAGTGAAACGTGTTCCTGTCAGTGAAGCTTTATAATTTATAGTGGCAGTGCATAGTATTTGAACAGTGAAATGTTTTTGAAGTGTTAGTGAAATCAGGATAGAATCAGTGAAATGTGTCGTAGTTCCAGTGCAGTGAATGAGTTGACAGCGAAATGAGTGTAATTTGAAAGGTACTTGTGCAGATATGAACATATCATACTCGTGGGTTTTAGTTCGATCTTAGTTTTAAGATACAAATTAGATTTATTTCAAATGTTATTTTAAGTGATCGTTTCATTTAATTTAGTATATTCCCTGTTGTTGTTGTTGTTGTTGTTGTTGTTATTATTATTATTATTATTAATTATTGTTAGTATTAATTATTAGTATTATTATTAATTGTATTTTAATTAATAAGTTTATTATTGTCATTATTGAGTATAATTAGTTACCACTGCCACCGGGTATATACCCACTGCAGTGTGAATAAATACATACAACATATTCTGATGTTTGAAGACTTACTACAAAAGACGTTAGGAAGTTTGCCTTCGATGTGTTAGAAGCAAACCCACACCTTCCAAATCTGTTCAATAAATAAATACGACTGGCGAGAAGGAAGTGCTATTATGGGTTCATCAAGAGGCATTCAAATTTAATATTTTAGGAGGAAAATATTACAGATAAATTCTGTAGGACAAATTAATATATCTATAATATTCAAATTTAAGTTTGCGGCAACTGGAAACTGTATCTGAATTGTTCCAAAGGGTTTAATACAGTTAATGTTAAAGGGTCTTTTTATTGTTTGGAGAAGGTAGTCGACGAGTACTTCATAGACGCTTTGTACATATTTAACATTGACGGAACGAGTTTCTCCCTAAACCAAAGATTTAAGCTCAAACGAGAAAGAGAAAAAGTGCTCAGTAAGCAGTTGTGCTAACTCCAATCCCTCTAAGAATCGACTGCAGCAGAAGAAACCGAAAGGAAGAATTTCAAGGAAACAAATAAAAAAAGCAAATCAGCTATCAAAAAGAACGAAAAAATCATCTAAAATGATTGATTCTGATGTAAAAGAAGAGACCTGGTTTTATTTTATCTGTGAAGAAGCTGTCATTGAAGATATGATTCCTTGCTGTGTGCAATCAATGGGTGCATGAGACGTGCAGAAGTTTCTACGCCACAAGAACGTTCTCATTTTGCCTGTGACATGTGTAACGACAGAATCTGACAAGTAGGTATTGTTCATTTATGTTAAATATGATTTAATCTTGAGTGACCCTTCGTGTTTTCGTTTTATTAGATCTTGATAATAGCATTACAAAAATCTTTGTATCTTAAAACATCTTTGTTTCTCAGTTGTATTAATAAAATGTCATAGTAAATGACAATAATATAATGAAATAAGTTTTTTTTTGCAGTTCTTATTTTGAAAATTGTGTATTGTACGATTTAAGTGACCTCTAGGTACGATTTAGGAAACTAGGCACACAAATCGTACCACTTGCAGAGTTTTAAATAATGTATTTTAAAACAATTGATAATTATTTAAAAATTCTGAAAAAAAAAAATATTTTGTGTCCCAAGGTCCTGTCTCAATGTTTAACAGTATATGCAATTAAAATTCCTTCCCATTTAGAAATAACTAAAGAAAAACTGAAAAATGGTACGATATAGGCAACCTTCCCCTACCTTTTTCTAATATACAAATTTACCTTCAATATATTAACGATATTATTGGGTTACAGTTTTCATATTCACTTATATATAACTACCTTCACTCATAGGCTTATACTGCCCAGGCCAGAGTGATAGAACATAGAACCCTGGACCTCTAGGTAGGTATAAGCTTGAGGATTAAATGAAATTATATATGCTTGATTTAACAAAGTAAAAGAAAGTAATCTTCAATTTCAATATGAGTATGGTACTGAATTAGGGCTACAGATATCCTTATATTCTTATAGCCGGATTCTTAGCCAGACTATAGAACCCTGGACCTCAAGATACGTAAAAGTTAGAGAATAAAATTAAATTAGATAGACTTAGTTTAATAGAAAAAAATAAAATAATCTACAGTTTCAGTATGAATACTGAATTATGTATGATCACTTATCTGCAGTGCCTGGGAAAAGTGACATAAGTCAGTTTCCACAAACCTTTTTTGATAATTTATTGACAACTTACATTGGTTTATGTTTATTTGATTTTTTCTAGATGAATTTTTGTAGTGGGAGAAATACTTATGTCTCTTTTTCCAAGCGAGCAGATGTTCCATAAGTTGTCAAGAAATTATTAAAAAAGGTTTGTGGAAACTGACTTGTGTCACTTTTCCCAGGCACTGCAGATATTATGCTTACGTTGCATTATAACCAGATTCGTGACGAGAATATAGAACCCTGGACCTCTAGGTAGGTATAAGCTTGAGTATTAAATTAAATTATATAGGCTTCATTTAGCAGAAGAAAAACAGAATACTTCTCAACTTCAATATCAATACTAAATTATGTATCTACAGATATGTTTACGCTTTATTATTGCTAGAATCGTAGGCTGCCCCTACAAACAAACTTTATCTCATCTTTCCTCTGGAGAAATAAACAACAATAAATTCAACATTGCTGTACAAGGAAGTCTGAACATCTGGATAAATTTTCTCGCCTTCAGTTTTTTCAGGAGAGTATTTCCACATGTCAGATAGTGCAATACATTATGCAGCATTAGTTTTTTTTTAAATTAAGACATTCTTTGTCTGACATTAGCATAGTAAATTTCTACGTATCTGTCACTTTATTTCGAAAGTTAGTGACTCCAAAATCTACTGATCTGTGAAGCAAAGAAGTAATAAAGATTGGATGAAAATTACTTCAGTAAGAGTAATTATATTTAAACATTGCACACAATGAAGGAACTGGTCTCGACCCACCGCTCGCTGCAGCCAGGAGCGACTGATAGTTTCTGTCCTTATCTGTTGTTTCTGTCTTCCACGTCTCATGCACCGTGCACCGTGTGACAACGTCGTACTGCTGCTAACACTCGATTGGCTTAGGCCATATGCCTTCTTATTCTGAAACCGCTATAGTATAGGGGTGCATGAGTTCAGCAGGAGTGGGGTCATTGGCTTTTATAGAGGGCAATATGGACCAGCAACGTTACATTGATATTCTGAAGGGTTATGTAGTCCCTTGTGCTGAAAAATTGGGCATCAGAGACAATTTCATATTCATGCAAGACAACGATCCCAAATATACGGCCCACAATATTCGACTGTGCCTATATAACATCTCTTCCTACCTTCAGACACCTCCCCAGTCACCAGACATCAACCCAATCGAGCACTTTTGGGCTTATTTAGAAAGAAGACTTAGAACCAGGCATATTAACAGCAAAGAGTCTCTAAAGGCTGCAATCATAGAGGAGTGGAACAACATTCCAGCAAGTATTACTTCAAATTTAGTTAATTCTATGCCCAGAAGTTTAGAGGCTATTGTAAAATGCAAAGGTTACCCTACAAATTATTGAAGCTCAAAAGGAACTCACTAAAGTGTGACCAGTGTGCGAATGCTTTTTGTTCGTATTTTTGTTTGGTATCATTGTGTTTTAATCATAGAATGGTTTATTTTGAGACTTGTGCAATTAATTTTCTGTTTATATGTAAACAAATAACAGAGAATGTATATACTTGTATGTAACTTGTTGAGTGTATAGGATTTGAAGCACATTTATTATTGCTATATATTTTTATTACTCACAGTGCAAATAGTTTTTACACTCACTGTATGTTGATGGTTAAATAATTGGCAATAATTAATTTGCAAGTTGTGCTACAGGGAATATGATTATTATACTAACCTAAATCCATGATCATCAGGGCCTAAACGTAGTAATTATAAACAAGAAGAAAATCCATAATTCTGATGATAAAATATATCCTGATTTCCTGGAATTATAACCACAAATTTTCACCAATTTTGTAATTATGTGTAGGTAATATGAAGCAACATAAGCAAAATTATTTGACTATATTACACCAAAACGAGTTGTAAAAAATAAAAGAAAGGATAAAATAAAAAAAATCACTACAGGGATTTGAACTCGAGCTGCCTGCATAGAAGTTAAGTAGCTTAACCACTGCTCCACGTCAAGCATGCTGTGGATGTAGCTCAAATCAGTGCCTTGTATTATGGAGTTAACAAAAGCGATGCGAAGAGGTTTATGGTAGTGAACTGCATGCTCACTCGAAGGGATTTAGAAAATTTTAACTGCTGAAGAGGTCAGCCAATTTCATTTTTACCAAGTGTACAACAGACTCGTGCAAAACAAGAAGTTGCATTATCTCATCATACAGCTCATCTGGTAATAACTGATTAGATCCCAACAAATCACAGAATTCTTTAAGTATTCAGAAACACTTCAAAACGCGGTTGCAAATACAGTTGGTCCAAAACTGAGATTTTATCTTGAATTCCAATATCTTGTTATTAGCTGAGAATATAGAACTGATCCTTCCTTGTAGTGTCACGATAGTTTAATTTATTTTGGTAAAAATAACTGCAAGTTGAGCAACCCTGACGAGTGAACTCTTGTCAATCATAAAATCTTGCAAATAAAATGGTTAGTCTGCAAAGAATGCACTCACTTCGGCCTTCAGTTCAAACAGTCGGAACCATTTGACCTCTGTGTGGAGGAGCAAAGTATGATGGATGTTCCCCATGTCTGCGCAGAGAATATTAAAGTTCAGTTTCTATACAGTATGCGCATGACAGTGAAGAATATAGTAGCTGGTAGTACCATTTTTTGCAAATTTCTTTACCCATGATTCAGCACCAGATGTTTCGGCCATCATTGCCCACACCCTATCTGTACAGACATCTACGCATTTGTCCCATGGCATGTCATTTTCTGTTAAACATTGATTAAAATTTGTTGAATATCTTTTCTCTGATGCATGACTTTTCCGTGATTTACACAAAAGGAGATTCTGCAATACAAAGTTGATGCTGACATTTAATTCTAAGGCAGGCAATGCTACTAGTCCTTCTACATCTGTGGCATCATCCATTTGTAAAGCAAATTCAGGGCACTTCAGTCAAGAGATCAATTCATTTTTCACATTCTCTGCCAAGTCTTTTATTTGGTGAGATATGGTATCATTGAAAAGTAGTATTGCAGCTTTATGACTTAACCATTTCCATATCACAGTTGGTTGGTAATAGTGTGTGCCACTCTCAGCTGAGCAGCTCTGTAACTAACCAAGTAAGATGCTTCCATTGACTTTTCATTTTTAATGTGCAACACTTAAAAGATAAATTATTGAGTCTTTAACAAATCATTGCACATCTGTTTGAAATATTCAATCAGCTTATCCTGTTGGTCTGGATGACAGGATTCAAAATGACGGTGTAATTTCGCAGGGAAACATTTTCTGACATACGAGATTCATCCAGGAACTTCCAATGAAATAAATGAAACAAAAACATCAATAAGGAAGAAATATTTATTGCATTATTTACAGAGATTCACTGGCTACTTCTCAACATAGTCACCACCGTTAATGAGGCATTTACCTGTGCACCAACATCTGTATGCCTGTGTCAGAAGTCTGCCACCAACATCTTTAGCCATGAAGTCACTATCGTCTGTACCTCAGCGTCATTGTAGAAACGTTTTCCTGCCAGAAAGCACTTCATGAGACGGAACAAATGAAAGTTACTTGGTGCGAGATCGGGACTGTAGGGTGGATGGTCGAAGATCTCCCATCCAAACTGAAGCAACAGATTGCATATGACGTTGGCTGTATGGGGTCGTGCATTGTCGTGCAAAAGTGTAATGCCTCTTGTCACCATTCTATGTCTCTTGTTCTGGATCACCCTCCTCAAATTTCGCAATGTTTGACAATACTGCTCAGCCTTAACGATTTCCCCTCGCGGTAAAAACTCGTACATGAGGACACCACGTCGATCCCAGAAGAGACAGTTGCACATGATTTTTTTGACAGAGATTGTCTGTTTGAATTTGGTCCTCACAGGTAAACCACTATGCTGATTGTTATTTTGTTTCTGGTGTAACATGTGATACTCATGTTTCATCCCCAGTGACAACACTGTCGAGAAACTCGTCACTTTTCTCTGTGTATCGCTGGAGGAATGTCAATGCTGAGGCCAGATGTTTCATTTTGTGTTCATCTGTCAGCTGCTTTGGCACCCATCTTGCATACACTTTCCGAAAACCAAGCCACCGGGAGACGATTTCATCCAGCAGTAAGTGGGACATCTGGGGGAATTGACCAGAGAGTTCCGAAATTGTGAAGCACCGGTTCTGCAAAACTGCTTGCCACACACTTTCTATCAGTTCTGGCATCATCAAGGACGGTCTGCCACTACGGTCTTCGTCGTGCACATTGATTTGGCCTTCAGTGAATTTCCTGCACCATTGTCTAACCATACTGTCGCTCATAATGTCGGGTCCATATACACTGCACAATTGGCGGTGGATCTCTGCTGGAGATTGCTTCTGAACATGCAGAAATCAGATAACTCCACTAATCTCGCAGTTGGCAAGAGACAATATCAGTGACGCCATTTTCTCCTAGCGCTGTGCAATAACTATTGCCGTCACAAGACTGAAACTGCACTGCATTATTCCCACATACCCCCCTCTCCACTGCTATGCATATGCATTCCCGTCAACTAGTCATGCCATCTCTGGATGTGATTGGAACTTACTTCCTGGATGGACCTCGTATAACACACTGTGACAAATTGTCACTTGTGTTACAGAATCCAATAGACAATTAACTTTCATCATACTTGGATTCTTTGTTGTTCCACTAAGTTGAATTCGAATTGATGGAAATCCCTCTCGTTTACTTGTATTGCCTTGTATAGAACGATTTTTTTCAAGTACAGAATAATCTTTTACTGGAGTGAGGAGTCATATCCAGTGAATGAGATGCAGCCTGCATGTTGGATCTTGCAGAAGCAGAATCATCTGAAGTCGACTGGGAATTCTCCTTTAGCATCCCGAATCTCAGGCATATGCATAAAAAACGCACTTACTGTATTGTGACCTTTAATTCATTCAACAATGTTACTTTTATTCACAACAATAATGACTTTCTATAACTGAATTTAAACACTGGGTATTCCACTCCACATAGCAACACAGTATTCGTTATTGCACTCCACAGACGACAATGACAATTCACGTGGATTATTGAGAACAACAATGTACTCCTAATCTCAACTAAAGTTCACAAAGCACTATTTACAAAACAAAACCGTCAGTTCTCAGTTCGTTTGCCTTGGCTAGTTCTTCTAGCTCATTCACTCAAGTTCATGGTGTATCGAACCCAAAACTCCCAGAGACAGTTCACTGAACTTCGAACCCAAGACTCTCGGACGTGTTGCTTCCACCCGAATGCTGCCGCAGTTACTCAAGTTCACTTCATGTTTAACCCAAGACTCTCGGACGTGTTGCTTCCACCTGGACGCTCACTGCTGCTTCACAAACTGACTCCAGACTTGAAGGCTGATCGCTTTTTATGTGTTAATTCATACATTCTCGTACCTTCGATCTTCGAGAACAATCTGTTTCTACAACAATTGTTCGCTTGACTTGCGAGCTTTCTGGATCTCCCCATCACTCGGACTCCAGATGTTCCCCTTATGTCCGTCCCCTCCAATCCGCGTGGGCCACAGTCCTCTTTCCTTTCGCCGCACCCAGAGCCCGCCGACTTGCGTCTTCCCTTTCCGCCGCCTTCCTTCCACGCGTGCTCTTCCTTCTGCCAGACGCGTGCTCGACTCCCGAGGCAGCGAGAACTTTCCAGCATGGTTGCCACAGTATAATGAATAAGCAATTACATTTTGTTATGCTTATTCACAGGCTACATTGAAACTTTGGAAGTTACTTACTATAAAGAGCAGAATCACCAGTTTTGCCAATGTGTACCTCAAGTCTGAGTCACAACTGGATGGTCATTTGCCAAAGCGAACTAAGTGCCAAAATTTGATGTTATGTATGTGTACTGGTCTTGCATTATCATTCTTTCTTGTGCCAAAGCGGACTGGAATTTTCTCTGACCAAAGGAACATTGGAACACAATTTTGTTACGGCATATGATTAGTATGACCGCTTTTCTCCCACCAGAATGAACCATATTTCCACAGGAAATAGTTCAAGGTAGGGATGTAAGATTTCTTCAGTAAAATATGTTGAAATTGAATATGAGGTTGGTGACTTCAGTCCCAGTTCTTCAGATAATTATGAGCCCGGAGAACAAGAAGAATCAACAACTGATGGTAAATTTATTAATACTTTTATATTAAAATATTTTTTTTTTTAGTTTATAATGCAGTTCACTCATTTGCCAGAACGAACTATGTACGAAAAATGACGAAAGCACACTTTATGAATCGATTTCGTTTGCTGAATCAGTTCTACCACATGTTACAGATTAAATGTATCGAAAATCACTCAATTTCTCTAGTCATTTCAAACCTAGACTGACTAGGGAGTGCTGTGACACTAATTATGAAGATGGTTACTTCGGCAAAAGAGGACAGGGTAAAAATCCTTTCAACAGTGTGAATTTAATTAATTAATTAATTAATTAATAATAATAATAATAATAATAATAATTATTATTATTATTATTATTATTATTATTATTTATGCTATATCTGTTATGGTATATATTTTTCATTGAATTTGGTATTCCCAAGAAACTACTTCGATTAATTAAAATGTGTCTCAGTGAAACTTCCAGTAGAGTCTGTATAGGCCAATTTCTATCTGATGCTTTTCCAATTCACTGTGGGCTAAAGCAAGGAGATGCACTATCACCTTTACTTTTTAACTTCGCCCTAGAATATGCCATTAGGAAAGTTCAGGATAACAGACAGGGTTTGGAATTGAACGGGTTACATCAGCTTCTTGTCTATGCGGATGGAGTGAAAATGTTAGGAGAAAATCCACAAACGATTAGGGAAAACACGGGAATTTTACTTGAAGCAAGTAAAGCGATAGAATGGGAAGTAAATTCCGAAGTATATGATTATGTCTTGTGACCAGAATATTGTACGAAATGGAACCATAAAAATTGGAGATTTATCCTTCGAAGAGGTTAAAAAATTCGAATATCTTGGAGCAACAGTAACAAATATAAATGTCACTCAGGAGGAAATTAAACACAGAATAAATATGGGAAATGCCTGTTATTATTCGGTTGAGAAGTTTTGTCATCTAGTCTGCTGTCAAAAAATCTGAAAGTTAGAATTTATAAAACAGTTATATTACCGGGTATTCTGTATGGTTGTGAAACTTGGACTCCCACTTTGAGAGAGGAACAGAGATTAAGGGTGTTTGAGAATTAGGTTCTTAGGAAAATATTTGGGGTTAAGAGGGATGAAGAATGGAGAAAGTTACACAACGCGGAACTGCAGGCATTGTTTTCTTCACCTGACATAATTAGGAATATTAAATTCAGATGTTTGAGATGGGCGGGGCATGTAGCACGTATGGGCGAATCCAGAAATGCATATAGAGTGTTAGTTGGGAGACCGGAGGGAAAAAGACCTTTGGGGAGGCCGAGACGTAGATGGGAGGATAATATTAAAATGGATTTGAGGAAGGTAGGATATGATGATAGAGACTGGATTAATCTTGCACAGGTTAGGGACCGATGGCGGGCTTATGTGAGGGTGGCAGTGAACCTCCAGGTTCCTTAAAAGCCATTTGTAAGTAAGTATATATTTTATTAACATTAATAATATTATCTAAGATGTAACAATATTTACTAAAACATATTCTCCTCTCGTACAGTATTTTATTTTAGATACGAATGGATGTGAAGAAAATGTTGAAAATACAAATTCAACACAGAAAAGAAAGAATGAAGAAGATAAAGTTTTGCAAGAAGTTTCAGACATTTAGGCCGCAATGTAGAGTGGCTGAAAATAAAAGAAATGTGATTGAAAAGGGAAAATCCAGACACAATGGAATATAAATACAGTGATAACACACTGGCCGAATTTTAATCTGTAAACTTCAACCGAAGACTGAAGGGCAGACCAGCTAAGACACCACATAAGAACATAACTGTGACGAAGATGATTGTGCAGAGGACAATGTATAAAAATCATGATGATTAGCATTCACTTAAGGAAATGATAATAATAATTTGGAATTTATTGTCTGTGCACCTATTTCTTATTTCTTACTTTAGTGACAATAATTTTATTTCACATTATCATGTAAACTTTATAATAATCTATGTTTAATGTTTACAGTACATAAGTTTATTCCTGAACTGATAATTATTTCACATCTATTATCCAAAATATATTGTGTAATCTATGTTTAGAGTTTGTAGTGTATCAGTTCATTCTCAAAGCAATATATTTTTTAGATTATTATTAGACCTCGGATTTTTAGGCTCGTTTAGCGTAGGTTGAAACATACGTTCTTTAATGCATCTAGTTTTAGGCAATATCATCGTTCGAGAGTTTCTCGTGTTGCATACATTTAGGAACTTTTGTATAAAATTATTGCAACCTATCCTATTCAAGCCTAAAAATCCGAGGTCTAATTATTATATATGCTTTGCAAGAATCATTAATCTTTATATATACAATATACCAAGTATTTCTGAATTATAAAATTTATAATAATTATTTCTAGTCTAACTGCATTATTAAAACACAGACGAAATTATATGTATATTGTTCCTTCTTACGCAAAAATGAACTACAGAGCTATTATTATCATACATTCCAGAAAAGAGCAGCCAGCCAATTGGCCGTGCCCTACATGGTTTCCATCGAGCGCATAACCATTTCTCTGGTGCTTCTCCAATATATAACAGTACTAACAAATGTTCAATAATTTGGACTTACTATGCTCCCAGTCGTTGCTGAAAATGGCCCCTGTTTGCCGCCACTACAACTGACATCTTCTGATAAACGAATGAACAACACTCTGAAGTTCCACATCATTGAAGCTTGGATTTCTTCTCGTATATAGTCTTTTAGTTCATCTATAGAATGAGGATTTTTCCTATAAACCCAACCTCTTAGTGTTCCCCCTAAATGAAAGTCAGAGGTTATATCTGGGCTTTGTGGAGGCCTCAAATTATTACTGATTTGTCTCATACCGAAAATATGCCCCAATTCCCTCATTGACATGGCAGCTGTATGAGCTGTGGCAGAATCTTGTTGGAAATAAACTGACAATCGTTCCGCATAAGAACATTACGTTCTCTGCTTGATTTTCGAGTCTTCACTGAGCCTGTTTCTTTAAATCTTTTCGCGAATCGTCTAATTGTTTTGGCAGAAGGTACAGGTCTGTTTGGAAACTTTATTCGAAATTTTCGTCTTGTTTTCGCACACGACCTTCTGGCTTTTATGTACGTATTGTACATATACACACATTCACATAGTGAGAATTTGTTGCTAGCCATTACCTAAATACACAATAATCACTCAACTTTATATACTAATGTTGTACACTTGAAGAATCGAGAGTTTCATTACACGACTTCTAAGCACACTGAATGCCATATGGCTACTGGAGCTCGATTGTGTGGGATAAACTGTTTACACATGGCAGAAACCACGCAGGACGCAGCTGGCCGGCCACTCTTTCCTGGGACATATGATAATAAAGCTCTGTATACCCTGTGACAAATCAACAAACAAACAGAAATAAAGTAAAATATTGATACTGACACTTTTCTGACATTGTAACATGAAAAGTAATACCATTGTGTAACACTATAAAAAAATCATCTCTGTGGTTCATGTGGAGATTTTTTATTTTAATGTCAACTTTAAAGGCTAATAAAACAGAAAATGATTTGGTGTTTAGTTCGCTTTGGCATATGACCATCCAATTATGAAAAATACTATCCTGACAATAGCAAACCATGCAGACTTTCTGTAAATTTAGTAGCTAACCTGATACAGAAAGCAACTAATTTTTCTGCGTTATCAACACATATGCAGAGGAATAAATGTCAAGAAAAGTAGACTTGCTTACAAAATGGCTGAATTGGCAACCACTGAACAGACATCATCCATTTGGCAGTGTAACACTAATCAGAGCAATAGCACACACAATTTACTGGTCTATTTCAACACTTTTACTGATTTTCAGCAATTGCAAAAGATGTCGCAGCAATTCTCTGCATTAGCTCAATGCGGATATTGCAACAGATTACACTAGTCTGCGAATTTCAACTTTGTGTTTGTTGCCTAAACTAAGTAATGTGATTTTATATAATGTCGATGTGCTGAATCCGAATGTTCAATCCCTTTGCTTCTATCACGTCAGGTTTGTTTGCAAAATCACTTTAAATGTATTTTACAATTACGTGAATTTCATCACAAACTTTTTCAATTCACTTTTTTATTTCAAATTCAAAAACAATATTTAAAAGACACAACTTGCTGAAATTATATGTATGGTTGTTCATACATGTCACTAGACTGTTTTTGCTTTGTTTTGTCTTGTTTACTTCACCACTGGATATATAAATTAGCACAATGTATCACACAAAAAATTACACCACTTGCTTCTTAGTTGAGAAAGTCCTCCTGTTCCTCTTTCTTTTGTTTCTCTTCAGGTATTTCACGCTTTAACTTCCAACAATAATCACCAAGCATACTGATGCTCCCGCGTCCCTGGTACCTTCTTTCGAATCCTGCAGATCCTTGTGAAATCGTTCATCTTACTCTTAGCTGAAAAATCCTAGATTTTCGGCGAAATAATCTAGCTGAGAAAACAGAAAATTTTGATACTCATGTTACAACCAAATTCCTTGTATCCTTCAAGCATGTTAGCCACACTGTTTCGGTAATTAGGATCCTTGTTGCCAAGAAATTTTAAAACAACTTCACAAAACAACATCCATGCTGATTTCTCCTTTTCATCCATACTGTTTTTAAGTGCTGCACCAGACATGTTTTCTTATGTCAGGACCATTAGATATATATCTTCTTTCAATTTGCTTCAGATAGTAGTGGAAATTTTTCACATACATACTTAAAACAGCCTCCTTCCTTATTTAAAGCTTTTATAAGCTGTTTCATTAAGCCAAGCTTGATGTGGAGAGATGGCAGCACAACTTTAGAAGAACTCACAAGGCTTTGACGCACAACATTCTTACAACCGACTTCCAAATTTTGTCGAGGTGGCCATTCTTTCATAGTCCAGTGATCAACTCGTGCCCTACTATCCCACAGGCAAAGAATGCATGGAAATTTGGTAAAACCAGATTGTTGACCCAGCAACATAGTAAGAACTTTGAAATCATCACAAAGTTGCCAGTTGTGTTCCTATAGTCTAGTCGCAATAACAGAAGTTGCAAATCTGTGTATGATTTTTTGAGGATCACTGAATAGGCAACGGGCACTGAACCAAAAATGTTTCCGTTATGAAGGAGGAAATCCTTTAAACTTCGCTTGGAAGCATCAATGAACAGTCTCCATTCATTTAGGTCATAGTTTGGAAGTCCAAGTTTTAGCATAAATTCTTTCACATTACTGCAATATACAAGATTATCATCTTCGGAGAAAAAGTATTTAAAACCTATTTCACGTTGTCAGTACCAATAGAATGATGTTTGTTTAAGACTTTCTGGTCGCACAGGGATTGGTACATTAGGCACAGGTAAAATGGCTGACCGAACAACTGAATACACAATTTGATTTTTATGTTTAGAATCGTACCCCTTCACATCACACAAACAGAAGTAGCAGTCATTACTATGGTTCGACTGCTCTCTCCAAACCATAGGTATACTCCAAAAGATAGCAACGGTCTTCTCCAATTGATCAAATGACGAAGTTCTTCAGTGCTTACTCTACATACTTTGTGTGGTGCCCAAGCTTTACTTTGGTCTCCAAGTTTGATTCCAAAATATGCGTGGTATGACTTTTCACAAAATCTGTAATATTACACCTCTGCTTAGGCAATGTGTATATCCTACATAAGTTATATAACAAAAGTGGTCTGGATTATTTAGACATCCTCGATGCAACATGGTAAATACTTTCTTACTGAACTAAAAACTTTCAACATTCCACTCCACTATAAACCTTCAAATTGATTTCGTTTCGTTTCCACATGAAACGCAGACTAATGAAATGTGAGAGAAACTAGACGAGTTGAGTTCAGTCTCTCACCAAGGAATGGCTGACATTTCTATCTTTCACAAATAAAAATAATGACAAGGCTGCACGTTATTTCGCCCTAACTTCCTTATGTGCTTGCACCCCCTATTTGCTAAGAAACATCCAGTGTCCTTGGTTTTCAATATAAACACCTTAAAAATATGTTGAATACATTTGGTTTTCATATGTTAACATACTAAACTTACATATGTTAAAGTATTACAGTTTAAATAATTATCATATAAATTGCCGTAATGTATTATAAGAAAATTAAAATAATAAAAAAAATGGTATGTGATAGGAACATTCTGGCTTTCAATTTGATTTCAGCGTGCTAAAAATACCCTAAAAACATTAAACCTTTGGAGGCAGGAATTTCATCGCAGACTAGTGTTATTATTTTTTTAGTTATTAAATTGATTTCTTGCTTTCTTTCTCCATTATTCCCTAGAATAGCCCTTGATCACGTCTTGCGGAGCCCTATGCAGAGCACACTTTGAGAAACTGCCCTAGAACATGGCTTATAAAGTGGGGCATGCCTGTAGTGTTTGCAGCCAGAAATAATTGTCAAACACCATGTAGGTACCTATGGGATATGATACTATGCATGCTTGGAGTTTGTATGAAAATTTACGGACTACATTACTGCCAATGCAATTGATGCCAACATGGTGTTTAATACAGACCAAAGTCAATCTGAATATGAACTCACATCAAACAGGATCTGTCAGTGACTGGGGAGACAATGACTGAAGCTGTTATACAATCTATTGCATCTACTAGCCATTCCTATAGCATTCAGATGCTTTTTTCCCATGTCAGGACACCTTGCAAAGAAACTGTACATCTGCTTTCAGGAAGCAGGCAGCAAGTTTGGCAAACATGTGTCAAAACACTACAACATAAGCAACTTCCAAGAGAATTGGACTGCAGCATCAGTGTGGATGTCCACAGCTCTTGTACTGTCCAAGATGTGTAAGGTACTGGAACTGGAACTAACAGGAGCATCCTTTCTGCTTTGGTCTGGTTAAACTGACACGAGTTTACTGGCCAAAACGCTCGGTAACAGGGATGTAAATTTTCACAAAAAACTACACTCCCCAAGGCCACAGATAGCTAGCCTCTCGATGTCTATTTCTTTCAACAATACGAACTCTCTACTCAATGCGTGAAAGAGTACGTAGGTTGTAATAAGGAGCATAACAGGCTCTTCATTTTCGAGTTGCATTCTTTCATATACAATCAGTTGAGTGCACCATAGTACCAACCTACGCTTCATTAAGCATTAACTTTGTCTGGATACGTGTCATAGGGCACATCGCTTTTATTCCGTAATGTGTTGGACATAACATCTTACTGCACATGACACATGCAATACTCCTGATTGTGATTCCACCATCATCATTTATTTGCTCATGGTGTCCCTATTTTGTAAACCATGTTCCAGGGGTTAATGCCTCATTTCACACCTGTTACTTTGGTATCAATCTCGTGCACACAAAGTTTCGTGACAATTGTTCTCAGGAGTCCAATAGCATTCCTGCTGTGAAGCCAGAGGTATTGGTCAAAGTATTCTATGTTAAAATCACCATTAGTTATTTAACAAAATGTCGACATAAAGAAGTTTGCTAAGCTAAAAACTTTTCTCAAAAGAAAGTCAGATGGATATAAACCTAAAAAGGCAAGACTTTTACGAGGCAGGAGTTAAAGTTTTACTAGAATCATCTGATAGCACATATCTTATGATGAAAGTTTTATTAATGGGATTAGCAGGAGCTTATCGCTGGGATAAACTTGTCAAATGAGAACTGATGATCTAGAAGATAAAGGTTTTTATTTGACAGTGAAAATATCAACTCAAAAACATTCAATGAACGCACATTCACAATTCCAAATAAGGAAAAAAAAAATTGTGAGAACACCGTAAAAATTTTCAGAAAGTGCATATAACTTCAACAAACAATTGTAGAATATCGATTATTATGGAAGCTGCTATGTGAGACAGTTCCTCGTATAGGATAAGGAGGTTTTCATCAGATTAGTATTTCTTGTTAATATTCTTATATGGATAGGAAGCGTAGGCGTGTAAGAAAGTTCCAGAATGTGAAAAGGAAGTAACAGCTGGGCAGAAATGCCGAATCCACGCTACGCGGACAGGAAACATGTGTCCAGGCGTGGAGTTGACCGATGAGGGGATACATGGACTTTGCCTGCGGGTGTTCAGCAAGATGACGCCAAGCCAGGTTCGAAAAGGAGACGGTCTGGAATATTTTAGAGAGTTGTCAGAAAACACCGGAAGTGGGGGAGGATCTAGTTAACGAACAATTTTTGAAGAGCGCGTCTTAAGTGACGTAAGAGTAATCATGGCCAATCAGGATTCATAATAGAGACACGTGATTTATAGATAGAAGGGCGAAATGAGGATATTTGGTGGTTGCAAGTAGAGGAGAGACTTGGCAGATAGACAGAGGGCAGATAGAACGCGTGTGGTAAGGACGCACTCCACATATTCTCGGCGAACATAACTTGGAACGGGACGGCGTGGATAACAATTTACGGACTTAGAATTTTTTAGTGGGTATAGGAAGAAGTCGTGTGTTGTATCATTCTTATAAGTCCGAATTCTTTTCTCGTCATTATTATTACATTAGGAATAAATTGTCATCACGTTATCAACTCTCTGTTATATTACCGGTATTATAGTATAAAACATAGAATTACGAGAATACGGAAATTAGTCTACCAACTTGTAGGCAGTGAGAGCAGTATATTATACACTTGGACACGCATTTCTGCTAATCCGAAACCAAGACTTCATAATAATAAACGTTCTCATCGAGATTTATTACCAACAACTTCTGGTGTGTCCGCTTACATCATTTCAATCAATGAGCACGTCTCCCAAACCCCATGTCCCAACTGTCTGCAGCTGACCTGGGAACCTCATCTCTACCAGAGTAATCTCGAGTTACTCTCCATACACAACGGGGCTGGCAGCCGAGGGCAAAGAGAGGAGTCTTTGACAACGACGACAACCGCCTCAAATGTTCAAGTAATCGGAATTAACAAGTTTTATAAAATTTCGACTCTAATAGCCAAGTAGGCCTACTTGGAAATACCTCGTCCAGAAAGGTACACAAGCCATAATTTTAGGAGTCTTAGCTACTCTGTTGGTTGATTGTGAGGCAGATATTCTATGACTGAAATGACATGAGGGGGTAGAAGTTGTCATGCAGAAGGTTAGTGTACAAGAAACAGTTGATCCTTAGAGAATGCATTTGGGATTTGTAAACTGCTAGGTTAACTGCAACATCGACTATAGGTATGACTAAGAGCAGCACATAAGACAGTGCAGTGGACTGTCCTCAAACATAACCACACATAAAGTCGTTTAAGCTACAGAACATATTTTCACTGTTCTGTTCTTACAATATTAAACCACCTAAATGTTTACATTTTACAGTACTAAGTTTATTTACAATGTGTACAATTTAGTGTCTTAGAGCATTGTACCAGTAATACATATATTTACAATGAATTTATACAGTTAACCACATTTAGAAAAAGTATATTATTTTACTTTGCACTACTTTCTCCTCCTTTGTGGTTGCATTGGTTGCAATGAACAACAATATATTTCATCAGAGATTGAGAGATGAACCTCATATGATATTCAGATAGGTGGTGTTTATACTGTGAAAAACTTCTTCCTACAACGCACAATTAGTTACTAATTCACAAATTCTGATTGTTATTTGTGAGTGATATGGGTTTCAATTTTCTTCAGCATGCACATATTCAAGGGGTAACTCATGAAACTATATTTTATGGTTGAGATCACTAAATATTTTATATGTTTGATGTATTACACTTAAATTTAAGTATTTGTGGAACAACTTGCTAAACTACGACTTTTCATTTCATGATAAAGTAGCTTCTTGGCAGCAAATTATCAAATTTTTATAATAAAGACAGATCACAGAACCTGCGACAGGATAAGAATTTAACATGTTTATCTTTTATCCAATGGATTTCAAAAATTGAAAGTTAAGTTAGCTGTTCAAATTTTTAGTCATACTGTTGCAAGTTTATTGTTAACATATGACAGTTTAAGGACTCTCAACTCATCTGCAGCAGAAACTGCAGAACTTCTGGAAAACTATAATATTTTTCACCTTTTAAATTCAAGTTTTAATGTTTCAGATAAATTCTACAGGTTAGATAAGTTCTGAAAATAGCATGAACTTTTAAATGACTTTTTGGAGTTCATAAAATTTCCTAAAATATTCTTTCATTCATATACCCAGTCATTAGATGCAGTCCAATTCGTTGATAAAATTCATTTCCATAAGGAAAAGGGAAAACAAAGCTATACCATAAAATATTTTCAGAACTTTGTAATTCATTTCTGCAGTTGTGGTCTCATTTAAAAAAACAGTCATTTTCATTTGTTCTCACACGCAAATTAAAGCACATGGTTTAAAAAAATTCTTTTGGTAGTATATGCCTAGGATAAGTTATAAGGGGGCAATTCATACAATTCTACTCAAAAAGTTGTCTCAATTATTTTCGGAATTCAAGCAGTTCAAACTGTGCTAAAGAGTCTTATGTTTTACTTTCAAAAGTTAATGATGACAGAGATTTGTTGAATTTAGGTGTAACTCAAAATACAATTTCAAACAATATTATTGTGAATCACATAGATTATGGAGAAAATTTACCTCAGAAAAATGCACTTCATTATGTTTGTAAGTAGTTAATTAAAAAGTGCTTAACCATTCATGAATGTAATACATGTTCAAAATATTCAAAGAAGAAGCAATTTTTTTTTACTTTACCAAAATGAATTCTCATTGCATATTGGATAAAAAATATGGATATCTTTGCAAACCTAAAGTGTCTAAGTTCCAAGCTTTGTAAGTTTATATTATACACTTGGTCAAAATGAAAATGGCTGACGTTTGAGAGACTAAGTTCGAATCGGGAATTTCCATGAGTGCTCGGGACAGCCAGGCTTTGTTCAAAAGATAGCGTATATTCTTCTAGTAGTTATAATGGAGAACACAACTATTAATCACTAAAATCTTCCAAGAAAATAATTCATATACGAGATTTAAAACAGACAGATCGTTCAGAGTGTTTAAACAGTGAATATTGTAACACAAACACTATATACTGCATAACAGGTTCTCACATGGAGTACGACCATTGCTTGTTACAATGCCATTCTGACTGCAGTAAAACTCTTAGCGTAGTTGGTAGAGCATTAGCAAAGAGTTTGTGAGGTTGCAAGTTCAAATCTTCGTGGAGTTACTAAACTTTTTTTTTTGTTGCCTTTTAAATGCATCAGTGAAAATATAACAGGTTTTCGTCATTTTTTTTATCCTTAGAATACTTTTCTCTTTATTATTTTTTTTTTCGTGTTAATAGAAGATTTTGATGCTAAATGGAAGTAACACTAAAGACGACAATTAGGGGCTTTCATATTAAAATGCTGTGTTAATTATTTTATTAATCCCTGCTGCTTTACACTCCATTACCTAAGGAACATTCAGTAAATATGTTGACAGTTAAATAATCGGCAATAATTAATTTGTAAGTTGTGCCACAGAGAATATGATTATTATACTAATCTAAATCCGTAATCATCAGGGCCTAAATATAGTAACTGTAAACAAGAAGAAAAACCATAATTCTGATGACAAAATATATAACCACAAATTTTCTCAAATTTTGCAATTATCTGTAAGTAACGTGAATTATCATAAGCAAAATTATTTGATTATATTACACTAAAAGGGGTTGTAAAAATAAAAGAAAGGATAAAACAAAAAATTCTACGAACGATGCCAAAAAAAAAAAAAAAACAACAAAACGGTGTCAAGAAATGTATGTTGTGAAACCTATCATATCGAATGAATTTAATTCTTGATGCCAGGTTGAACTGATTGATTTCTAGTCGCATCAAGATGGTGATTATGAGTTTATTTTAGTACACCAGGACCATCTCACAAAATTTGTTTTAAAAGCTCTCAAGACTAAGATGCTGATGAAGTAGCTTGTAAGTTGATTAATATCTTCACTTTTCGAAGCACCAAGCATTCTCTAGTCTGATAACAGAAGAGTTTGTTAACAACACTGTGTGCAGTTTAAAAGACTATTGGCCTCAATTAAAACTTATCCAGCAAACCACAGCACAGTCAAAGTCAAGGTAGCATGAAACGAGGTAATCAAGACATAAAGAACATGATCTCCACATGGACTAAGACTAGAAGACTTCTCGCTGGAGTGCAGACTACAATTCATACAATTAATGAAGAATAGGGCTTATCATGCAGGAATAGAGAGATCATCATTTATGAAGATCTTTTTGGATGTCAAATTAAGATTGGACTAGAAAGCTCACCACTTTCTAAGAAAGTATTACAGAGAATCAACACTGAAGAAGATCTATAAAGAGTTACGGTATAGATTCCATTTCAGGTAACTCTATCGATGGAAATAATAGTCTAGAAAAATATCTTTCATCCCCTGTTGCCAAAGCCTTCGACATCAACAAGTCATGATCCTGACTCAATCACAAAATTCAATCTGCTGTATATGTACAAATGACAGCAGTGGAGTACACAAATGTAAAAAATACAGACGAGACGTTCATATAACCTATGGAGAGTCTTATGGTGAAAAAGGCTATGATCAGAATGTTATGTGCAAACTTTATGTAATTAATGATAATGCAAGATATGCAAGAGAAAACTTGGAAATACAAGCTTAAAAAATGAAGAAACTTTCCGACAGTAAATATCCATAAGTTCCTGAAGGTATTACTGTATGAGTACCTGTACCGGTAGTTGACAGAGGCTGTGGAGATGCACGAAATATTTTGGCAGTTGTCATAAAAGTAACAGAAGGACGGTTAATATCAACTTGGCATCAGAGAAGAGTTACTGAAACAGCTGTATGCAAGATCTCAGTTTACAGTCTATAAGTAAGAGCTATTGAACAACGATGATGTCTCTCTGGGGAAAGAAATTTATCTCATGTCAGTTGCAACTCTGCAAGCAACTGGGCCCAGTCAAGGATTTGTTAAATGCATGTGTAAATGTCAAAACATGAAGTATTTTTGTGTAAAGAAACAGGTACTTTACAGTTCCAAGTGTCATTCAAGTTTACCTTGTTGCATTAAGTTAATTTTTCTATTAAAGTGATACCTGAAAGTTTAAGAAACACTATTCAAAATAACTAGTGGTAAAATAGTCTTTTTTTTTTCATGATCGAAACAGTATAGTCAGAATATTTCAAGATAACTAAATTTAACGATACAAAAAGTCACATAAACTGGTGATTAAATGTAAGGTCAGAGTATTTTTGAACCTATTCTTGTTCTTTTAACGTAAAATAGTATGTTTTTTGCATTGGATATTGGATTTGTAATATTGTAAGGCAGCCTTTTTTAAAACAACTCCACTACTGATTTTTATCACCTGAAATTGGATATTATTATTATTTCCATTAAGCAGTACAGTAAGGTCAGAATTTTTTCAAACTCTATTGTTGTTCTTATTTTGTAATATTCGATATTGTTTTCACTGTGTGATATTGCAAAGTCAAATTTGTTTTCCACTAACAATACTGAAGGGTCAAAATATTTTGTTATATTTATTTCATAGTAAAATGAAAATATTGACAAACTGTAAAATAATTACTCTGTTTTCTCTCTTTTGAGATTATTAAACCTGGCATTCGAGTAATTGTGACACTAAGGCCTCACTGTAAGGATAAAGTTTGGAAAGTATTATCTAAAGCAACATGGAAAATAATAATCGAAATAAAGAACTTTTAGACAAACTATATTATTGTGTGATATTATTATTACATATTTATATTAAATGTAAATGTAATTAAGGACAATTAAAGAAATAATTGTGTTTTGGCTTAACCCTTAAGGACCAGCATACTTATTTTTTTAAACTATGGGTTGAAACTTTGTATTTATGATATGGAATACGTACAAATCACTTACATATAGTTACATTGCCGACAAACAATTTTTGGAGTCATTTATGGGCCCATCCTCATTTGAGGACAGTGGGTTCTAAGACTACTTTCATGACACATACTAGTGTAATTTGGTACAGACATTATTATAGTATAACTGATGAGCAGGGAAAGGATTTATATGTAAATACATATTTACTTATAAAGCTAATATAATTTATATTTTGCATTATCTTTATGTTTCACAATGTGTAGGGTTGAAAAATCCTACTTTTATTTTCCATATTTTTCCATATTTTAGAGTTTAGTACATATTTTCGTTAATTTCCATATATTTTCCATATTTCATATAAAACAGTCCATATTATATTAGGTTTAACAATAAAACAAAACAAAATTCCATTAACTTTTAAAAATACATTTCAACAATAGAGATTTAAACACATGTTCAGTAATCCCTTTAACATCAGAGTTATTTGAAAATTAGCAGTCCTATCAACAATGGGAAAGTAAGTTACAAAACTGTATTAATTTAATTTAAAATTTTTAACAGACTTCAGTTGTGCAGCTCAACAGTTAAATGCCAGTCAGAGTACACATAGGTTCAGTTTTGTAAATCATACTATAAAGACGGTAAATATGCCAAAAGTACGTCATTCAGTCAATTTAAAATCAAAACTAACAAGTTACATTTCAGAATTTAAAGAAGATGGTTTATCAACTGACAATAAAATATTATTTTGTAATTTGTGTCAGTGTGCAGTATCATCTACACAAAAGTTCCTGGTGCAACAACACATTACAACTAGTAAACATCAGGCCAACAAACAACTAAATTCCAAGCAGAGACAATTGTTTTTAACACAACCAACAACATCGAATGTAAGATCTGAGTTTAACATCGACCTGTGCCGTTCTCTCATCTCTGCTGATATTCCTCTCTACAAACTAAAGAATAAGGTCTTCAGGGAATTCCTTGAAAAATATACTCAACATACAATCCCGGATGAGTCAACACTTAGGAAGACGTATGCTCCATCCATCTACGATGAGACAATACAGAAGATAAGAGATGAAATTAAAGATAGTTCAATTTGGGTTTCCATTGATGAGACTCCCGACAAAGAAGGTAGACTTGTTGGTAATGTAGTTATCGGTTTGTTAAGTGAACAATATTCTGAACGAATTCTTTTACATTGTGATGTTCTAGAAAAGTGCAATAACAAAACTATAGTTAAACTGTTCAACGAAGCTATGGGTATCCTGTGGCCAAAGGGTATTATGTACGATAATGTGTTATTCTTTATTAGCGATGCTGACCCTTATATGGTCAAAGCTGGACAAGCATTATCTGTTGTATATCCTAAATTGACTCATTTTACTTGTGTGGCGCATGCATTTCATCGTGTGGCAGAAGTGGTCAGAGACAATTTCCCTAAAGTAGATTTGTTGATTTCATCAGTGAAAAAAGTATTTCTCAAAGCTCCCAGTAGAGTTAACGTGTTGAAAGAAATGTATCCTGAAATTCCATTGCCACCAAAGCCAATTTTAACTAGATGGGGTACATGGCTAGAAGCAGTTGAATATTATGCCGAACATATAGACTCTATTAACAATGTTCTCCTTGCATTGGACTCTGAAGATGCAGTCTCAATTGATACTGCGAAAACAGTTACCTGTGACATAAGTGTGAAGAATGACTTAGCTCACATTCAGCATACATTTTCATGCATCATAAAAACGCTCAAAAGTCTCCAAAATAGGCACCTTTCACTATCTGAAAGTTTTGAAATTATAAATAGTACTGTGGAACAACTGAATCGTGGTAGAGGTAAAGTTGCAGATGCAGTAAGAGCTAAGGTGGACACTGTACTTTCAAAAAACCCTGGATATGAAGAACTACAAAAGGTTGTTGCTGTGATGAGTGGTGAATCAACAGTGAAGATTAACTTGGACTTATCCCCAGCAGACATTGTGAAATTGAATTATGTACCAGTTACTTCTTGTGACGTCGAACGCTCTTTTAGTCAGTATAAATCTATCCTCAGAGACAATAGAAGAAGATTCACTTTTCAGCACTTGAAAGAAATGTTTGTAACCTATTGTTATGGTAACAGACAATAAAAATTGTGTTTTGTTGAAACTACATTGGAAGATAAGGTACGTCCATTATATTTTTTGTTTAGTTTGATTAAAATGTACCAATATTTAACGTACATAGTCATTTTTTTATAATTTTAAGTCCATATTTAATTCCATATTTTGGTAAAAATCCATATTTAATTCCATATTTTGGTAAAAATAACTACATATATATTTACATATTTCATATATTTTTAGTCCATATAAATCCGTTCCCTGCTGATGAGCAAGACTCTTATACAACAATACTATGTTTTAACTGTCCTTTGTGCAATTTGGCGCTACTGACTGTTCATTTTACTTTTTTCGGAGATGAAAGACAGGAAAACATTGATCTCACGACGTAGTGTTAAATTTCACACAATATGTGCGGAGATTCGATTTACAGCCTTCCCTCTGACATCTCTGTTGATCACGCTTGCTAAGAAAGTGATGTTTGCCATTATTTCACATTCTTGATCGTAGCTGCCACCTCAACTTTTCGAATTATTTTACATGATCAGATAGATGGTGATTTCGACATGATGAACGAAACTGCAATCTCTCTTCGAAAATTCAACAAGGACAGTGAATCATTAGGAAGAACCCTCTTACAGAGACACAAGGTGTTCACTACAGCCATATCAAGGATTCTCGTGAGGACCGGCAAATACCACTTTCTACCTCAAATATTGTCATTCTACTTCAAAACTAAAAGTTTATTGGTAGTCTGAAATCACAAGTTCCCCTTCTTTTCTTCTGAAGCTCTTCATTGCTCTCTAGAGGATATTAATGCATTCTGTTTTCACTAACCGTTTCTCTGCCCTTGAAACCTATTGAGCAAAGCTCACACATGAGTTAGAAAATTTTCAAAATTACTTTACGATCATTTCATTCACTGATAAGTGCTTCTCAAAAGTCTCAAACATTTACTATTTCTCTCAGTGGACGGACTTTGAAATCCTTGTCAGAATTCTGAATCTCTAACAGTGCAATATCATTCAAAAGCAGATAAGATTTCAGCTTCTGGAAGAATATGTATGTATACCACTTGGCTCCAGTATGACTTTTGTTTCGTTTAGCAGTCAATGCTTCGGCAATGCCACTTTTATATAAAACAAGGGGACATCATTTTGAATCGTTTCTGTAACACACATTACTACACATTGTTACTGGACCTTGCATGAATGATTGGCTAGCCAACACTAAAGTAATTCTAGCACTGTTACTGATGCAAAGTCAGGACATACCTACATTGCTAATATATTTTTTTAGTACCTCTGTCTACCATATTATTCTGTAACATAAGTTCTGAACCACCCTCTATAATATATAATATATCAAATCAGTGGCAATAATCAAAACAAATATTATAAATTCACTACTCCAATGGCAATATTAGCATCAAAAGAAATCCATTGTAGTTCAGGTACTGTACTCACTGTCCTCAGATATTTTTATATCAGTAAAACTGGCGCTGAAATATTTTTTTCGCGAATATTTGTACATTAGCTTTATCTGTAACTCATACTGTTCACATTTATAGATCAACTGTGAAATTAAGCACTCTTTCTATTTTATATGATTTTTTTGATGATTATTGTGTAGTTGCGTTAAACAATACGAAAAAATTTAAATTACATGAAAACATAAACTAAAATGAAGTTCATTTTTATTTCTGTAATAGTGATTAGTTAATATCTCAAGGTTCGGGAACTCGAAATAGATTTCTAATGGTTATAACACTAAATAATAAAATAAATCTATACTGTCCTCGTTTGAGGACAGTGGAACTAAATGGGTTAATTTTGCAGTACAATATTTTGTATAAATAGATTTGCCTATCTTCAGTTTGGCAGTGTCTACAATGTCTAGGCAATGTGCACAATTGCTAGGCAAAATGGGTAAGACAATTTCTTACTTTGTCAAAAAAACTGTAGGCATTGTCTACAATATATACTTGTATTAAACTTCAAAATTTTAAATTTATTTATAAGTGCAAACGTTTTTGCCTTTTTGAGGCATCATAACAATATCAAATATAAAATATTAACTTATTGTGCTTGTAAAAATGTGTATTATACACTTGCCAATTCGAAGATAAACTTAAGAGTGGCTTATGTAACAGGGCTCAGAAAACCTCCTTTACGCCCTTTTAACTGTTTGGAAAAGACCTACTGTACTTTATGGTATAGTATTCTAAAAAACAATTTGCTAAACATTTTCAAGTAGTAATTATTAACTACTAACCTGAACTGGAGTTAGTACTAGTTGTGATAGTATTCGGGCAGAATACAACAAGATGGAATCCACAGCACAACAGTGGCATGAGAAGTGTCTTTGGATCTCTGTCACCTGTGCAATTGAATATTAAGACACGGAATGGTGTGCTTCTGGAAAAAGACAGAATAATATTAAATTAAAAAAATGAATTATGGTTTATTTAACGACGCTCACAACTGCAGAGGTTATATCATCGTCGCCGGTGTGCCAGAATTTTGTCTTGCAGTAGTTCTGTTACATGCCAGTAAGTCTACTGGCATGAGCCTATAGCATTTAAACACACTTAAATGCCATCGACCTGGGCCAAGATCTAACCCGCAACCTCGAGCATAGAAGGCCAGCGCTATATCAAGTACATTACAGAGGCCGACAATATTAAATTGACTTATTACTTCGTCATCAGTTTTTAGTTTCTCATTAACTTATGTACCCCTTATTGAAGTTCTGGCTGATATGACTCATCAGGCAATACATCTCACTTCATGATGTGTGTTAAAGGAAGAACAATTGTTTGTATACACTTGGAGTCTGATTAGTGTAAGGCCGAGAATACACGGATGCGCCGTGGCAGTAATGCAACAAGGGTCGAACAGAATTCGAGGCTTCGTTCGCTCGTTTGTACGCGATTTCAAGCATGCGCTGCGGCAAGAACGCGCAAACCTCAAATGCCGCGTAGTGATCTGTTCCCTGTTGGTTTTTCTCGCAAACACAAAGGGATTCGTTACCACAGTGTGGACGGGTTCGTTGCCGTTTGTCTCGTGAAGCGCGCACACCTCAAGCATGGAGTGGTCTGAAGTACATTGGACCTCATAAATTACGTCCAGTCTTGTGGAATCCTCGTGATTTGACTATTATAATAAAAACAATTGAACATCTCAGTTACCATGCAAGATGAGACAGGGCTCCAAAGCAAGCAAAAAAGCAGGATGATACAGTGAGTTTGTAGCTTGGCCGGACCACTAAAACATTCAAATTTGAAAATTGTACTTTCAATAATTGTTCCTTTTAAAATTATTCATGTTTATTTTTTATTTCATCATCCTTAATTAAAAGTTTTCTTGTTTATTTCAAGAGCCGGTCCGATAAATTGATTTATTACACCTAGTTTCTGGTGAGGCTGAAGCAAATGAATTGTATATGGAGTATCCAAGTTATTTCGGAGCTTGTCTAATATTTTTTGTTTGTCAAATACTAAGGCTTGATTAAATGTAACACCTAAATATTTAATTTTTTGATCTGAAGTAATACTATCAATGCTGCCAAATGTCATATGGATGACGTCGCTAGTAAGTTGTCCATTTTCAATAACGATTACCCTTAGATTTCATTGGATTTATTTTCAAATCTATTTCTTGCAAATTGTTGATAACCATAGTCATTAAAACATTAGCGGCAGCACTATCTTTATCAATAATGACAAGATCATCAGCGAATCCTAATATCGTTACAGGATCTGTATCGAGGGTTAATCGATTAATCGATAACCAAAAGTATCTGCTACATCTCTTTCAGTTAGGTCATTTAGAATATGGTCAAGAATGGTGAAACAGGATCAGCCTACATCACTCCTCTTCTTAATTGAATTGCTGCAGTCTGTTTACTCCCAGCTTGAATGCAGGTAGTATTATTTACAAGCATGTTAATTAATAATTTCTGTATCCGGAGAGGCAGCACAGAACTTTGAATTGTAGATATCAGATGGTCATGCCCTACGCTATCAAATGCCTTGCTGATAGCAAGAAAAATTAGGTATGCCGAGGTCTTATTAGAAGTAGCTGATCGCAGAATTCCATCTACTATGTTAATATTAATGAAAGTTTCAAGGAGTCATAAGAAAACCTCTCTGGTATGAATTAAGATTTACAATGTTTCTGATCAAGGAGTCTAAAGTAATAAGGGACCTTGGAATGAGTTGGAGAAATAGAACAGTTTGATGTTAATTTATGTGTACTTATTAGTATCATTTAAGGTGTTTTGACTTTTTCTTGTAACATATGCACAGTAATTATTCTTTTTAACCGATAGTGATATTTGCATCAGGATTTATTGGCTGGCTATTGGAAAATTGTGATTATTTTTGCCTTGTTTCTGATCTGCATTGTGTTGCTATAGACCAGTGGTCGTCAGCACTCGCTGAAATGGGTAAAGGCTAAACGGAGCCATCCCGTGTGCCCTGTCGTGCAGCAGGAAGAGGTATATATTTGTGGTATATTGTGTTAATGTATTACTTGAATGTCTGTAGCATCAAAACCTATGTAAATTTAAATTTCTTTAATTTTGCATTCATTTTAAGTAGTCCCTTCAAAAACGTAAAATCCAGATTATATAACTTCATTACTACATTACCCATTTAATTGCTGATGTCTAAGTAGACCTTCTCTATATTCGTTCTTGGTTAATAGTAGTTCTTACATTTTCTGCTTCAAAGAGAAAGTAAACTTACTTGTTGAGAATTGCTCCAGAATTCCGTATGAACCAGTCAGCACAGAACCATAAACTTTCAACTGTGTGAGCACCATCTAGGAAGTAGTGAAATAAACCGTGGTGTATGATTTGATTCCTACCAGGCCAACTACAAAATCTGAGACCTAAAGCTACTTTGGAAGTGATTGGAAATGATGGTGCAACAAGTAGGTTCAAGTCTTGTTCTGCAGATGCTCCAGCACTTCTTTGCGACATTAAACCATTGCAACTCATGCATCTCTGAACACCTATAAAATAAAGAAACACTTCATTACCTACTGGTACTCTGTGAATGTGACCTTGTAAGATGAGTTAATTATAAGAAAGTTCGTTTAAAACTTTACTGCAGAATAGGCAGAAGGGAGAAACACAATTATTCCAATTCAAATTATGCTTAATTATGCTAATAGTCATATAGGCCTAATATTAGTAAGTCATTTGATTAAAAATGGAACAAAATCTAGTACATGGAAAAATGCGATGATGATGGTGCTGATTCTGATTATTATTATTATTATTATTATTATTATTATTATTATTATTAACATTAAGTGCATCATACTTGCATATGTTCAAGAATGGGGAGATGATGGTGGCAACTGTTCTGACCAGGGTCCACAATTCAACAACATGTCATGTTCTACTTGAATAGCTAGATTAAATAAAGCTAACTTGTAAAGAAATCATGATCATGATATAGTGATAACAAAAATATATAAATAATAGGTTACTTTTTGGTCTAAATAAAACTATTATTATTATTATTATTATTATTATAATTATTATTATTAAAATAATAATAATCTTAATATATAAAATTGAATGTGGGTATGTATGTATGTATGTTCTCTATACAAATCTACACGCTTTGACCAATATGTGCCAAAGTTTGCACATTTAACCTTCATAACCAGGAGAAGAACATAAGCTACATTAAAATTGTGCAAATGGAAGTTAAATTAATTAAAAATATAAAAAATAAAAGTAAACAGATCAAATATTCATGTATAATATTAAAATGCAAAATCTTCTACAGTCAATTGTTCTTTATTATTGTCTGTTGTATTCAACATCGACTTTCACGAGGCCTTGGAAATTTTAACACGAAATTAAATTACATTGTTGTTACACATCATGAAGGCTAAACTAGATAATTCATGCATTAGTATCTTTACGCAGTCCAGGACCGTATTATGAATTCCTCAATGCAGTTTTGTAGATAGTGAGCAGACTGTTTGATATAACTGAATTCTAGAATTCTTTGAAACTACAAGGATTGCTACCACATAATTTAACTTACTTAATATTGAATAACCAATAGAACTATTGCGAAATATTAACCCACCAAAATTATGCACGAATAAGAATTGAAGGGGTTAGTGGAATATGGGGGTATCCCACATTTTGGCAAAAAATGAACTAAGTCCATATTATGAAAGCTGAGTCCATCTACTGTTAGTTTGATGTGCTATTTAAGTAAGGGATAGTCCCATTTTAAAGTAAATATGAACATATGAAAGGGCTTTGTAAGTTGTATCAAAATTCTGAATGGAATAAGGAGGTATCCCACAGTTCCTTGAAACCTTGGTTCTGATTGGCCAGCTGTTTACCTAACTGACCAATGGGAGAATACTGCTTTGATACAATAAGTTTCCAAGCAACATGGCGGATGTTGACCGTACTAATGTTTTTGTAAGTGACGAAATGGTGAAAATAAGACAAATAATAGCAAAAAGAGGAAAAGAAATCCATAAAATGAAAAGACAACAGCAGACAGAAGGCACGAAACAGTGGACAAGAATATATTACACGCACAGACAAAGTAATGTCTGCTAAAGTGTTCACTAACATACAGGAAAAGAAAAGCCACCAAATACAGGATGTTAAAAACTATCCACTATTTTAGGAGGTGATAGTATGCATCAAAATAAGAAAATAATGTTTAATAAACATGGGTTCTACAACACACACTTGTTCATAAGAGGTGCTGAATGTGACGTCCATTCATGGCAACGCATTTCTCTGCCCTACAATACAGCAGACTACCAGAAAATCATACCGTAGTTGACACCTTTGGCATGGAATAATGATACGTCGCAAGGAATACTGAAAACAAAAGTCTGGTTGCGGATATGAGCAGGGTTCAGCAGAGATGGTGTTGTGAATTTTCATAATCAGCATGTGTGGGCTGATGAAAATTCCCATTCAGTTGAAGAAACGAGGCATCAGCACCCATTCTCAATCAACGTATGGGCAGGCATTCTTGGTGAAAGATTAATAGGGCCATATGTGCTACCACAGAGACTTTTAGGACTTTCTTATTAACGTATTGCCTGCCTTGCTGGAAATTGTGTCATGTCAGCAGGACTACAGATGTGGTTCATATACGATGGCGCACCAGCACATTTTCACCACAATGTGCGTGAACACCTGACGTTGACATTTCAAGACCACTGCAATGGTCGGGGAAGCCCCACACCTTGGCCTGCTCGTTCCCCAAACCTAAATCTCCTAGACTTTTGTTATGGGGACACATAAAGGAATCAGGTCAATTTCAAAGAGTGCGTGATTCCTTACGCCAAAGGGCAGAGAAATGCATTGCGATGAGTGGACATTAGATTAGGCACCTCCTATGAAGAAGTGTTCAGAAAGTATATGTTGTAGGACCGATGTTTATTAGACATTATTTTCTTGTTTTGATGCATACTAGCACCTCCTAAAATATTGGACATTTTTAATACCCTGTATAGCAAGCACAGTTATGAAACCAAAGCACCCCGATGGATTACTCATCAAAGCTGCTTAGCGTCCTGACATACTGTCCATATTAAAGTTCATACCTCCAATTCATCACAACTTTTATTTAAATTTGAAATCAGATAATGGATGTGAAGTAGAAAACAATGATCATAACCCATTACCTCCTGGTCTAGTTGCCACATAAGTGGTGCCTTGTTGGTATCACTTATGATGTTCAGACCTGTCTTCGGAACAGTTGACTCAACAGACAAACAAATGAATCTTATTTAAGTGTCTTTTGATTAATACCTTTCAAAGTTTGTTTCTTTCTTTGTTGTAAAATATAGTATATCATAAGTGAAATTTTCCTACAATAACAATAATAATCAAGATATTATGCTGTACATTTGCAGAAAGTTAGTTCAATACCTACCGAACACATTATCCGAAAGACTTTGTGATTCTTATTATTTTCCTTAAGTTACAGAGAATCTAACAAAATGCTAAATATCTCAAAAACATACTTTTGAGGGATACCCCCTTCTTCCACTAAGCCCTTCAATTGGTGTGAAAAACTCATATGAAACGTAAAAGAATTGGCAATATTAACTGCAAAAATAAAAGGAGATGTTTTTATTCCACGTATTGCTAGGATACTCATTCAATTTTAAGCAACTGCAATTTCAATGCCACTAGCATTTGTAATGACCATATTAAAACGAAGCTCAAGGACAGTCGCTCAAAGTTGCAGACATTAACTTAAAAACTGAGTGTTTTTTCACATCCTCAACTATATTTTATACAAAGAAGTGAAAAAAAAAAAAAAGATTTTACACATATCAATAAGCAATTCAATGATACTTTTGTCATGTTGTTAATGTAGTATGTGAATGTACATAAGTCCACTGAAAATAACATTGTATTAATTCTCAAAATATTGTTGTTCACGTCCGAAAATGTGTTGCTGCGAAATTATATCTGTATAATCACGTTGAAAATTTAGTATGTTAAGCGTTGTGGAAATAAAAATCTCTTAATGTCTAAAATACCGGTAGGTCTACACGTTTCTCAGAATATTAGTCTTTATGTTAAAAAATGACTTATTGAGAGTTTATATTGTATCTGTATTCTGTGTATAAAATTAGAATTAAAATAATATGTTCTGAATTTATGAGATATAGTTTCAAGTTATATTAAAAAAAACTGGGTATGATATAAGTGTTTGTACAGCGGTCAAGAGGTAAAAAATCTTCCAATATAAATTAAATTATATATGTGTATATATATATATATATATATATATATATATATATATATATATATATATTGATTCGATGCTGAAACTAATCAGAAAGAGGAGAAGGAATTATATTTTCGTAGGGTTTTACTTTGTTTATAGTTTGATTTTTCTATAATTTTATTTGTATTTTTGGAGGTGTGGAAGAGAAGGCCTATTGGCCTTAACTACACCAGAATAAATGAATTAATAAATGAATAAATGAATAAATAAATAAATAAATAAATAAATAAATAAATTTAAAACATCAGTTTAACATCAGGACATGATGAAATGTTTTCTTTTCAGTGCCTGAATTACAACTGTTTTAAATTGAGTTAACCCGCAGGCATTTGGCTAATTAATTCATGTAAGTGACGTTAAGTAAAGTTTCATTTTTGTGGGCGAGGAAAGCTAAGTAAAGACTATTCATTTTGGTTGTGTATAGTTAGGTTTCCGAGATTTCCGAAAATTTAATAACCAGTTTAATTAAAAATAGAAGCAGAAAGGAAAACCCGGGCAACGCCGGGTGCTTTCAGCTAGTAATAATAATAATAATAATAATAGTAATAATAATAATAGTAATAATAATAATAATAATAATAATAATAATAATAATAATAATAGTAATAATAATAATGGTTTATTTAACCTGGCAGAGTTATGGCCATATGGCCTTCTTTAACACTCAACCAGGAGTAAAACTGCATTACAAAAACACTACAAATTTACAAAGTACACTACAATTTTACACACAAAACTGAATAAGATAATAATGTAACATAAACAACAAGTAAGTAGAAATCAGACATAATATATAACATACGCAAAGAAAGGAAAAAGCATAATAAAATGTGAACAGCAGGTCAAAATAAATGAGACAAAGTATAAAAAAAATAAGACAATTATTGATAATAATAATAATAATAATAATAGTAATAGTAGTAATAAAATAGTGAAGTACAAAGCATACAATGAATACAATATTTTTAGGTACACATAGTAAGGAAAATTATGATTATATATAGCTCAAGTTATCACATTATAGATATACCATTTATCCAGAAATATGAAATAAAAAAAAAGACAAAAGAAGTTAAATATCACTAGAACATAAAAAAATGTGAATACGTGGAAACATGCAAAACAACACTTGTCATAATAGTAAGTTAGTTTGGCAACTCGTCATAAGATAATTTTCTAACTTGGATTTGAAAGATTTCAATGTTCGGCAGCTCTTGACTTCAGGCAGCAGAGAGTTCCAGTAATGAGAGGTAGCAACGGTGAAAGATGAGGAATACAGAGATGATGTGTGAAGTGGAATTTCTAGCGTGTTATCACGTTGTGATCGAGTATTAATATTATGATAGCCGGAGAGAGTATGAAAATGGGCGAATAAATAAGAGGGGGATGAAGTGTGCATAATTCGATATAAGAGAGAAAGCGAGTGCAGATTTCTCTTCTCATGTAATGATAACTTCTCGAAAGAAGGTGAGATATAGTAGTGAACATCACAAATGAAGCGAACACACACGTTATGAACACACTGTAGTTTCTGAGTGGAATTAATCCTGAGATCACTGAACAAAACGTCGCAATAATCGAAGTGAGGTAGAATGAGTGTCTCTACCAGCATCTGTTTTAATTTAGATGGATAATACAATCTTTTTAGTGAATGGAGAATGCCTTCTTACATGTATATTTAATATGTGTATCCCAACTGAGATTAGATTCGAAATGCACTCTGAGATTTTTTATGGTAGAGCTAAACGGGTTGATTGTTTTGTTCAGTTTCACAGGTGGGATATTCAGGCCGTTGACATCAGGAATTAATGTACGGTTCGCGAACACAATAGCCTGTGATTTACATGGGTTTAGGTTAAGTCCAAATTGTTGAGACCAGGAAGAGATGGAATCAAGACCTTCATTAAGACTATTAATGCTGTCATTTAGTGCATCAGGATGGGCTGAAATATACAACTGAACGCCGTCTGCATATATTTGATATCTACAGTGCTTAAATGATTTAGAAATTTCATTTATATAAATAGAGAAGAGCAAGGGGTCTAATACTGAACCCTGAGGAACTCCTGTGTCTACAGTACGCCAAGATGAGAAACAGTTATTAGATATGACATGCTGCTGGCGGCCAGTAAGGTAGGAATGCATCCAGGCAATAGCACTATCAGAAAAATATAGTGTTTGTAGTTCAGTCAATAGTAGATGGAAGTCAACCGAATCAAAGGCTTTGCTATAGTCCAATAAAACTAGTACAATAGCCTGTCGTTTATCCATGGCTGCACATATGTCCTCAGTAACATTCAACAAAGCAATAGAAGTGCTATGTCATTTCTGAATCCTGATTGTAAAGTGTCTAAAAGATTAAATTCTATTAGATAGTCTGACAACTGCTTATGAATGATGCGTTCCAGGGCTTTAGATAAAACAGGAAGAATTGAGATTGGTCTATATTCTTTGGCAGAAGTAGGTGAATTTGCTTTAGGAAGTGGACGTACCAAAGCTGTTTTCCAGAGTTACGGATAAGCAGACATGATAATTGAAGAATTGAAAATATGGGTTATTACGGGAAGCACAACATCGACTAACTTATTCATAAAGACTATGCTTATGTTATCAGTGCCTTGTGCGTTAGATTTAATGGTTTTAAGAGCCCTCCTTATTTCAGAATCAGTAATGTGCGAGAAGAAAAATTTTTCGCGAGAAGAAGGAATATTAGCTAGGAGAGTATTACTTGTATTTAGTTTTGGCTGTTTTTCAGGTCGTATAGTGGGAGGTGAGGTAAAGTATTCATTGCGCTTATCAAGTAGTATGTTTATAACTTCAGCTTCTGATGCTTTCTTCCCTACTCCATTATCACGTAAGTTATTCCAAAGACACCGTGGGGGAATGGACAGGTCGACGAGACTCAGGGCGTGACGGCATTTAGCATTCCCAGGACGAATAGAAGAAAAAGTGTATGCACTCCTATGCTTTCCCATTGTCGGTGGCGGACCTGACAACTAGTGTCGCTTGATCGCTACGCTCCATCTGTTGTCTAAGTCAGACACCTCGAAAATATATTTCTCACGCGTTTAATGATGAAAGTTGCTAGGGATTGTTAATATGCTTTGTTGTTGAGTTATGTAGATGTCTTCAATTTGTTGTGCTTTGAATTAACCAGTGACAAAAGAATGTTGTGTGGTGGTTTACAAAATAATTACAAAAATTCTGTACTGTTTTGTTCCGGGTTATAGATCAGAATACAGTAGAAATAGTGTAACAAGACATTTCTTTTCATCTCCCAAAGAAAAAGATGAGTTTGGAAAGTGGGCCAGAGCGATTCCGCGGAAAGATAGGCAGCTTTCGGTAAATAACCGATCAGACTGTTTTAATATACACGTAAGACGTCATAAGACAGCAATACCGCGAGTGCGTTAAAAATTACAATTAAGAGTTGTACCTCATATTTTCCCCAATTTACCGAAATGATGAAATATATGAAAATAAACGTTGCGGAGTGGTAATATTCGATGAGGTCAAATTCAGAGAAGAAATTCAATTTAATAATTATTCCCTTAGAGTGGACGTATTTGTTGATTTCGGAGATTTCACGTCGGATGTCCAAAAGAAACAATTAGCAAATCATGCATTAGTATTTATGCAAGATTGGATTCAACCAATTGCTATTTACGCTAGCAGAAACGCTACTCCAGGTGATATTCTCGCTAAAATTCTTATTCAACTTATACTACAATTAGAAGCAGTTGGGGCGAGAGTAGTCGGTTTCACTTGTGATGGCAGTCAAACAAATAAAAAGGCCTGGAAATCTTTAGAAATCAATGGAAAAAAATTGCCAGTACAATGCTATATTCCTAATCCGTCCGACGAAAAAAGGAAGATATGGGCATTCTCAGATTTCGTGCACATATTGAAATGCATAAGAAATTATTTCCATGATAAAGTCGAACTCTCTTACAAGGAGAAAAACATCAATTTCAGTTTTTATAAGAGACTTTTTGAGGAAGATTTATCTGGATGTGCCGGTCTTAGGGTTTGTCCCAAGTTGACAACAGGTCATTTAGATCCTTCGTCCTTTCAGAGAATGAATGCCAGACTTGCGTTTCAACTCTTCAGTGACAGTGTCGCCAAAGGTCTCAAATTTTATCGTAAGTAGGGTCATCGGGTTTCGAGGGCAGTGAGGACACTGAAGAATTTAAAAGGCATTTAAACTGCATTGCCGACGCATTAAATTAACACACTCCTGCTCAGGCTCTTCATACAGACTCTTCTAACCACAAATTCCTTATTGATTTTCTTCATTGTCTCAGAACTACAACCAACACATTTGCTTCTGGTATAACAATGGAGTCTTTAGTAGTAACCTTGCAGAGTACCTTAGAAATGAGTCAATGGCTCTGGAGCAAAGGATACAAATATGTCCTAACAGGGAAACTCACCCAAGACCCCTTGGAACGTCACTTCGGAATTTTACGTTCACTCAGTTCAAATGACCATCCTTCTACGATAGATTTTCTCCATATGCATTTATTACAATGTATTTATGTCCCTGCAAAGCAGGTCCTTAACATTGCAGGAAACTGTGATCCGAAAAGTGAAAACTCACATCTTTTGTGAACCAAATGCGAACATTAGCGCGAAATGCGGAATTACATAACAAGGCAGTTAAGAAGTCTGTAGAAACTTGTATGAAAGAAAAATTGTTCTTTTTGAAGAAATGCATGGTCAAGACTGGGAAAGTGCTGTGCCCGAGTTGGTAAATATCACTCCTGCCGTGTTGATTGACAGATGTTTAGTGTATCATGTGGCAGGTTATGTCGTAAATCATTCCTCTAAGTTTATTGCATGTACCCTCTATGTCCATTCCCTTCGACAGAAAAGTAATGTATCTAAAACATTGTGCAGCTCTCACCCAAATCAAGGACTACGGATCCGGTAGGAACATCAGTTTTTTAACCCATCTCTCCCAAGCTGTGTACGACATACTTCTTCAAACAGAAATGAAAATTAAAGAAAAGATTAGTTCAGCAAGTGCAACGTGGGGTGATATCTTCTATGACTGTCTTGACACTATTGACGCTCTTACGATCCAATCTTCGGGAGCAGGTTGTTGCAGAGAACGCGTCATGGATATTATTCCTAAATTAGTTTACCGCTACTTAAAGTGCCGATTCTTCTTCAGGACAAAGGAAATCCGAAAAAAATTACAAGCTCGTAAATCCACCAAGTCATCCCGCAAACTCTCGAAGGTAGCAGGCAACTAATCATTCATATGGTGAGTAATTTAATTAATTTATAAGCACGTAAAATATCTTTCAACTGTTGTTTTATTTAACATTTTGTAGAGTTTTCTGTCCCTGAATTCGCAACTTGTTAAATACTGAACTTATCGCTTTCATAGCATTTCAGATCACATTGTATTTTCTGTTACGAACGTTCATAATAGTAGTAACTGAGAGAAGGCTATTAATTATGAATAACGGACTATGCAGGTATTCCTAAAATTACGAATAGACAGGTTAAATGGTAGAAATTTGCTTTTAAAAAGGACTACATTTAACGTAACAAGAACTGTGAACTTCCTCCAAGTCAGGAGCCTAGCGATAGAAGCGCCGCGTTGCGGCAGACCCGTGTAAACTCTCTGAGTGCGTACACTATTCCTTCTATTCGTCCTGGCATTCCTAATGCTGTGTGTGGTTCTGTTTTTAAGTTTTTTATAGTTGTTAAAGTTTTCGGCAGATCTGTACTTCCAGAAAGCAGCGTCACGTGACGTCATAAGATTACGAATACTGTCATTCAGATATGGGGCGGGTCGACGGGTGACACATCTCTTCTTTAAAGGTGCATGTTTGTCGAATAATTGTATTACCATGTCATTAAAGGTGGAAACTTTTTCGTCAACTGTGATTAATAAAAAATAGTATGCCATGGCATTTGTAAGGCGTCGGAAGTTAGTTGGTTGTTGTCAATGCGTTTTAGATCTCTGTAAGTAATTATCTTAGCTGCATTTTTTGGCCACTGAAGAGAGTACTCGTCAAAAATAAGATCATGACCAGATATTCCTGGAACTGGTAACTGTCCTGAAGTTAGAATTCCATCAGGATTATTCGTAATGATTAGGTCAATTAAAGTATCGAAAGTAGGTGTATGGTGGGTAGGATTGAGTGGAAGAATTGTTAGATTGAATGTTTCGAACAAATTACGGAGTTGATTAGTCCCATTTGATCTGACAGCCAGAAGATTAATATTGAAATCCTCCACAACTAAGACATGTTCGTATTGCGGTAAAAGATTGGCTAACAGGCTTTCTAAATCAGATAACTGTCCAGCATTGGGAGGCTTATAAATAACTGCTAAAAGACATTTATGAAGACTTGCTTGTATTTCTATGAACAAATATTCAGGTCGTAATGCTTCGCCTTGTGATATTAGAATAATTTTAGGGTGCAGATCATTCCTAATATATGCGCAAACTCCACCCTCTCGTGTGTATAATCTATCTTTCTACATAAAGTATAGCTGTTTAAGTGATCGAGTGAGGAAGGCAACGAGGGTTTTAGCCACGTCTTGCTAACAAGAATATATTGGACATCTAGATTAGTGAAAATAGAAGAGAATTCCTGGAAGTGTGGTATAATGCTCTGAGAATTCAAGTGTGCACCTTGTTCTCTGGAGATCAAGGATCCGTCGGTGTATAAATGAAGCCAGTTTTGTGGAGGGTACCTAATATTAATTGTCTCTAAGGACAATTGTTTCATTATTTCAGTGTTTACTTCTGATTTCAGTATTTCTTCTGTTAAATTTAGATATCAATGTGAAATAGCCATATTAAAAATCTAAAAAAAACCTACTACGTGCACTGAAGTATTCTTAATAATTCCAGAAAAAATCACAATGGATCTCAAATAGTTTAATGGAAATTTAATTACAAAACAATGTGTAGCACTCGGTGCAGCAGCAGTGGACAGGAAGCATTGAAGTGCGCTGGGAGGTTTATCGGCGCTGGATGATCAAGTGAACGTTACAACATTACACCCAGTACGGATCAAGTCACTCGAGGAAACACTGCTAATTTACTTATTATGATATCTTCAAATATTTGTACATTATGCTTCTTAAACGTTTGTTTTTATTCACACTACACTTTAAATTTTCATTCGTCTACCTTCTTTCTCGAAAGAAAATTGTTCTACTAAATCTTCAGTTTTTGACAACGGAATGAGAATGTAATTTTAATGTACCAGTTATTGGTTTTAGATTGTGGTATCTCGCCTGCAAATTTTCAGTGTGGTTTTTGTGCTTATTCAATGGACAAAATATAAATGACACATTAGAATGTTTTTTGTGACCAATCAAACAGTTTTTTTTTTTTTTTTGTGTTGTTACAGGATCTTGTATAGGCTGGCTCTCATGGCAAGTCTTTTAACAGTTCTTCCAATGCCATCACATGGACCTTTACCATGCGACGTTGCAAGGAAGTGTCATTCAGCGCTAATTCCATAATCGTCTTCATGTAAACAATTATTTTTAAAATTCTTTTTGTTTTTGTATTGTGAACTTGATCCATCGGAAAAGTAGATGATTTTTTCATATCGTTGAATTCTTGCTTTAAGAAATAGATGGCTTTGGACTGAAAAAAGTGAAAGGAATCGGTGTCATGTTTTATACTTTCTGAGATGACAACAATACTTTTGTCACGAATTTCTGTATCTTCTTTCAAATATACTACAAAAGGATGTATTGTGGCTTGGCATTTGTTCCAATGCATACTTTGTACTGAATCTTGTATTACAAATGAATAATTTTCAGAAAAGTCTGCAATAATTATGTAATTTTCAGGTTGTGCATTTTCTTTGCATTCCATCAAAAATAAAATATGGCTGACTTTTGAAGGGATGACGATGCATCTTCTACATGAAAAACGTTACTTGCTAGGGAGCCTTTTACTTTTTGAAACTTTTCACAGTGGTATCGTTTTTGTTGTAGTTTTCTTTTCTTGAGAGGGGGTTCTATTGACAACAAACTCTTGTTTAATTCCTCAATATTACTGATTTATAGTGCTGTATCCATAGAACTGCTAGATGAAGAACTGGGATAATCACTTTCTCTGTCCGCACTTTCATTTGATTCATGTTCATTAATATCACAAGAACTACTGGCTTCACATACGTGGTACAGTCATTAAGTTCTAATACTGAGCGCATAGTGGCGTTGTGATGCACTATAGCGCATAGGTGGCGCCATGGTATGATACCTTGTCAGTTAGTCTCTCGACCCAACAAGAGACAGTTGAGTGCATGCACTGTAAGCAGAACTACGGTCTTTGTTGTGACGGTGATTTGAATGCGCGCGTCGGAATTCGAGTATGTTGCAGTTTGAGCAACGGGCAAACGTCACGTTCTGTCAGAAATTAGGCGAAACTGCTATAACCGATCATAACTGGAGACGAAACATGGTGTTTCCTTTACGATCCGCAACTGAAGCGACAATCCGCCACCTGGAAAACGCCATTATTTCCACGACAGAAAAATCCGCAACAAGACAGGTCAAAAGGCAAGGTGATGCTTTAACAGTTTTTTTTATTCAAATGGAATTGTTCACATAGAATTCATCCCACAAGTGCAACTGTAGACAAGATCCTCTACAAAGAGATTCTTGGCTGTTTAAGGAATTCAATTCGTCGTAAGCGTCCTGAGCTTTGGCATAGGAAGAATTGACAGTTGCTACACGACAACGCCCCTGCACATCGCTCCATCCTTGTCCAAGAGGAACTTGCAAGGCAACAGGTCGCTGTTTTGCCACACCCTCCGTACTCACCTGATCTCGAACTATGCGATTTTTTTTCTCTTTCCCCTCATGAAATCAATCCTAGCAGGGCGTAATTTTTATGCGGCCGAAAAGGTCATGACTGCCACAAGAGAAGCCGTACGGCATCTTCCTGTCAACATCTTTCAGCGGTGCTTCCAGCAGCTACATCAAAGTTGGCAGACGTGCATAGCGGCCAACGGCGACTATATTGAGGGAGGATGTCGATCTGTTTAAGTGTACACCGTATCACGCGGCATCTGCTGAGACATCCAGATTCTTGTGGGTGCCTACCCTTCAGGCGTCAGTGTCAGAACTTAATGACTGTACCACGTATAATTTCACCTGACCTATCTGGAAGTTGATAGATTTTTTATGGCACGAATCACATATTCGCAGATTCAAAGACCCCTTTAAATTGAGCTTTATCAATAAATCGCAACTTACGCGTCTTAGTGTACTTTTCTTTTTAAAAGCGTGATTAGGAAGGTCAAATGGATTTAAACACTTCTTATATATTGCGCGATCTTTACCGTCACTCATGTTGTATAGAAGTCACTTCACTCCATGAAATTCAAACCCTGACTGATTATTTTTCTCTTCTATATTTTGTCTCCTGCCATCTGTTTATTGCCATAAAGTTTACTGCCTTACCCAGCCTTGCTATCATTAAACACTTGGTTATATTACAGTATAAACATATAGCATTGTGAAGGGCTCCCCCTCTTAACTGAGCTGACAATAATAAAATAACTTTAGATAAGATATTTTACTGTTCCTTAAGGTATTAATCATTTGATGAATGAATGCATTTGTTCTATAGTGTGGCGACATCAGTTATTATATGTAACGAGGGATTTCTTAAAACTTTCTGTGGGCAGTTCTAGCCTATGGCTGCAAGCAGTTCATTAGCTGGGAATCGCGAGCGTGTGCATGCCTCCGGAAAATAAATTGTTACAAATGTATGTGTGCAGATCCCACATTTCTAAATGCAGTAGTTTACAGATAATACATCGGGGAACAAGTCTATATTTTTTTTCAGATTTTAACTTGACAATTCAATATAGTAATTTTGCTTTGAAAAAGAAATTATTAAAAATTAGGCCAAAATTTTTAATTTATTTGCGATAGGCCTAAAGTAATAAAAAAAGTGTTGTATTTAGTCTTTCAAATGCGCCAAACCGCAAATCTCAATTATATGTAGACACAGAATTCCAAATGAGTTTATGTAACAGTGCGCGCATAATTTGCGTAATTTCAAATAGTCATAACTACACAAATAATTAATAATTGTGAAAATAAAACAATACGGGTCTCCTTATTTGATGTCTGAAATTCATGAAAAAAAAATTCGACCATTTACGGGAAGGTCGTGTTTTATTGCTGTGCGATTTGACGTGGAATTACTCTATAGAGGCCTATGATGTACAGACCAGTTACTTTATGATGACAGCTCATTGACACGAGAGAGGAGGAGGTACGAGTGTGAGAGGGAGACCGATATGAGACGGAGCGAGCGTTGTCTGGATGGAAGGAGGAAAATACAGTCATATTAAAAATAAAGTCTAACCTTACTCTCTCGCATGTTGCAGCGTCTGTATAATTCTGAGCTCCAGTCACTGTGTTCACTTCATACTCCGGAACAATAGTCACTAATAAACACTAAAGAAATAAACTAATGTGGAAATACAATGAGCAGCAGTGGAGTCACCATATTTAATAGTTAATCATTAACAATGAAATATACTCATGCAGAAATACCAGTAATGTTCATCAGTGCTTCACTGTTACCTTTCCCATCATCATCATCATCATCATCATCATCATCATCATCATCATCATCATCCATGTAAATGATGGGGCGGCCTTCTTTTCTGTACTTCTTTATTTGCCTCAAATACTGCAATCTTTTGGCCCTAATGCTGTGATGCTCCACCAGAATTTGGCGATTATTTTGTGTTTTTTTTTTTTTCAACGAAATCCTAATTTTAAAATAACTTTCCTCAGAGACGAGATATCTGTCTGAAAGTCGATAGTATATATATTTTAAGTGTGGGCCTCTGTTTCTGTGAAATGTAGAACTCATGTATGGTCTTATGACAGGTTCATTAAAGTTGTCAACAGTTGATTTTGGTATCGATCGATGCCTTTCTTTACGTGGAGTTCTGAAGGAAGTTGAAGTCCAGGAATCAATGTCTTTAGTCTCCCTTATTATTTGCCTAACACTGGTCTCGGACACACAAGTTTTCCAACATTTGTTATGTCTATTGCAGTTTTTTTCTTCTGATGCTATCTTCATAAAGCGGTACACACTGCTCACAACTTCTCGAGACTGCAAATGCAATACCCGACCTTTCAGTTTGCTTCTAACAGGCAGCATTTTCACAAACAGAAAATAACACTAAATCTAGACAATAAATACTATATAAGTTATACTAAACAATACAAAACAGAAGCACTACAACTATTTCAGTAACTAAATGAAACGTATGTAACACACTAAATTGCAACACACAAGACAGTGAACTGGCCCAAACCACTGCGTCGTCAGGCCGGAGCTGTCACCATAAAGTAACTGGCCTGTACACGTGCATGCACATACACACACTACTAAATATTACAGCTTTAAGTACAAACCATTTGTTTGCTGCCACATCCAAGCATTTGCCAGTTGTATAGCTAAAGATGCATTTAAGACCTGTACACTTGCTACATTTTCCAGTTGTGGTGCAAAGGAACTCCAGTCATATGATTCCAAAGGTGGACAAATTAGCAAGGTGCTCTGGAATAATTTCAGTAATTAAATTAAAACGTTTATAGCATAAAATGTAAACAAGTTTATTTCTAAGTAAGATCTCATTACTTGGAGAAACTTATTTCAAAAGAACGAATTCGTAAATTTAGTAAAAAAGAATCTGATGAATTCAATTGATGTATGGTCATGACATCAACAAATAATAAGATGGATTAGCGTTTTTTGCTTAATTAGCGAACAATTCGATTGTTTGAAATCTATATCACTGTAGTTATTCACAACAGTCTTGATGTAATTTTGTGTACTGACGTGCTTCTCTTTATAAACTGCATTTGTAATCGACCATTCATCTGTGTCACTCTAATTCACTCTGAAGATTGTCAATCAATGTTCTGGCACAAGCCCAGACCTGTTGATCAGAAGTTACAGTTCTGATACTGCAAATGGGATGAATTTGATGTACCAGTATAGCTAGAGGTAAAGGAATGTCTTTATAACCTGTCCTGATAATCAGGGCCAGATGACCTGTATAAGTCATGTTTAGTTTAAATTAGTTTTAAATGAAATGTTACAATTCAGAAAACAATAAATTACTGGAATCAAAATACATACATCTTACTTGTGAATTATAAAGATTTCCTTCGCACTTTCTTCACAGAGAAAGCATTAATGAAGTTATCAAAATTGATCTAATGAAGCACATCAGACTTGATGCAAAGAAACATATTCAAACTTATTCATTGTTGAAACAAAATGTATTTGTGAAAAGCAGGCTGTGGTTTATTTTTAAGCATTGGTTTTGTTGGTGGTATAATAAATTGCGAGTATTTCTTACTTCGATAGGAAGTAAAAAATAAATTCAAAAATAAATTCCAACTCTTTGCGGAATAAACTTTTCATATCGAATTATATACGAGAGTGCACATGCTGTAAAGTGATTAAATAGTATTGTTAACGATATAATTATATTGGAAATGTAACTGAGAGTTGTGGTTATTATCCATAGCAATAAACAGCTAATAAACACACATCCAATTTGATTTTCAAAAATGCATTCTTGTTTATACAAGCAGTTAAATTTAAGAAGTTTCATAGTTAATAACGTGATACCAGCATTACAATATAACTATGAAGCTGCACACTTTCCTTTTACTCTCGCCGTGATAGCGACAATGCGATAACAAAACAATATCTGATTAATTGATTAACTAGTGGACTTACTTGTGTTAATTATGTAAGATTTGTCCGGCTTACAGCTGTTTCAGTGCTTCACGCACCATCCTCAGAGCCTACTAGATCACGGCATCACCTCGAACTTCTCTGCCTGTTATGTGGGTGTGTTTGATTGTCGAAAGGTGTTGAAGAGTGGAGTTAAATAGTGTGTATGTACTGAAATTGATCTGTGTGTTGAGAATTTGATCGGGGTGTGTTTTAGTGTGTTTTTATATTTCTTACTGTTCTAGTGTGTTGAGTTTTTGGTTCTTGGGTTGTGTGTGTAGGATTTCCATGTCCGTATTTATGTTATTGTATGTATGGTTAGCATTGGTTATGTGATCGGCATATGTAGATGTATTGTGTCCTCTGGTTATTGCTTTAATGTGTTCTTTGTAGCGTGTTTGGAATGATCTGCCTGTCTGTCCTATGTAGAACTTATCGCAACTATTACATGTGAGTTTGTATACACCTGTGTGGTCGTATTTATTTGTTTGTGTTTTTTGTGTGTTGAGATGTCTTTGGAGTGTGTTTTCTGTTCTGTATGTTATGTTGTACTTCTGCTTTCTGAATGAAGATGCGCTCTTATGTGTGCTTTTGTTTTCATATGTTAGTGTGATGTATTTCTTGTGTTCTTGTGTTTGTGTTGTGTTTTCCGTGTTTTTGTGTTTGTTAAGTTTTTGTTTTGTCTTTCTTATGATGTCTATTATGTTTGGATTGTATCTGTTTTCTTGTGCTATGTATTTTATTGTGTTCACTTCTTCATTGTAATATTGTTGGCTCATGGGTATGTTGAATAATCTGTGTACCATTGTCCTGAATGCAGCATGTTTGTGTTGTGTGTGTGCGTGCGTGTGTGTGTGTGTGGGAGGGGGGGTTGGTTGGTTTTCTGTATATTTTGTAGGTGTGTTTGTTGTCGATTTTTGTTATGGTGATGTCTAAGAAATTTATGGAGTTGTTGTTTTCAAGTTCTAGTGTGTATTGAAGTTTTGGGTGTAATTTGTTTATGTATTGGTGTAGTTTGTGTATTTGTCTTTTGTTTCCTTTGTATAGTATGAGTATGTCGTCTACGTATCTGTGCCAGTATATTATGTTGTCTGCATATTTGTTGTGTTCATTGTTGAGTATGTATGTTTGTTCTATGTTGTGTAAAAATATCTCTGCTAGTATGCTGGATATGGGTGATTCTGTTTGGGTGTAGTATTTGTTGTTGTGTGTGAAATAGTTTTGTTTTGTTATGATGTCTGTGATTTCGATTATTTCTTCGATGTATTCTTGTGATGTGTTGTTATCTATGAGCATTTGTTTTAGTATCTGTAATGTGTCCTGTAGTGGTATATTAGTGTATAAGTTGGTGATATCGAAAGATGCTAGTGTTGCATTGTGTGGTATGTGTTGTTGTTTTGTTTTGTTGAAGAGGTCTATAGTGTTCTTTATTGTTGTCTGTTCTCTGAATTTTATGTTGTTTCTGATGATTTTGTCCATGTTTGTGGCTAGTTTGTGTGCTGGTGCCTGTTTGTAGTTGATTAGGGGTCTGATAGGTATGTTTTCCTACACATACAACCCAAGAACCAAAAACTCAACACACTAGAACAATACGAAATATACAAACACACTAAAACACACCTCGATCAAATTCTCAACACACAGATCAATTTCAGTACACACACAATATTTGACTCCACTCTTCAACACCTTTCAACAATCAAACACACCCACATAACAGGCAGAGAAGCTCGAGATGACGCCGTGATCTAGTAGGCTCTGAGGATGGTGCGTGAAGCACTGAAACAGCTGTAAGCCGGACAAATCTTACATAATTAACACGAGTAAGTCCACTAGTTAATCAATTAATTATATTCAAGTGTTAAAAGTAGTGTACGCAAGATTCAAAATGGAATATCTGATTTCCTCAACAAGGTGTTCAAGAACAAACTTCAGAAAAGATTTATCAACAAGTGTTTTAAAAAACAAATTTCACTGTAAAAAAGGGGGGGTGGAAGAGAAAGAGAGAGAAGAAAATGGCGCCCCACTGGAAATTGCAGCCCTCGACAACTGCCTAGATTGCCTAGGCCTAAATCTGGCACTGCTGATAATATAATTTTAATCATGAACGGTTTTTAGCACAAGTGTGTGTTATATTCACCAGCTTTTTTTTTTCTGGATTTAAGGATAAAAAAGCAGTGTGCGTATTATATTTAATGGTGTAAATATGGTATTTTCGCGTTCGTACATTTTCACGGCAAATCTAACTTTGAGCAAAATTTAATTAGAACGTATAAATGAATATTTTGTACCTCTCGGGGTTTAAAATACGATCGTACAGGTTAAGTGAGAAAACGTATAAACGAAAAACATATAAGTAACTGAAATAAATTAACATAGAAAGTATAGGAATTTTGCTGAGACTTCAGAAAAAAGTATGTGTGAAAAATGTGTAAGTAAGAATCGTATAAATGAAGTTTTACTGTATATTCCATTTTAACCTAAACTCAACTTCAAATTGTTCATGAGAAACATCAACCTCGTAGCTTGATGGATCTGATGCCAAATGATTGATTCCAACAAAGATTCATCATGAATTAGAAGATGGCTTGACGAACTTACTGTATATTTCATACATCTTGATTACACAACTTTTAACACTATGAGCGTATTCCGAATCTCAGCGCTGAGCAATCTGATGGCATCACGGTGTTCCGAATTTCACCGATGGCTTCACTGATGCTCCACTGGTTTCGCACCGGTGCCATCAGCTTGCAGAGGTGGTGGCAGTCTCCATCAGCCGCCATCAGTGAATCTGATTGGTTCATGTATAGGGCGGGAATTAGCAGACGAATGACATTGTGCACTGTTGTGTCATGGCGGTGTGTTCTGCTTTAGTTCTACTGTATTGTTTGTAATGAGCACAACGTAAAAACAATATGTTAATGGCTTATGAGCGAACATGTCAACGGTCCAGTTATTACTACCGGTTCAAGAAATAAATTGTTTATTCTCTCGTTTCTTTGAACGAGATGGCAGTACGGAAATTTCGCAAAATTTTGCTAGCGTAGCACAGACAACTTATATGGTCGCCATGACAGCCATCAATCCTTCCAGCAGTTTTATTCCTAATTCGCTGCAGCGTGACGTCATTGTTGTCCACCGGTCTGGTGAGATTCGGAATATGCTGTATATCATTGAGGAATACAAAGTATATGTGTACAGTGGCGCCAACTTTTGGAAAACATTGGCTGCGTTCAGTTGGGACAGCACTGATTCAGCTATTCATTCTAGCTGAGTTACAGCAGCTTGAGTTGCTGAATGACCAGATTGCAAAATATTCACTGTGTTTAAAAAGAAACACGCCATTGTTCTGTCTACTGACACTATTGGATGATGCCTACCCCCTTCCACTTTAGCTGGCTTGCTGCGGGCTTGCAGCAAAAGAAATTTTGCTATGAAAAATGGTCGCCGCTATTTCAGTGCTGTCGGTCAGCAAGGCATTCAATGCTGTCGCAATTTCACAGCTGAACGCAGCCATTGGGTGGGCTCAAACACGAGTTACAAGTTAAAATAAATAAATCTCATTTATAATAATAATAATAATAAAAATAATAATAATAATAATAATAATAATAATAATAATATTTACTTATGGCTTTTAAGGAATCTGGGGGTGCATTGCTGCCCTCACATAAGCCCGCCATCAGTCCCTATCCTGAGCAAGATTAATCCACTCTCTACAATCAGATTCCACCTCCCTCAAATCCATTTTAATATTATCCTCCCATCTACGTTGGCCTCCCCAAAAGTCTTTTTCCCTCTGGTCTCCCAACTAACACTCTATACATTTCTGGATTCGCCCATATGTGCTACATGCCCTGCCTATCTCAAACGACTGGATTTAAAGTTCCTAATTATGTCAGGTGAAGAATACAATGCGTGCAGTTCTGTGTTGTGTAACTTCCTCCATTCTCCTGTAACTTCATCCCCCTTAGCCCCAAATATTTTCCTAATCAACTTATTCTCAAACACTCTTAACCTCTGTTCCTCTCTCGAAGTGAGAGTCCAAGTTTCACAACCACACAGAACAATCGGTAATACGACTGTTTTATAAATTCTAACTTTCAGACTGGATGACAAACGCTTCTCAATCGAATAATAATAAGCATTTCCCTTATTTATTCTGCATTTAATTTCCTCCTGAGTGTAATTTATATTATTTTGTTACTGTTGCTCCAAGATATTTGAATTTTTCCACCTCTTCAAAGGATAAATTTCCTATTTTTATATTTCCATTTTGTGCAATATTCTAGTCAAGAGACATAATCATATACTTTGTCTTTTCGGGATTTACTTCCAAAACCTCTCTCTTTACTTGCTTCTGGTAAAATTCTCGTGTTTTCCCTAATAGTTTCTGGATTTTCTCCTAATATATTCATGTCATCCGCATAGACAACCAGTTGATGTAACCCGTTCAATTCCAAACCCTCTCTGTCATCCTGAACTTTCCTAATGGCATACTCTAGAGCAAAATTAAAAAGTAAAGGTATTAGTGCATCTCCTTGCTTTAGCCCACAGTGAATTAGAAAAACATCAGACAGAAACTGACCTATACGGATTCAGCTGTACGTTTCACTGAGACACATTTTAATAATAATAATAATAATAATAATAATAATAATAATAATAATAATAATAATAATAATGTTTAATTAGACTGCAAAACTCCTGCAATCATAAAGGAGATACTGACAAATACAAAGTCTAAAGTTAAGTTTATGGGAGAAATTTCGGAACCTTTTAAATTAAAAACAGGAGTAAGACAAGGAGATGGACTCTCTCAATTACTTTTAAACAATTTCCTTTAAAAAGTAATACAAGAGTGGCGTAAACAAAAAACAATCCTCAAAATTAATCAACCAATCACATTAGGCAGAGGAAAATTAAAGATAGATTGCCCAGCATTTGCAGACGACTTAGCAATTTTACTTCATGACATCATAACAGCTCAAAAACAAATTGAACTGTTAAAAGAAAATAAAAAAAAAAGGAAAAAAAAAAAGTAAACACCAAAAAAGAAATCGCGGAGAAAATCGGTCTTCAGATATCCTTCGAAAGAATAGAATATGTTACCTGGAGCACCAAAGTATATGGAAACCAAATATGGTAAAATTAAATGAGTCCCACAATGTAAATACCTCGGCGAAATTATTAGAAAAATGGAGCTGAAACAAAAGCGAACGAAATTAGATGCCAAAAATGGACACAGCATTTCGGCTCACTGAAAATATTTACAATAAAAAGTGCATATCCAAACATACAAAATTAAGACATTAATGAACACGTCATTAAACCAGAATGTCTCTTGAAACGTTAATTTTGAATAGAAACGCAGATGTCGACAACATTGAGAAAAAAGAATGCAAAATCTTCTGGAAAATTTTAGGCCCAAAAGTCATAGGTGAACAATACAGACTGCAAAGTAAACAAGAAAAAGAAACACAGACATTCATGGTGATATTATAAAAAAAGAAGGTTAAAATTTTACAGACATATCAAAAGAATGAACCCTGACAGACTCACAAAACAAATAGTTGAATTTTATGAAAATAGGAGTAAAGCACAAACAGATACTATAAAATGGATTGCAGAAATAAAAAAAATGACTTAAAATAGCAGGAATCATACAAGAAGACATCTTAAACAGAGAGCTCTTTGGAATTAAAGTTCATAATGAGAGAACTATGGGTAAAGAAACGCTTCTAAGTACTTTACGTAGGGCTAAATGGGCTTATTTGTAACTAAAATAATAATAATAATAATAATAATAATAATAATAATAATAATAATACGACAAATTATTGGGTAGGCTCGGGCCCCACCGGCCCATATAAGTTGGCAACACTGTATATATCTGTATTAATTTCTCGTGTTAATGAACTCTTAGTTGACTAGTTTCGGCCTGGGGGCCATCTTCAGAACTGGGTGGTCTTTGTGTCTTCTGTTGTTTTCGCCCCTGTGAAGGTGTGTTTGTGTAGTATAGTGTGGAGTCGAATAGTGTGTATGTTCTGAAATTGAGTTGTGTGTTGAGGATTTGTTGTGGTGTATTTTTGTGTATCTGTATATTTCGTATTGTTCTAGTGTGTTTAGTTTCTGGTTTTTCGGTTGGATATGTGGAATTTCCACATCTGTGTCTATGTTGCTGTAGGTATGGTTGGCGTTTGTGATATGCTCTGCTTATGTGGAAGTGTTGTAATTTGGTTATGACTGTGATGTGTTCTTTGTAACGTGTTTGAAATGATCTTCCTGTCTATCCAATGTAGAAGTTGTTGCAGCTATTGCATGTGACTCTGAAGACAAACATATCCCACACAGTGCAACATTAGCATCTTTTGACATAACTAACCTATACCTGTTTTTTTCTAAAGATGGAACATGGCAGTAGCGCTGCAATCAGAAAACAACTGAATGTCATATAGCGTGGGAAGCTTGTTGTTATGGTAACCACAGTTGAGTTGCCAAAGTTATAGTCCCCACATATTGAGTGCTTAATACCTCTCTTGGCGCCATTTGTTGTGCATACAATGTTAGCATTAATACGTTTCATGTATCATTCTCTGTCGATTTTTGTACTTTTTTTTTTGTTTGTTTTTGCGTCAATTGTCAATGAATGTTTTAATGTCAGTCATCTAATGAAAACTGCTAGCTCACATCAGCTGATCGCATGATAGTCCATATTGGCAAAATAGCGCTGTAATTTCAAGCTCGGCCGCATAACTATCATTTCCCATCTTAAAAAAAAACAGGTACCTATATTCACAAACGTACCAATAAAAGACATAATACAGATACTAGAACAGATGCTCAAAAACGACAACACACCACAAGAACACATTGAAGAAATCATCCACATTACAGACACCATCACAAAACAAAATTACTTCACATACAACAACAGATATTACACTCAAACCGAAGGCTTACCCATGTGATCACCCATTTCCAGCATATCAGCAGAAATATTCTTACACAACATAGAACAGATATATATATATACTAAACAAAGACAACAACAAACACGCAGACAACATCATATATTGGCACAGATACATAAACGACATACCGGTACTAATATTATACAAAGGAAACAAAAGACAGATTCAAAACCTACATCAACACAGAAACAAAATACATCCAAAGCTACAATACATATCAAAAATCGAAAACAATAAATCCATAAACTTCCTAACATCACAATAACAAAAGTTGATAACAAACACACATTCAAAATCTACAGAAAACCCACAACAACAATCACATGCATACACAGCACATCCAATCACCCAACACAACACAAACATGCTCCATTTCGAGCCATCGTACAAAGACTACTCAACATACCAATGAGTCAGCAAGACTACAAAGAAGAGCTAGATACAATCAAATACACAGCACAAGAAAACGGATATAACCCCAATATAATAGACAACATAATAAAAAAGACAAAACATAATTGTAAGAAACATAGGAACACAACACAAATACATGAACACTAAAAATACATCACTTTAACGTACGAAAACAAAGACACATACAAGATTGCACCTTCATTCAAAAAATTAAACTACAACATCGTATGCAGAACACAAAACACTATACAAAAGCATCTCAAAACACAAACAAGCAAATACAATCTCACGGGTGTATAGAAACTCACATGCAATAGCTGCAACAACTTCTACAATGGACAGATAGGCAAACATATTACAAAGAACACATCACAGCCATAACCATATTGCACAACACTTCCACATATGCAGAACACATCATAAACACCAACCATACCTACAGCAACATAGACACAGACATGGAAATTCTACATATCCAACCGAAAAATCAGAAACTAAACACACTAGAATAATACGAAATATACAGATACACAAAAACACACCCACAACAAATCCTCAACATACAACTCAATTTCAGAACACACACGCAATTCAACTCCACAATGCACTATACTTATTTTTTTGAAAGATGAGACATGACAGTTAAGCGGCCAAGCTTGGAACTACAGTGCTATGTTATCAATATGGACTACCATGCTCCCAGCTGATGGAAACTAGCAATTGATGTTAAGATGGCTGATGTTAAAACGTTCATTGACAATTGACGCGAAAGTAAGAAAACAATACAAAAATCGACAGAGAATCAAAGACGAAACATACCAATGCTAACATTGTGTGCACACTAAATGTCGCCAAGAGAGCTATTAAGCACTCGCCATGTGGGAATGGTAAGTTTGGCAACTCAACCATTATTACCATAGCAACAGGCCTACCACATTATGTACATTCAGTTGTTTTTCCGATCGCAACGCTCCTGTCATGTCCCATCTTAAAAAAAAACAAGTATGCACAAACACATCCCCACAGGGGAGGAAAACAACAGAAGACGCAAAGACCACCCAATTCTGAAGATGGTCCCAGGCCAAAACTAGTCAACTAAGGTAACTTTAAACCTACTGTAGTTCATTAACACGAGAAAGTAATACATATATACTTTACATTCCTCAGTTATGTATATTTCATCTTTTATGAAAACTTTGCTGAATATACAATACAATTGATGGATTCAACAATGAATTTACGAACTCGGACAAATGAACCTGTCATCAATAACAGTGAACAACAAGTAATTGATTAACTAGCGGACTTACTTGTGTTAATTATGTAAGTCTGTGCAGCTTACAGCTGTTTCGGTGCTTCATCACACCATCCTCAGAGCCTACTAGATCTCGGCGTCATCTCGAACTTCTCTGCCTGTTGTGTGGGTGTGTTTGATTGTTGAAAAGTGTTGAAATGTAGAGTCAAATAGTGTGTGTGTACTGAAATTGATCTGTGTGTTGAGAATTTGATCAGGGTGTTTTAGTGTATTTGTATATTTCATATTGTTCTAGTGTGTTGAGTTTTTGGTTCTTGGGTTGTATGTGTAGGATTTCCATGTCCGAATTTATGTTATTGTATGTATGGTTAGCATTGGTTATGTGATCGGCGTATGTAGATGTATTGTGTCCTCTGGTTATTGCTTTAATGTGTTCTTTGTAGTGTGTTTGGAATGATCTGCCTGTCTGACCCATACAACAGGCAAAGAAGTTTGAGATGATGCCGAGATCTAGTAGCCTCTGAGGATGGTGTGATGAAGCACCGAAACACTGTAAGCCGCACAGACTTACATAATTAACACGAGTAAATCCGGTAGTTAATCAATTACTTATATTCAAGTGTTAAAAGTAGTGTATGCTAGATTCAAAATGGATTATCAAGTGAACGACATTTAACAAATGCTCAGTTTAATGTACCAACTTACTGACTCATAACGCACTTCTCAATTATTGTTAGTTCAAGATGAAAATGATTATGTATTTTTAATTTCTATTTTAATATAATATTCTAGAATTTATATAAAGTTTTTTTTTTAAATAATGATAGCAATATTCCAACAAATTAATTTTAATTCGTCATCTTAGTTTACTTTTGATGGTAGTTGTCTTAGACAAGTTCTTCATAAACCCCCATCTGTGAATTGTGGTCACTGTATTTTTGGTTATGAAGAGAAAGACTAAATGGATTGTGTGGTATATCAGTAAACTTTATGTGAAATATCAGAAACTTTGTGAATGTCAAGTAAAATATCACCTGAAAACTTTTGTGTCACATTGGCACGAATGGGAGACAGGACTACAATTCGTTAAAGATGCCTGTCCCAATTTTAGAAATGGTTTCAACGTAGGTATGTAGAGTATATATATATATATATATATGTGTGTGTAGAGTATATGATTCCCATTTTCTAGATGAGGAACAAGCAAGAAGAGACATTCTTTGAAAGCAGATGATTAACATTTCTAAACTTTTTTTAGTGTACACTTCCAGAAACAATAGATTTAATAGACTGTCAAACAATACTGGGTATTCATAAGTGCGTGAAACATTTTATAGTTTCATTAATAACAAATAAAGTACGCAACAGATCATGGTCATTGATATGCCGGTAGAGAGAGAAACTCTCAAAGTTTTTTTAAATAAAAAAGCAAGATCTTAATTGCCATGATTTATCACTAGATGGCAGTAGCTATCAATAGTGGCAAAATGGCGTTTACTAAACGTCAGCAATTGTTTTGTATGTTGGAATATGCAAGGACCTCGTCAAAGATTTGAAACAGATGGTTTCGCTGACTTGCTCATTGCGACGAAGCAATTTTTCATCTCTCTGGAAAAGTGAATCCGCACAATGTGTGCATATGAGGTTCTGAAGTTCCCGCACAGTCATAGAGCATGTCCGACATTCTCCTAAATTGAATGTCTTCTTTGTGATTTCGAAAGAGAAGGTGTATGGGCCATTTTTCTTTGTAGAGCCCACCGTCACTGGGATGATTTACTTGGACATGTTACAAAACTAGCTGATCTCTCAGCTGAATGAAGAAAGCAATGATTACATCTTTCAGGAAGATGGATGTCCCTGTCACTATCACAAAAACGTACGAGAATATCTTAATCAAAATTTGCCACAGAGATGGATTGGACAGGATGAGATGACGTATTAATGAAGTAGCCACTACGATCACCGGATTTAGCTCCATGTGACTTTTTCTTGTGGAGGTTTGTGAAGGATATTGTCTATGTGCCTCCGCTCCCTGCTGATCTCCAGAAACTTCGCCATCGGATTACAGCTGCCATGGCCTGGTTAACCGTGACATACTGGTGGAGCGTGTATGGGACGAGATGGATTACTGCATGGATGCATGCCGTATTAGAAAAGGTGGACACATTGAGCATTTTGTGAGGTATGTAACAAAACTTGGTTGCTGGGTAACTTTCGGTGCTGGACCCCGGACTCATTTCATTGGCATTATCACCTTATCTCATTCAGACGCTAAATAACCTAAGCTGTTGATAATGCGTCGTAAAATAACCTAGTAAAATTAAAAAAAAAAAAAAACTTGGAGAGTTTCTCTTCATTCTAGTGTAAAGTAATTTGTTATTCGTTGTGTAGTTTAGTAGTTATGAATTTTTTTAATGTTTCACGGACTTAAGAATAGCCCTGTATAATTGTCAATAAAACTGTATGATTATATGTTGTATGAAATTAATCTCTCATTTTTCAAGCTTTCTCCAAATACAGTGCGTGGCATATACAACTTATCAGTGTGCCGTTTTAGTTTCAGCACACTACGTTCATTTCTTTCCTTTCCTTTTCTTTCTTTCTTTTCTATTCTTGTTATTTTCTTTTTATTATTAGTTACCCTCGCCTTTCATAGGTGGCTTCACTTCTTCTCCATTTTTAGTCTTTATTTCTCCTTTAGATAGCTTGTTTTATTTCCGCCATTATTGCTCTCTTTCTCCTTGCATATAAGGAGCGAATTTAAGTGATCATGTGTCTTGGGGTTTGAATGTCATTGACCATTTTGCATTAATTATTCATTAGCGTCGGTTTTTCTGTGGGAGCATTTCCATACAGTGCAGTTTCGGGGAGACTCTCATGGAGTAAGGTTGGACGACAGCGGTGGAGAACTGTGGGGAGCTGTGTGTGTTGGGGACCCAACGACTATCTGTGATGTGATGACAGAGTAGTTGGGAGTCGAACAGGATTGTGATTTATTACGGATAAAGGTGTAGCCAGTCTATGGAGTGGTGTGCTATGTGAGGATGGAAGTATGAGTGTGGCAGAGAGAGGCCATTTTTGTGTTGGACGCGAGATTGGTCAGCCAAGGATCGTAACAGGTTTTTATAAAACAATAGAGTTGGTTTTGTTGTAATTAATAGTAAGAGTTTGATTCCCTATGGAGTATAAGATTATAAGCTGGCATTCCTCAAGCAGTGCTACATTAGTTGTATTGGGTTTTTGTAATAGGGATTTCTACTAAGTCAGACAAGTGAGGACTTGTCAAATTAGCTACTTATGATTTCAATTAAGAAGCACAAATGGCATTACTAGTATATGTATTGACGAATGCCAGTTCAGTGAACTGCAATAATAAACAAAGTTAGTTGGGGCGGTGAATTTTGAGTGATTGTACTCTTACGGGAGACCTTGGTTCATTTCCATTTTTCGATAGAGTTATTAATAAATGTGAAGAGAGTGAGTTGATGATTTACATGAAGTGTTTTCTTTGTACCACCTTACCAAAGAGACAGTCGACCCTATCATAGCTTTCTACGGCAGGGTAATACTTTATTGTTGTAGTATTGTTTACTTAATACTTTTACCATCTATACAAAGTAAAGATAAGCTCACTGTTGCATCAGTATTATGAAATGTTGTAGCGTGCACTTTTAGTGGGAAGATTCTAATGTTCTCTCACACAGGAGAAAAATGATTCAACAATGAATGGCAGAGATTTAGGCCTACAGTCCCATACAAATAATACGCTGGTAAGAGGTAATAAAAAAACGTTATGTTGATCTTATCTTTTATCAAGCCATATGTTGAAAATGATGTCCACCTTCCTGGATGTAGAATCACATTGGTGTAGAAATTTCCGAAACACCTTCTGCAATTCTCTAACTGTAATTTTACTGTTTAAATGTTTGTGACTTTTATTTGTGGGGGAATTTAAAACAGAAATTTTATGTGAACAATCTACACACTCTTGAAGATCTGGAAAATTAAATCAGGCTAGTGTTGAGTGATATTACTAATAGAGATGTGCAGAAGTTGTTACAGAATTTTCTACACTGATGTGATTCCCACATCCAGGAAGGTGGACATCATTTTCAACATAGTATATGGTTTGATGAAAGGTAAGATAAACATAACTTTTCCTATTACTTTTTACTGGCACATCATTTGTACGAGACTATAGGCCTAAATCACTGACATTCACTGCTGACTCATTTTCCTCCCATGTAAAAGAGCAGTTGAAACTCCCCACTAAGCATGTGTGCATGCTACAACTGCTCATAATGTCAGTATATGCCGACCACTGTACAAACTCAGAAAGGTAATTTTATTAAACATTGTAATTTCTGATGCGCTAGTTTGGTCATTTCATCATCAACCACTACATTCTTGATGTACTAATATTTACATGTATAGGAAGTTGATAGTTTAAAAATATTATAATGCTTCTACATGTGCATAATTACGTTCTTTCGAAACATGTTTTCTTATGATTAAGAGACAACGAAATATTAAAAATATTCTACACAGATTAAATTTAAATAAATACATCTCCTTCATGAGTTAAAAAAAAAACTATTAAAAGAAGCTGTGGAAATCAAACTGTGTCATTTAGTATTCTGGTTTTAATCTATTGAGCCATCACTCAGACACGAAAGTTGTTGCTCTTGCATTTTGTTAAATATGTGGAAATACGTTTGGTAAGCCATGCACTCTAGTTGAAGATTTTTTTTTTCACATTAAATATATTCTAGCCAAAATGTTATTGTATAATGTGCAGATGATCTGCAAGGAATAGTATGAACTAATGGAAACATATCAATTATTACAGGTGCCGCACCAGCTCTACTTCAAACCCAAATATTTACCCATCAAGATCAATAATTTTATGAAGTACCGGTAAATAAAGTATTTTTCAGTACGCCATCTGTCGATATATTCTGTGATTTCTCATAAACCTGAACTATGGGACAGTGTTGTTCTATATTTAATAAGTCAAATGAGGAATGATGTACATGAAATACAATAATTTTCCTAAAACAATTAATAATTCTTTAAAAACATAAAATTACTTAGTGACACGTTAAAAAGTGTTAAAATTAAAAAAAAAGGTATATGGGCCTACCTTCGACAGACAGCCTGTTTCGACGTGATGTTACGTCTTCATCAGTGTCTCTTGAACTACTGGTGATCTTGAATTCTGCGATGTGCATTTGTCGATTGTAGAGGTGGGGGTATGTTGCTCTTATGGTGGGGGCTGGTTGTTTGTGTGTTATGACGTATCATACAAATTGGAAATTTTACACATCACACCAAAAAGTTCACAGTTAAACATCTTAGAACAATACGAAATATATAAACATACAATAACATACCCACAACATATACTTAATACACAATTAGTTCAATACCCATACAATATTCGACGTTATGATACGTCATAACACACAAACAACAAGCCCCCACCATAAGAGCAACATACCCCCACTCCTACAATCGACAAATGCACATCACAGAATTCAAGATCACCAGTAGTTCAAGAGACACTGATGAAGACGTAACATCACGTCGAAACGGGCCGTCTGTCGAAGGTATATACCTTTTTTTTTAATTTTAACACTTTTTAATGTGTGACTAATTAATTTTATGTTTTTAACAAACAAAGTGTTAACGTGAACTTTAATCAATGAATAATTCTTTATTTGAAAAAAAAAAAAAACAAAAACAAAAACAAAACAAAACAAAATGGCGATTTACCGGAAACAGACTCTAATGATTTTATTTTGTTTCTTACAAAGATCTAAGATGAAGTGATAAATAATTAAATTATGCAGTCTGGGTAGCTCCAAAATCTTAGTGCCAAATGAATCGACTATAATAAATTCACATGATTATGTCACCAAGAAAGAGCTTCTTCAAACCAAAATTTTAGGTATTAAATATGTTTATAAGAACTGCATGGCAAAATTTACATTACACTACCTGTTATGGCAGCAGTGCAAAAAATTATTTCCCTTTTATGAGTTTGTATGAAATCCAGAAAAAGAAAGTTCATCTTATTTCTATGCATAATAAATTATTGCAACTACGCATATCTTTTAAATGATAGTTCAAGAAAAAACAATGAAGTTAAACAATAGTTCAAGAAAAATCATGAAGAGTAGGCCTAATATAATTATTTATAACACAATAAAGAAACTTAATTATTGTGAAATGTTTTTCCAGGAGGTGTACAGTTGTCAAAAGAAAAAGTGGCTGCTCTCCTGAAACAAAGTTCCCTTCGGGTATCTTTGCTACAATTCGGAGACAGGCGATGTTACATGTTGTTGGACCACGTTGCCTGATATCTACAGTTATAATTGAAGTATTCTGTGTGTTATTCGATAGCGTAATGATAGCGTTCAGGCCTCTTATTCATGAGGTCCTGCGTTCGACTACAACCTCGTGCTTTTTATGTTCTTTTTTGTTCTGTTTTTGAGAGAGACAAACTATACATAATGGCTCCTTTCTCTTTTACGATTATTTTAGTAATTAACGTCAGGTTCATTAATATATTATGCCATGACTTCATCATTATGATATTGCGGCTGCAAATGGAAAGAAAAAAGATTTTATTCTCAATAAAATATCTTTCGTGGCATAAACAAAACAAATTTACTGGCGTCGGCCTTAAAACATTCAAACAATTAAGCGTTCAAAAAACAAAACAAAAAGCCACAATTCAATATTTAGTCTATCTTCCTCTTATCTCGATCATATTGTAGTCGAGTGGGCATGAAATCTACTAGTCTTTGCAAATAGCGACTGTTCTTAGACACGATACTCCAGGCATTCTGAACATACATACATAAGTGTTCTGTCCATGGGCAGGTCTTTCATTGCAAACCCAGCAATCTCCAATCTTTCCTATTTTCTGCCTTCTTCTTAGTCTCCGCATATGATCCACATATCCTAATGTCGTCTATTAATCTTTTCAACCAGAAACCCAACCAATTCCTTTTTACCTTTCTAATCAGTTTCAGCATCATTCTTTCTTCACTCACTTTTTCAAACACAATTTTATTTCTTATTCTGTCTGTCCACTTCACACGCACCGTTCTTCTCCACATCCACCTTTCAAATGCTTCAATTCGTTTCTCTTCATTTCATCGTAATGTCCATGTTCCTTCCCCATACAATGCCACATTTCTCACAAAGCACTTCACTAGTCTCTTCCTTAGTTATTTTTCCAGAGGTCCGCAGAAGATCCTTCTTCTTCTATCAAAAGCTTCCTTTGTTCATGTTTGCAGTTTTCTTGGGAAGGATAGGCCTAAATGCGGTAACATCCCGTTGCTTTCCGCACACCACTATCTCTTTAGCATCTTATTAAATTCCAGGGGGCCCAAGCGTGGAGATGAGGAGAGTGGATTTGACTAATTGGGCCCTCCGGACTTCACCGAAAGTCACGGCAAGGGTTAAATATTAATTCTATCAGGATGTTGGACCCGATCAGAGACCGGGAAATCACAATTAGCCTTTGCCCCCCGCATCCTGGACTAGCTTCTACGAATCATCAGAAAATCTTAGAGTGTGATTGAGCCAATTTTTCCGAAAATGTTTCCACACCTTTGCCCTCGTAGCTCAGCGGACGAACGTCGAAATTTAGATGTCAACGTCTCAGGTTCAATTCCTCGTTACTCCTTTTCATTTTATTGTGGTTCAAGATAGTATAATGTAATAATACAAAAAGAAAAACTAATACCAGTATTATGCAACTGAATTTTTCCAAACCTAATATGAAATTTATGTTATTTATATCACTAAAGAACGATTACAATATAAATAACTTGAATATTATTTATACAGTATCACTAAAGAACGGTAACAGAATATAAATGATAAATATCGGTTTGTTTAATTAATATAAGATATTATATAATACGTATTTAATTATCCAAATAAAATAACCTATTTTACAAAGAAAGATGTTTATTTGTGTTATAATAATTACTTACATAAAATACAGATTATTTACATTGTGAAAGAACAATAACAATATAAATAACTTGAATATTATTTTATAATGTTAATGAAGGAAAACAGAATATAAATGATAACTTGAATATTATTTATATCGCTAAAGAACGATAACAGAATATAAAAAACGTGAATATTATTCATATCGGAATTTCACAGATTTATTACAGATGTATTTAAGAAATTGTAGAAGAATAGTAATTAGTAACAGTGTCCTATTTATTCTTCTTGGAGCCAAATTTGTAACTTTTAAAAGTGTGGTTACTATGTTGAAGTGTATGTGTTGTAACGGATGCTTGATTTGTTATGTATGTGAGTCAGTTATGGGATGCTTGATGTCGTCGCAATGTAGTAATTATAGTTTGATTGTGTTTGTGTGACTATTGTGTATTAATTTATGATGTATGGTACAGAAAGCTGCATATTTGTGTTATAGAAGTGTTACGTATGTGTGTTGTTAATGCTTTTGTATGTTTCAAATTGATAACTGATATTTGTTTTGCAATCGCAATGCCTAATTTACGGATTGTTTATGTTTTGTTTACATCGCGTAAGCTAATTTAATTTTCTTTTCCATTTCTCTTTATGCTCATCTTTTTTGTGTATGAAACTATAGCCCTAACATACATATGTAAAATAGGGCTAACCCCCACTGGAGATGCAATAATAATTATTATTATTATTCATATCGTTATAAAACAATAACAGAATACAAATGATGACTTGAATTTTATTCATATCTCTAAAGAACGATAACAAAATATAAATAACGTGATATCCATAAAGAACGATAATTGAATATAAATGATAATTTGAATAGCATTTACATCGCTAAAGAACGATTAAAAAATAAAATGAAAACTTGAAGAAGGCCCGAACCCACAACCTTTGAATCATTTAACAAGCATTCTACCACTGGTCTACAAGGTGCAGATATGGAACACTTTCATAGTAACGGAACTGCTTGTACAAGCACATGCATCGTGTAACATCGCCGCGACCCGAAGTGGACTTTGAAAATATTCGCTGTTCACGAGTGCGACCACTTTTTTTTTTTTTTTTTTTGACAGCTGTACATTAGCCTACTTATATATTTTATTTCATAGACAGCTGATATAATATCCACTAAAAATATTAATTTCAATTAAAATATAATCATAAATGACTGAATTTTACAAAACATTTTCAATAATTTTCTTTTCAAATGTGTAATAATGACTTCTAGCTTCAAGAAGTTACAACATTGTGAATGAATCGAAGCATTAAAGAAATATTTCTTACTTTCTTCTCAATTGCTCTCTCTTTTAGCACTTCCAAAGCTGCTTGCTGCTGTTGATCTGCTGTGAAAGTGATGCTTCCAGGTTTCATGATTCCTGCTTTCTGCCAAGCTATTTCTTCTATTGTGTTTCCAAGTAAACTTGTATGATCAAGGCCTAGTGACGTTATTCCAATTGTAGGAACTTTTCTAGAAGTGATAACATATTTGCCAGAGTTTAAATAAAAAAGCCTAAATGTTCATAGTCCTATTTATACTACAGTGTGTCTGGCTTTAACATAGAATAAAAAAAAATTAATTGAAAACTAATGAAGATATTTCCATGCAGCTTTTCTACATAAACAGTAACTCAATATGTATATTTTTTTTCATACAAATATTTTTATAGCACCTCAATGTGAGCTACCATTAGTAAGCAACAGATATCCAAACTTATTTTCAGTCTCCACCCACATGTTTGACAGCATTACAGGTATGACATTCTCAACAACCATATAAGTACAACAGTGTAGATGCAGAAGAACCTGTACAGATACTGGTGTGGTGTCTGATAGACTTGAGTCTCGACAAAAGCTCACAGGAAAAAATCAAGTAAAGTTAGGTCTTGTAATCTAGATGGCCAAGTGATTGGATGAGCACTCCTTCCAATCCAGCATCCAGAAGTTACGGTCCAGAAAATGCCTCACTTCACTTTCACATTAGCATGGTCCACTGTCTTGCTGAAAAATGACGCCCTATGGAAGTTGAGGCAGAACATACAACTGCAGCATGTTCAGACAGTTTATTGTGTTCACAGTTTTTTCAGTAAAGACTCTGTCTTTTATAAATGCACACCACACAATCACTTTGGAAGAATCATGCCTGTACTGACACACCATGCAGGAATTAATCCCCGCATTCTGCTATTATGCATGTGCATTTTTCTAGAAATACAGAACTTTGCCTCGTCTGAGAAGCAGATTCCCTCAAGGAATATATAATTTTCTTCAGTTTAATTTAAAATTGACTAAGTCTCTCCAGCATGGCTTGTACTCAGGTTTGATTTCCTGATATAATTGCAGTTTGTAGGCTTTTAGGTGAAATATTTTATGGACATTGTGCAGCATGGAACGAGGTTTACCTAACTCTCTGCTAGTTTGTCTGATTTTATGGGACTCAGTCGAAAGGTCTTACGAATGTCCTCTACAACTGCATCTAAAAATCTCCACTTGGCTTGACCGAATTGGGTAGCATGCTTCCTCTTTCCCGTGGTTGTCCCATTTCATAATCGACATGTATGTGGGAAAATTGCAGTTTGGTTCCAGTTAATATTCACGTTGAAAATGACATTGTATGAGTTTCACGAACTTACACTCTAATAGAGAAAGCACACAGAACATCTTCTGATGTAATTCCTCAACAGTTCTGATGTTGCGACTGTACTCTGTCGTATTCCATCATGCAATTATGCATACCTGCTAAGCATTATGACGCTAAGCAAGCAATGCAAACAAAACTTTTGAGTTAGTGTTTATGTAGAAAAAGAAATATCTTCATTAGTTTTCAAGTAATAAATTTTTGTTTTATTATATGCTCAAGCCGGACACATTGTACTAACAAAAAAATTACAAACTACTTTCATCTGTATATATAATATTATTTTTACCTTCCACCGCATTTTGCAGGCATTCTCTGTACCAACACATTAACTCAATATTTTTAGATAAAGAATCTGAAAATTTGGTAGATTGCTAACATTTCCAGATGTAAACTGAGATCTTTCTGAACTCTAATCCAGCAGTACGAAGAATATATTTCATTTTTTGACGGGGCTTCTCTAAGACAAAATTAATTTAATTAATAGGAGAGGATAATGACCACCACTGTCTAGATTGCAATATACTGCCTGCTCTATGACGTCCATTTTGTGTATATAGTCTGCTGAAAAATTTCCGCTAGATGGCAGATCATACAACACCATACCATACCTTAAGCAACATTAGTTACAATGGAAACGTAAACACACTTTGCTTAATGAACACAATTATTCTCAAGTTTTCTTTTAATTAAACTATATAATATGTGTAAATGTATACCAGAGATAAAATCTTACCTGGCAAAAATGATGTCCATCCCTTGAAGTCATAACTTCAGAATTTTCCTGGACTGAGGCTTTGAAAACACACCGGTCGAAATGCACACTGTGTTTCTTTCCTTCTAATATTTGCTAGGAGTGGTCGTATAAATTTTGTTTATTATAATCTGGCTAAGCATCTGTTCATGATTTGGCATACTGAAATTTAATCATGTGCATTCTGAAAGAGGAGAATGCGGAAATGTGCGAATTGTTTTTGTTAGTTGAGAAGACTTCCCACAATATGGTACTGCGGCTTCAACGAACTCCTGCAAATGTTTTATCAAGGCAACAAAAGTCGATTTTGGATATCTAAACCCTCCTCTGTCTTGGTGATGGATAATTTCGTTTCATGGCATCGAAGTTTTAGGCACAGATATTCATAATACACCAGTCACAACTTACTTTCTCCTTGATTATGCGTATTAAATACCCCCAAATCAAAGCTTGGGAGACAGTTTCTAAATTAATGTCTATCCTGTCATTTGGTACTCAAAGTTTGTCCAAAAGAATTAAAACACGATCAGACGATCAGAAAGAACAAGATCATTTTCGGTACCAGTATCTGTGATACTATTTCCACCAGTTGGAAAGGTTTCTCTGCAATATAGACTACATTATCTCCAGTAACACTGGCTACTTTGGAAGCTATCATAAGCCCAGACTTCAATATTCTTTCGATAGTATATGCCGCTGTGCGTGCATCTGTTATATCATTACTACCACCATCCATTCTAACGGTGCTAAAAAGAGCTTGTACTGGATCTCCAGAAAACCTTCTTGTGAGGATTAGAAAAATTCATTTCTCAAAAGATGTATGATACAATGAACTGTAGAGTTCACAGTGAACAGAAGTGCCTCTGTCGTCTCTTTAGTTAGCCCTTTCAATTTAGCTCATTTCAATTCAGCCTGAATCCTTATATATCCGACGAAGTGTTCCTGTAGCAACTGCAGTCTTTCATAAGCTACAGAATAAAACTGCATTGAATTCGGGTTGCATTGTCTCATATGCCGTGAAAAATTTATGTATACACTTCATGAAATGTACAGCTGGGCCAGCTTCTGAGAAGTCTACATTGGTATTGATATGGGCATTATTATTCTTCATGAAGTCAACTGTGGCAGTTACTGCAGGAGAGAGAACTTGTACAGCCATTAATACATTCATTGTTCCGAAGTTAGTAGGTTCAATGTGTCTTTTCGTCAAGTATCAAATGGGCTTCACAGTCAACTTTGCTTGCAGACAATATATTTCCTTCAAATATATGGAACTTATTAGTCCATCACCGTCAGCCATATCCCTGTCTAGGAATTGAGACCTGATGTTCTTAATCAAATGACAGTAAACAAAACTTAGAAACAGTAGACGTTGAGGGTCACAAGGGTGTGGAACACTAAATTTCAGATCTCCATTTCCAAACTGTCGAAACATTGAGACATTTGTTTTATGACTGTCTGTCACAATTCTTAGGACATGGAATCTGCAGTCTTCTACTGCTCTGATTACTTGATTAATCAATTGATACAACTCTAGACTCTGTAAACTTCTAACAAGATAATTCTGCAGTGCTCGGGAAAAGTGATATAAGTCAGTTTCCACAAACCTTTTTTGATAATTTATTGACAACTTACGTAACATCTGCTCACTTGGAAAAAAATACATAAGTATTTCTCCCATTATAATAATTCATACAGAAAAAAATCAAATCGACATAAACCAGTGTAAGTTGTCAATAAATTATCAAAAAAGGTTTGTGGAAACTGACTTATGTCACTTTTCCCGAGCACTGCAGAATTAAGCTGCTGGTATTGCGAATCTTTTTGAGAGGCCATTCACCACAAAACAAAGTAATTTATTTGCCAATGTTGGATATTTTCCTACGCATTTATCATATATACCCTCTGCATTAACTATTCTGAAGAACTTGTCACTTGTTCTATCATAGAGAAGCCTTTCCTTTATTGCCATTTTGTCAGCGATAATTGAAACAATCTTTTCCATGGGCTCCAGGTTTTCACATTCTATTTGGAGTCTGCTCTTTACCAATGGAGAAATCCCAACATCACAATCAGCATTCCCTATGTATCTGTCCGTCTAGTGTGCTTCGGAAAAGGGCTGATATTAATTTTGACACTCGTGCATAGTCTTGGGTGACACTAGTCTACACGCTAGACAGTAACGGATACTTACTTCTGACCATTCAGGCCTTATGTTGCCAAAATTATTTATTTGGTCAAGTAAATATAGTTTGTTGATTTTTTCTTTCAGCTAATTCTTTTATATCCTTTACTTGATCTAATTCTGGATGTTTAATTACTTTTTCCTGCATTTTTTCCATTCAATTTTCATAGCTGCCATGTTTTTCTTCCGTCTATAAATTTTAGATTGGTGCCTATTAATTTCCATCCTTGAGCATGCAGAACTGACATCATCTTTGAGGTTAACTTGAACTCCTATCTCATACTTGTTTTCAATTTCATCAAAAATTTATGTATGGAATTTATTTGGCCCATCTGAAAAAAAAAACCCTTCCTTCTAGCAACAATATTAAGATAAAAAATTCATGAAAATATTACAAATTTGTTCTTAATTGGGCACTTACCAGAATTCCCGCAAAGTTCTACTTCACTTTCCTTATTCACTGAAGTGGTTCTTTCCTTATGAGGTGTAATCTTCCAAGATTGCAGATAACTGGGGTAACCTGGGAAAATGCTTGTTATAACACCAGGCTTTAAAATGTTTCTCTTGCAATTCTCCCTATAGTCTTCTGAACGAAAATGAAGACTACACACACGTGAGTAATAGGTCGGAACCCACCTGCTACCTTCATAGGCACCTTGCCTGAATATAGACGACAGCCACTTTTCTCCAAGTTCTTTTGCTGAGGAAATTTCATGATATTTTATTCCTTTTGAATGTGAACTTTCTTGTCTAGACTTAACAAAGGGGAACACAACAATTTACCATTTTTAAACATAAACACAGCACCTAATTTATATAAGAAATTAACATCACATTTCACAATAATTTATGATTTTGCACAAAGTTTATACAAATTAGAGCAAAAAAATTCAATAATTTTATCACTACTAACTTAAAAGAGTAATTAGCTTAGTCAGATGTAATAATTAATCATACAATTACCAACAATCATATCAACACTTTAGCACCTGCAGACTAGAAATGATGCAGTATGGTGCGGTCACAGTCACGCTATAGTGGCAAATCCTAGAAACATTGCTATATGCCGTTAAATTCCCATGTTTAATTGTACCATAGAGCAGGCAGTATTATTACAATCCAGACGGCGGTGATGGTGACTAGCAGAGTTTAAATTTGATGTGTATGAGAAATGACCAGTAAACTGTGCCTCGATTTCTCTCATTGAGGAAAAGAATTTTTTCCAAATGCTGTCAATATACAATGTGAAACTTCTGGCTTTCTTTCCTTTTTAAAGAAAGCATTGTTACATAATTTTTATCACTCTGGAAAATCATTGGGATGAAGCAAAACCTGCAGTATATAGTAATAATCTTAAACCAATCAATGAACTGGCAGCTGAAAATTGAGATACCAGTATTATTTGCAGCAAGATTGGAACCCTTTTTGAAGCAATAGCGTGTGTTGCGCATGGCAGCATGAGTTAATAGTGGGAAGCGTTGAGTCAGGTGTGGTCGGTTCAGTAGGTGTTAATCATGATTTCAAGAAGTTCATGCTATATATCTTTTACTGCGAAAGAAAAATTGTATATTATTGAAGAAGCGGAACGAGTTGGTAACCACACAGCAGGAAGTAAATACAGTGTAGATGAAAGCTGGATATATAATTGGGGTAAGAACAAAACGCAACTTGAACAGACCAGTGTTAATCACTGGACATTTCGAGGGCAAAAAGCCAAGTTTTCGAGAATCGAAAAAGGTTTTGGGTTATAGAGATGAAAAAAGACAGTTTGATTGTGTTGTTTCAAGTGAAATGTGTCACCTAAAGCACTGGCTATTGCAAAGAAATTTGGAGTTACAGAATTCAAGGCCAGCCACCGAGGTTCATGTGAGCATTCAATTGCAATGGTTCCACAGGAAAATCAGCATTTCCAGCGATGACGAAAGTGATGATGAATGAGGCAAGTTATTTTTCTACCAACATTTTGCTGTCCTTACTCATGCAAGACGCAAAATTAAAATTCTTTTTCTTTTATTGCAGGTGCTGAATAGTGTTGCAACATGATCAATATAACAAATACATTATGTAACAATTTTTCTTTGCTGCTTTCTTTATGAGTGGAGTGGACAGTTGTGCAATGTATAAACATTATGAAACAAAGCCATGGCTCTTCTACAGAATTTAAAAACTGGTACTAAAAATACTGCCTATGAACCACTGGTAGATCAAAGCAAAATAATATTGCCAGCATTACATATTAAATTGAGACTGATGAAAAAACACAGAGTGTTTTTGGGTGACATCAACAACAGAAGAAACAGCAGGTTTCAAAACGCCAAATCATACTGAATTGGATTAAAGAGGAATCTGCATCTGTTTTCAACAAGAGGCTTCCTGATCATCCTCAAACAGTACGAACAGACTCACATTAAAGAAATTCTCGGCATATTGCTCATTATCATTCATTCACCCTTGGCTTATCACCTAGAAATCATATTACAAAAAGATTTAAAATTGAAATAGTGCAGCAACTTCTCTGTGATTTGAATCAATGGAATGAGTTTTGCAGAAACCTCTTATAATGACTGGCACAATTATTCCTATTTAAATGGATATGTCAGTAAACAGAAAGGTAATGGGCATCAGAAAATCCATGCCTGTTGAAAAGTCATGATATGATATGGAATTAACATTGATGCATTTGGAGTTCTTGGGTCCTACTTTTTTTTAAATGTCATCAGTTAGTTATGGTAATGGTGGATCAAAAGTGGTGCTGTTGCGAAAATTTTTCCATGAAGAATTTCGTTGGCGACGTGTTGACACACAAGTGGTTTGGTTTCAACAGGATAGGGCTATTGCCCACACTGCAAGAAATTATGTGCAAGTCATTCAATAAATGTTCCCACAACATGTCATGTCTTGTTTCGGAGAAGTTGCCTGGCATCCACACTCGTATGAATTTATCAGCGTGAAATTTTTTCTTGTGGGGCTATTTAAAGAAGAAAGTCTATGCTCACAACCTCACACTATCCAGGAGCTGAAGGATAACAATCCAGCAGAAATTCAATGAATTCTAGACATTATGCTGAGGAAAATTATGTACCATGACAGATAAAGTGTTTAAGTTTGCCTGACATGTGGTGAAGCTCATCTTAGTCACATTATCTTCAAAATGTGGCTTCGTGACAATACTATTCTATGTAATTTGCTTTTATTTAGATAGTGAATATTTATTTTATCAATTAAAGTGGTCATTTTCAAGTTACTAATCAACTGTTACCATGCTTCTTATTAAATAAAAATTCTCCGATTCAAACCCAGTAAAAAATTACACAAATGTGTAGCATAATAGCCTTCAGAAGGAAAATGATGCTGAGAGGTTAGTGTTGAAGATATATAACATGTAAAGGAACTCTGTCTGTCATGTCAAAATTCAACTTTGCTTGTCATCACTCAAAGTCCAGGAAGGCATTACTGACTGTACCTGAGAGGTGTTAGCAACCAACCAATTATACTGAATAACAGAACATATTGACAGCACCTATTATAAAATCTAATAACATCTGCCAGAAAAAGAATCTTTACCTAAGTATATTAGTGCTGTCAAACTCTCCTCCAATTCCAACTTCTACAATAGCTACGTCCACCTTTTCCCATAAGAAAACATTAAAAGCCATGACTGTTAAGAATAAAAAATAAGGTGGCATATCCTTTTCTGTTTCCTAAAACAAAGGAAAATCAACCAATTAAATATTTATTAAATTAATTACAGACATATATGAAATATGCTCTATATAACATCTGTAAAATTGTCCCTGTATGGAGACATATTGTTACTGCTCTTCATTCCATCTCTTTCTTGTATACTAGTCAACAATAGACTCAATATTTTTCCTCGACAATATGGCATAATTATTATATGTTATTACGTTAATATTTAACATTTTTAAATGTATTACAAATTTAAATATTTGTTTTAAACTGTGACCTTACTAATGCAATCTCCACTTCTTCATTTATTAACGATGAATGGTATATTTTCTCTTTAATTTACATTTTAATTAAGTTAAATGTGGCAACCATGTGTCTTCAATACGTACAAAGCACAAGACATAATCAGGATTATTTAATTAAATGTGTTGAAGATAACAAAAAGTGATCATGTTCTGTGGCAAACTGTGCAAATTCAACTGCTGTTTGATTAATAGCTTGTTATTACAAGGCCTGTGGTTGATTCTCAAAAAGTTCTTGCAAGACAACAGAGAACAAATTAATATGTTGTTGAATAAATTTCCTGTGTACTTAGTTACATCTACAACCTTAATCCAGGACTACTCCTGGAACACCTCAACACAACAATATATGATTAGTACAGATAGGAACAAATGAATGTATCTTCATATGTGACAGTCCATGGGAAAAGGGACCTTAACTTCCCAGACCTCATTTTGTTGTTGTTGTTTCCTAATGCCAGGTGTTTGACAATAAAGTCATTTGACCTTTTGCACTCCAATATTTTTTCAAAGATAAGACTTCATTTTGTAGGAAAGACAAAAACATATTTCATATGAGAATTAGCTTATTACAATTCTGATGTCAGATCTGGATTCAACAGAAAATATCCTGTGGGATTGTACACTAGATTGGGATACTAAACTTTAAGAGTTGTTAAACTTTAAATTTATTTTTATTTTAATGAAAATTTTCGGAACTTAAAATAAAAAAAAAAAATGTTATAACTTCTACACTATTTTGAATTTTTAAACCAAATAAAAATAATTTTGTTCAGTATTTTCTTCTCTATAAGATGGGGTACCCATAAATCAATTTCGTCACAGTGGAAGTTAAGGTCCCATTTCCCATGGACTGTCACATATTAGTATCTTTTATACTATCAATTGCAAGGAATAAAATTATGTTAATTTCCACGTACAAAAGATGAAAATAATAAAAATCTACCTTCAGTTCTTTTATTGAATTGTGAACTTTCCAGAAATATCTGGCAAAGTCTTGTTGGCTGAGTGGTTGCCCATCTATTCGAATTCTTTCTCTGACGGCTACAAGATGTGGTGATGAGTAGAAACCTGTTCTGTAACCATGATGACGTAAGATTGATTCAGTGAAGGCACAAGTTGAGCCTTTTCCTTTTGTGCCAGTCACGTGAATCACCGATAATTCATCCAGCTTTTCTAGATTTATGCCAGATCTGAAACAATATAGCATACATAACAAATTAATTACAGCTTCACACCTGGCTATATACAACCATGTTTTCATGTTGTCTCCTTTACTAATTAAGATGATCAGCCTCTACACAAATCGAGGGCTCAGAATGACAAGGTTCTATCTACTATTTTGTCAATTTTACAGGAGAGCATTTTTAAAGTTTCTTTAGAAATAAAATGAAAATGGAAAAAATTTTTAATGACCACTATGGTCTGTTAACCTCGTAAGTGAGTTGTTTATCATTTCGCGAATCTAAAATGTTTAGGATAAAATTATTTTATGTTTCACCGAGATGAAATAAAAGGGTTGTTCTCAAATAGAATTTTGTGTTTCTAAATTGTTCTGTTTGCAGTTTCAATCTTATTTTCATTACTGCATGAAACAAAAGGAATTAGTCTTTTTTTTTAAGACATGGTAAAATTCCTCATTTAGATATTTTGATCTTAGAGTTTTATAAATATATCAAAGGGGTAAGGTAACAAAATATAAGAAATAATAATTTCTCACTTGATTTCTATAAAGATTAACATAACTCATCTTTCCAAATAATTTTATTGATCTAATTATGATATAACTTGTAAATGTATGGTATTAAGAAAAATATATAGAATTGAGATTAACATGCTCACTTTAAATATAATTTCCAAGGAATTAACTCCTCTTTCAGTGAATTATTAGCCTATATTCATTCTCAGTATAATTTGCTCAATTCATGAGAATCGTTTTTTAGAATTTTATAGGAAATTTTAAACATTTGGGAAAAGTACCTACCTCGAGATAATATATAATTAATAAGAAAGTTAAAGGTGCAAGAATGTGGCAACTTGTATCTTTTAATATTTTACATGTTATTCCATAAACACCTGAAGAAATGAAACGTTTCATGTCATTAATAACATTTAAAATTTCCATTTCAGTTACTGATACAAGAAACACTGATTTATTATCAATTGGGCATGTAGTACCAGTACACTGATTCATTAAAATCTGGACCACAGAAGTCATTCCAGAAGAACGGAATTGTAACATTATATGCCCAAACCATAAAAAAGGCGACATAATGGCCTGCTCAAACTATGAAGGATCAGCTAATTATGTGCCACTTATAAAGTTTTTTTCAAATATTTTATTTGGTACCAGTAGGTAGAATGAGTATGTTGAGGGATTTATTGGGGATTATCAACGTGGATTCTGCAAAGGAAGATCCATATTAGAACAAAATTTTAATTAATGACAAACACTCGAAAATGTAATGAATTTGGTATAGAGACACATTATTCATTTATAGATTTCAAAGCCGCATATAACAGCATAGATAGACTGAATTACTCATAGCAATGAAAGAAATTACAATCCCCAATAAGCTTATCAATCTGGTCAGAGCCGCTTTTAAAAACACTCAATGTTTTATAAAAATATAGTCTCTGAACTCTTGCTGGTAAAAAATGGACTCCGACAAGGAGATGCCCTGGCATGTTTATTGTTTAATGTAGCCCTTGATAAGGTAAGAAAAGATGCATATATATATATATATATATGTATATATATATATATATATATATATATATATATATATATATATATATATAAGAGGCACTATGTTCTATACAGGCTCCTACAAAAGATCTTTCGGTTTCGAACACATGTAATTTATGTTCTATGAAATAGTGAAGTGCATGAAAAAGTTTAGCTGTGGCAACATTGCTTTCCTGCCTCATAATAGTGCATATAAACAAATTTGTTCATTGTTGAGGCGAAATGGCTGCTATAGAGGACAGAAAAGCTTTTTGTGTACTTGATTTTCATGTGAACCAGTAGGTTATTAATGTGCAACGTCATACCAAACAAAGTTTGGTGCAGATCCACTCAGTAGACCTACAATCCGTAAATGGTACACTGATTTTAAGGCAAGATTCTTCGCAAGCAGGCGATTTCATCCATACCGACTACAATTATTACTGCAAGCCCTAAAAGCAGAGGACAAATTGCTACAAAGAAATTTCTGCATAAGTATGCAGACTTTAATTGAAAACGATGATGAATTTATTCGTTCCGTAGTGTTTTCTGGCGAAGTGACTTTTCATCTTTCTGGTAAGATGAACAGACATAACCCCAGAATCTGGGGGTCGAAATCCGAGTACCTATGTGAAACTTGACTAGACTTCATGTGTGCTGTGTTACCAAGGGGGGTCACAGTGAACATCTTTAAGATAAGGAACTGAACTTTTTGAGTTTCTCTTTCCATTGTTACTATTTTCGTGTACTACCTCAGATTTATAGAACGTAAATTACAGTGTTCGAAACTGGAAAGGTCTTTTGTAGGAGCCCTGTATATAATTTGAACTGTAGTGGAAATTAGGGAAAAAGCTGAACGAATTTTAATGAATGACCCCTCATTTTGAAGCTTAGCATACGAAGATATGCAGAGAAATAGTAGTTTTCAGTGAAATGTCAATTTTCCTACATAATTTTCCTATTTTTCAAAATCCATCTGTCATCGGTTTTGAGAACTAATGGTTTTTCAGAATATGACAAAAAAAACACACACACACACACACACACACACACACACTACAAGAAACAATATCACACGAAGGCCATGACCTGCAGGATTGCTGACATATTTAGAGCTCAGATTTTCTGATATCATAAAGCCAATACACATACATAAGTTTTCTGCCCATAGGCAGGTCTTTCACTGCAAACCCAGCATTCTCGTCTTTCCTATTCTCTGCCTTCCTCTTAGTCTCCACATGTGATCCGCATATCTTATTGTCGTCTATCATCTGATATCTTCTTCTGCCCCGAACTCTTCTTTCATTCACCATTCCTTCCAGTGCATTCTTCAGTAGGCAGTTTCTTCTCAGCCAGTGACCCAATCAATTCCTTTTTCTCTTTCTGATCAGTTTCAGCATCATTCTTTCTTCACCCATTCTTTCCAACACAACTTCATTTCATATTTTGTCTGTCCACTTCACACGCTCTATTCTTCTTCATATCCACATTTCAAATGCTTCTACTCATTTCTCTTCATTTCGTTGTAATATCCATGTTTCTGCCCCATTCAAAGCCTCACTGCACACAAAGCACTTCACTAGTCTCTTCCTTAGCTCTTTTTTCATAGTCCGCAGAAGTTGCTCCTTTCTCTAGTAAAAGCTCCCTTTGCCATGCTATCCTCCTTTTGACTTCCTGGCTGCAGCTCATGTTACTGCTTATAGTACATCCCAAGTATTTGAAGCTATTCACTTGCTGTACTGTCTCATTCAGAATTTGCAAGTTTACCTTCTTTATGTTTCTTCCGACAACCATGGTTTTCATCTTGTATGCACTTATCTTCATTTCATACTGTTCACAGCTGTCACTTAGCTCCAATAGCATATTCCTTAGTATCATCTCTTCTGCTAACAACACCATATCATTAGCAAATCTTATGCACTTTATTCTTCTTCCTCCTACTTTTACCCCTCCACCCCTCCCATGTTCTGAAAACAATTCTTCACCAAATCCTCCAAGTAGATGTTGAACAGGATAGTGATGATAATGGGCATCCTTGTCGTACTCCTCTCCCTATTTCATTTTCTTCAGTTTACTGAACAGCCTCCTGTCTTTCCAATCCACACTTATTTTCTTCAGGATGTCCATCAGTTTATTCCAATCCATTCTGTCAAATGTCTTTTCTAGGTCCACAAATACTGTATGCAATTCTTTATTCTTCTCTAGGTAACTTTCGCCAATTGTTTGTAATAGTCCAATTGCATTCCTTGTACTTTTTCCTTTTCTGAAGCCAAACTGCTCTCTTCCAACTGTCCTTCCATCTTAGAATATAAATATCGATTCAGTATTCGCAGGAGAATCTTCACTGAGTGCGATATCAGGCTGATAGTCTTCAGGCCATTCACCTTCTCATATATTTTGTTGCATAAAGATAGAATTTCCTTCTTGTCTTCACACAAGCATTTCACTAACTCAATGGGATTCCATCAACTCCTGTTGCTTTCCCATTCTTCATTTCCCTAAGCACTAGTTTAACTTCTTGTCTTAAAATAGAAAATCCTTTTTCTTCTTCTGATACGGTTGCTTTGCCTTCTATGACTAACTTATCTGGATGATTCCCAGTCTCATATAACTCTTCAACATATTTCGTCCATATGTTCAGTATTTCTTGTTTGTCTGTTACTTCATTTCCTATTTCGTCTTCTATCAACCACATGGATTTTCTGTTCTTTATTTGTGAAGTCCAAACATTTTTCTTCGCAGTACATTAAGTCATATCTTCCTTTTCTCTCTAGATCCTCTACGTCTCTACATTTCTCTTTCATCCAATTTTTCTTGGCCTAATCAGTTTCTCTTCTTAGTTCGTTGTTTAGTTTTCTGTAGTTTCTTCTACCCTCTTCCGTGTTGATTTTTTTCCATTTTCTCCTTTCCTCCATCTTCTCCAACATTTTTCCTGTGATCCAATGTTTCTTCGTTCTCACTCTTTCTCTGTATCCTATTGTTTCTTCTGCTGTTTTCTGTATACAGCTTTTTAGATGAGTCCAGTACGTCGATCTTCATTTGTGTAATTTTTTTAGAATATTTCTATATTGGTTAAGTAAAAACTGTAAGACTTACTAAAAAGAATTTATAAGTTGATTCTCTGGTGTATAATTTTCTGAGTACAACTGTGTATCAGATATTAAAAACTACAAAACTTAAGAATGTTTGATGACATTATTACCATTAAAAATGAAATATTATTATAGTTAATGCCATGATGTATCTATCACTAATTATATACATTAATGCTATTCTGATGATATGAAAGTGAAATCTTTTGGGGTTATATAAATAGATGCAGAGACTATCTTAAATGAGATCACCATTTCTATAATTTACTGAGTGACGGATATGTGTATGTGTATATATATATATATATATATATAAAACTACAAGAGTTACGTAAGAAAACAATATTCTTATTAAAAATGAAATATTTTTATAGTTATTAATCAAGTGGTGTGGGTCTTTTTTATATACGGTATTTAATGGTAGTATAGTGTAGATATTTATATGTGTGATTCTCTCCATTACTGTCTGGAGGAAGCGCAAAAATTACAGTTCTTAAGGAAAGACCAAAAGGTATTACTTACTGATAAAATAAGAGGCCTACAAAATATTGTAATCTTCCAATCACTTCAGCAAGATCTCTTAGCAGGATAAAATAATTGTACCCTCTACATTTCAAGGTATAATATCTTTGAAAAATATTGGAGTGCAAGAGGTCAAATGACTTTATTGTCAAACACCTGGCATTAGAAAACAACAACAACATTTCAAGGTACTTCACGAAACATGCAGCAGCTATATCAAGATGCTGTGTCTATTGTTCGAAAGCATAGCAAACCTGATATTTTCTTAACTCTCACCTACAATCCGCAATGACCTGAAATAAGTATTGCTTTACTCCCACAGGAAAAACCCCGCTGATCATCCTGACATTGTTACTTGCGTTTTCACATTGAAATTCAAGAATTGAAGATGGATAGGTTCAAGAAAAAGTATTTGGCATAAAAAAACCATTCAGTGGGAGTGTATTTCATTATTATGGAAGCAAATAACTTTCAGTATCTGGTATTCTTCATTTGAAACTTAACAATTTTTATTTGAACTTGTAATGAACCTAGTTTGCAGCATTTGCTGCACAAGCCACTAGAATTTTATAAATTGGTGCAGATATTTACATATGTCGATAAGATTGATATTGTGGGAAAAACGGAAAGAGCTATGAAGAAGGCCTATATTAATCAGGACAGAACAGCAAGTAAAATGCATCTACAAATAAATCAAAACAAAACGAAATATATGCCAGTTACATCAAAAGACTGTAACCAATATCCATCCTATATAGAAATTGGATCATATAAATTTGAGACTGTACCGGTATACAGTTTTAGTTACCTGGAATCTGAAATATATTGAAGAAATGATATCAGTATTGATGTTAACAAAGGATTCTCTCTGCAAATAAATATTTATATGGACTCAGGAAACAATTGAAATCACACTTAATTTCAAGAAATACTAAATTATTAATTTACAAAACACTTATAAGATCAGTGGTGGCATATGGCTCTGAAACCTGGACCTTTTACTAGGTCTGAAGAAGGAAAACTGGTATATTTGAGAGAAGACTTCTTAGATGCATTTTTGGAGCTATGGAAGAAGGTCAATGGCGAAGGCAGTACAATTCTGAATTATATCAGTTGTGCAAGGGACCAGACATAATAAAATTATGTTCATTAAACTTAATAGACTCAAATGGGCAGGGCACATAACACAAATGAATTATGACAGAATTACAAAAATTTTTTAAACAAACCCAGAGGGCAAGAGAGGAGTTGGAAGGCCTAAATTAAGATGGGAGGACAGTATCTGCCAAGACGTTGAAGTACTTGGATAAAGGAATTGGGAGGGCAAGGCTATTAATAGGGAGGAATGGAAGAAGCTTGCCCACACTGGGCTGTCGAGCTACTGATGATGATGTAGGCTACACTGATTCGATAACTGATCAAACTGTGAGATAAGTTTGTTATTAACAACAGTATAAAAATAGCTTGCTAATTTGTTTGCAATATTTATTGGATTATTAATGATTTTCCCATTCATCTTTAATTCAATATGAGAATAGGCTTGGTTTTACAACTAACAAGGAGAAGACACGCTCTGTATATCACCAAATGAAATAAGATTTTGTGAGATGAAAGTACAAGACGTACTGATTAAAGTCATACCTGGTATGGGTAGCCAATGACCCCTCGTTTTGGAAATATTCGCTATTATTTGTGACATACTTCCATTAGGTGCCTAATAGGGAAGCATTACACTGTGTAACAGCGTAGCTCATATGGTTGGATGCTGAATTGTTATCCAGGCAGCCTGAGTTCGATCAGTGTGTGATCACAGTTATCTATTTACATATTATATCATATTTTCTCAATATATTGAATGCTTCATCATGTTTTAAACAAATTACTAATTAAGTAACATTGCATTGCAAAGGACAAAAAATGAAATATTGCTCACGTAGGCAGGTCACTGGTGTCTGTTCTGTTTCTATTCCACTTCATTTTGTACATGTTTCATTATGATAAATATCATAAAAACACACAAAACATACAAATTTCCTGCACCATGCACAGCAAATGAAAGAAGGTTGTCCACAGTCACACACATTTTTCCGCACTTCTGCTGCGAAACAGACATCTTTCACATTCACAAACACTTCTTGTTCGTTTATTAATTTTGATGCATACCACGCATATTTCAACATGGCTTTGAATATAGGAGCTGACAACTGAAAGTGAATTAAGGAGTGAATTTTGAGGGCATCCTCCCTTGAAGCATTTTGTCGTCCAGTTGATAAAAGGAAAGAGCTATTTTGCAAATATTTGATAAAAATCTTCACCTGTCTAAAAAAATAAACATCACAGGACTGGCATAATTCAATACATTTGCATGGAATCACTTTAAGGCTGCACATTACTTCATTTTCTTCATTTGTAAATATTTCATCATACAAAGAAGGATTTACTTGCCCTCCCCGCGAGTCCAGAATTAGAAGAAATGGCTGCTCTTTCACATGTCTTTATTACTTTCTCCAGGTATTGGTTATAGAGTTGAGATGTCAGCTTTCCTGATGAAGAACATTGAGACCAATGTGCTCAGTAGAAGGTAATTTATCATATACAAACAAAACCAGAAATATTGCAACATGAATGAAAATATAATAATAATAATAATAATAATAATAATAATAATAATAATAATAATAATAATAATAATAATAATAATAATAATAATAATAATAATAATGATAATAATAATAATAATAGTAATAATAATAATAATAATAATAATAATAATAATAATAATAGTAGTAATAATAATAATAATAATAATAATAATAATAGTAATAATAATAATAGTAGTAATACTAATAATATTAATAATAGTAGTAATATTAATAATATAATAGTAGTAATAGTAGTAGTAGTAGTAGTAGTAGTAGTAGTAGTAGTAGTAGTAGCAATAATAATAATAATAATAATAATAATAATAATAATAATAATAATAGACTATCAAGCTTTAAAAAATGAGAAGACATTAGGATTTGAACTCACGTTACCTGGATAACAACTCAGCATCCAACCATATAAGCTATGCCATTACACAGTATAATGTTTCTCTATTAGGCACCTAACGGAAGTATGTTACAAACAATAGCCAATATTCCCAAAACGAGGGGTCATTGGCCACCCATACCAGGTATGACTTTAATCAGTAAGTCTTGTACCTTCATCTCACACAATCTTATTTAATTTGGTGATATAGAGAGCGTGTCCTCTGCTTGTAAGTTTGTCATTTACAATATTCCAAAGACTTTTATATTTAATTAGTTTATTAAATCACTTATAATAAATATGGTTTTTTCGCATAGTGATTAACTGTTTACAATCACGTAAAAGAAATAAGATAAATGCGGTTAAAAACATTCGGAATTAAAATATTTTTTAAAAGTAAATAAGCATTTCAGTTGTTCGCTTCTGTTTATAATGTCGACAGTGACCCAGTCTCTAGATAGTCTTTTAATATTTATTACTTGTTTATGAATAAGTGGACAAGATACCTCTAAATAAGAAGAAACAATGGACATAAATCTATTCCAAGAAACATTTACCCGTATGTCAATTGTTTGATAAATATCATGCCAAACAGCACTGTTCAATAAGTATTTAAGAAATTCTAAGTGAGTCATTCCACGTCAAACCGGACAAATTTAAATAAAATTTAACCTTGAAGTTTTTTATTTCTGTCAAACTTTTTTATTCGATTGAAAGAACAAAAATAAAGTATACGTATAGTTTTATTTTCATAAAACTTGATTCTTTCGAAAAGTATTTAAATTCAAAATTTATGTAATAGCGCGCACTCTTATATATAAACGGTAATATCTCCGTTACTAATTAACGCAATTTATTCAAATTCGGCTCATATTAAAGCTCATAACATATACTTTCAACACATCTGGCCTTCGATTACATAAAAATTTATGTTGTATCTTTTTCTCGAAAATATATTTTTAAAATGCCTTTTTTTTTTTAAGTTCGGACACTTTTTTCGAAATATAAAAAATATCACTGCATTCCTTAGTTTCTCAACTATATGCACACAAAATTTCAGAATGGGATATACATAAATGAATTTGCAATAAATTAACTTACCCAGTCGGGTGCACGCTGTTGAGTAGAAGCGTCACTGCAAGACCACGTCGCTATGTATGGATACGTGTGTACACACAGTGTCGACTTACGAAATATGTAAACACTTTTGAAGCACAATTATTAACATAAAATTCCACAAAACTAAGTTAAAACACACAAAAACAAGTCAACCGTGTTGGATAACTGAAACATACTTTTCAGTAACTCAGATAAATACACGTTTACTTTCGTGAGACAAAGAATAATCTTTAACTAGTGTTTCAGATTTTGAGACTGGTATGACAGCATGTAGTGTTCTCGTGCCACTTACTGATTTTGTCCTCTCATATCGAGACTGTAGTAAGTCACATTCATTTTTATGTTCATCATTGGTGAAAAATAGAAAATGAATTCCACTAATATTCTTATCAGCTCACTCAAACAATTTTCTTGGTGTCGTAATGGGGTCCTGATGAGGCTGAAAACTTGCTGTTGTTGCTAGTCTTTTAGTGGTGCCGCCAATCCCATCACAAGGGCCCTTCCCATGTAAAGTTCCAAAAAAATGCCATTCAGCACTTACGCCAAAATCTTCTTTGTGAAAACACAGATTTACAATTTTTTTCGGTTTTGTATTGGGCACTAGCCCCATGAGAAAAATAAATAACTCTTTTCACATTTCCTACTTCGTTCTTCAGAAACCGCATTAACTGTCGTTCGAAAAGGTGAACAGCATTTGTTTCGTGTTTAAAACACCCTGAAATTGGTACAAAGTTTTTAAGTTTTAATTAATTTCTGTCTTTAAAATAAATTACAAAGGGATGGAGTGTGACCTGATTTTTATTCCTATGAACACCCTGTACTGAGTCTTGAATCACGCAGGCATAATTTTCGGAAAAGTCACAAATTACAAGGCATTCACCATCCTGGAGACCTTCTTTCTTTTCCGCCAGAAACGCAATTTGCTGCTATACAATAAATGCGTGAGGAGCTAGCGCTTCTAACTTGGTCGAAAGTTTATCTAAGAATTCTTCTACTAAAGAGTGCAACATTTCTAAATAGTTCGGTCAATAGTTACCCATTGTTTGTAATTGACTACATCTATCATTTCTGTTTGAAATGCTTCCTGTAAATATTGAATTAAGTCTGCTGTTGATGGACAATTTTTACACTTTCTAAAATAACAATCAGGGGATGCAGGGTTACATACAATTTGTGAAATCAGATCTTTATAATTTCTCAGTGGCAGTTCTAGATTGGCTGTCAATTTCCCATGTTTCCACCATCAATAATTAACAACTTTACATTCTCATGATGAGCACACACACAGACAAAGTGTTCCCTAATTTTACTGTATGGCCAGTCCTCAAATATAGTTAAGATCTGAATTTTAAGTTTTCTGTGAATAATGTTCCTGAAACACACTGCTAGCTTATTAATTATGTCACTGCTACTCTTCTCATCTGGTGTTGTTTCTACTTTTTCTCAACGCGAAAAATCTTTTCCTTAAGCGTTTGTTTTATTTTCTGATATTTCTGTTGGGGATACTTCTTCTGTGATAATTTCTTCTTCTGAATTGGTGTTTCCCCCATTGACACCATACTTCCATTCAACTTATCAATGTGCGTCACTGACACCCCTGAATTACTTGAATTACTGGACACTAGAACCAGCTAAGATATCAACACTGCTGATTTGAACGGCACTTGATTCACCAACATCTGACATTAACAAAATTTTCTTACGACAATTTTCACAAATCTTAAGATTGTATGACAAATTAATGTGTTGCATGTTCAATTTTTTAAACATGTTGAAAGTCATGCACCTTAATTTCCCTTTTGTAAACCTACGACTGTGGTTGCTTATTTTGAAAGAATAAAACACTGATAATGTCTAGGTTGTGTTACATTATTCATTGTGACTAGGTTACACGGTAATTGCACCATCTAAAAACAAGACAAACTACGCCATACACACTCACTGTAATACTATAGTACTGTGTTATTAATGCCCGAATGTTTGAAAATCTCGGAACAAACTGAAGAGAATTCATTCTGCCTTGGACTTAGTTTAAGTATTACATATCACAGCTAAGCTTCTGCAGACGTAAACAAAGATGACTGGCAGTCGCCAGTGTGGTGATAACAGACAAAGGCAGCAATTGACAGTTTATAGGCTTCAGCAATTTAACGGTGTGGCGGCGTGGTGCTGCAAGGGATTAAGATTAGTGCAACAGAGCTCTGTGCCCGTATTTCTTTAGTATTTTTTTACTCTGTCATTTATTGCTTTCCCACTACGAAATTTGACATACTTACGGATAATTAAATGGAGAACACGGTGATAACTTAAAAATGGTATTCTAAGTGTCTGAACATTATGAATATGAAGATTTATATAATAATTATGGCATAAAGTACTGTGAATACATAAAAATGGAAAGTGAATATACACAGGCTAAAAGCCATATATTTAACCTTCCAAATGAGACTAACCTCGATTTCATACGATACACGTAATGGGAGAAACGAATATTTATATATGTCAATGTGTGCAATTTTTCAATAATTTTGATGCTGTATATATCTCAAAATAATCAGAATTGGGCCAACAAAAAAATATGGGTCTCTTATTTTTACCCTAAGAAAGCATAAAAAAATTTTCAAACAATTCTAAAAATATGAGGTCAAAAATGTGTCATGTCTGACGTGGAATGACTCAAGTTCTAAACTCTTTCCCTATTGGAAAACTGTCTGGATTTCGATTTTTTATTGATTCTCTCCAAAACTTGACTTGTACTTTATTGCTAGCATCAACATAGGTGATTGTTTTTCCTTGAAGTGAGAGACTTCAGTCATTCACTGTATGAAACATATCTGCTAAATACGCCAATTTCATGACACAACACTCATCACACAATCTGTATCGCAAAACAAAGTCGTTGTTAATCTGGAAAGCTCTGACTTCAGCTCTCATTTCGAAGAGCTGAGACAAAGTTCTGCTATGAGAAAGTCATCTTACTTCCATGACAAAAGGTAAGACATAGGTAGACCCTCCATGTCATCCCACAACATTTTGTATAGCACTGTATTCTTAGGTAGTGAATTGATCAAATCAATTATTTTCATGCTTTCATCCAAAATTTCTTTTAGAGATAGCGACATTTTTTTCACAGCAAGTGCATGGCAATGGAGAACACAGTGACTACTGCTGCACTCTTTGACTTTCAGCTTTGTTCTTGAGAGAACAGCAGGCATCTTCCCTAGTCATGGCCTTTATGCTATCTGTGTATGCAATAACGCAATTATCCCACAGGATGCCACTCACTGTGACGATTTCGTCTTTTAATTTGAACATTTCAGCACCCCTTGTGTCAGTCGGTAATGGCTTGCAGAGAAGCAGATCCTCTTGAAAAGAAAACTGATAGTGCACAGATATTTAAAAAATTGCCAACGCAGCCACTCTATTGATTCATCCATTTGGAGCAAAAATTCAGTCCATTTTATTCATAAAAGTGAAGTGGCTTTTATATCTTCTGCTCAGTCCCTGATTCATTGCGAGATTTTGTTATTCAATAAAGGAACTATGTCTATTAGTTTCGTGACTTTTCCAACCAGCATACATTTAATATGCCCTTTATAAAAGGCTTGATAATGTTTTCAGAGAAGGTGTGGGCTTCACCAGCTTCAGCAACTTGGTAACTGACTGAGTAGGAAGCCATCACAGTCTTTTCATTGACAGTGATAGAATATCCTAATCTTCTGGGCTTGTGTAAGTTCACAGTACGTCCTTCTGAAGAAATCAGTAGCTTTGCCCTTGCATTCTGAATGGACCCCCCCCCCTCCCAAAATGACAGCTCATTTTTGCTGGGAAAATGGCACTGTTTGACAACACTTTACCGCAATTACACTGATTAGTTGTTTTGATAGTTTTTTTAAGGATCCAGACGAATAGCCAAAAAATATCCTACAAGGTTTTTCATGAAAACATGGATATAAAGAAGAGGTGGTTACAATCTGTGCGGGAGAATCTAAAAATCTAAAAAGGATTAACGTCACGAAATGGTGGGGAGAAGCCATCTGGAGATGGAGTTGAATAATTCTGAGGGGTGCTAATGTCCATTCTGGGATGTAATTGCCTTGGAAGACAGACAAAACTAATTTGCATTATTCTGCCAATTCTCTTTCTTGTCGTAATGTCAATTGCAACAGACAAAACGCAAATGAAAAGCATTAGTGATGTTCTTAAATTAAATGTGATTTTCATAGGCCTAAACCCAAATGAGGAAGATAAAATTCTCATAATGATTTCCTTTAAGAGTGAAGTGAAGCTGGGTGCCTGTGTCGTAGATTTATGGCACCTGAAAGAACCCGGTCTCTGATACAAAGCTCGAAACAAAATTTCATCATCCATTTCTCGCCTACAAGGAATATGAATTCCTAATAGCCTCTTACACGGGGTGTATCAGAAATACAGCTATACGTTTGATTGCATTGTGTGATAACAGTATTATTGTTACAGGAAATATGACATTACTGTTGGAAAGGCAATTCTTCAAATAACAAGAATACCACACCACAGCAAAGTTGAGCTTAAGTCATTAGTCAAGATGCGTAGCTAACGAGAAAGACAGGCTACAGCACAAATCAAAGTCACATGGTTATCTCAGTCCAGTCATGGCCATCGTGACAATAGCCTAATATAAGTACAAGTTCAAAGTTCTAAAAAACAAAGACATTGCTATATTAAACTCATGTTAAATGTACATTTATATATAAACTTGTTCAATGCCGACCATGTCAAGACTAAGAATGTGACGTCACACTATAGCCTGTCTTTCTCATTAGCCACATCAAGATGGTGCTGAACATGCAACATCAAATTACAGTTGCAGTGTGGACAATAACGTATGGTAATGATCGTGAGGCCGCAAGACTGGTAAGACGTGATTGAAGAGACACATTTAAGATGCAGAAAAGTAACAGATGCAGATTGGATGGGAAGAATCGTTAGAAATGCGAATCTTGGATGAGACTGTTAATGCTGATCGATATTGAGATATCCTCAATAAAATTGTGGTATCAGTGATGCAAAGTCCTGAACACGAACACTGTTTATTCCAGGAGGATGGCGTCCCCTCACTATGCTATTGTGATGAGGGAAATTTTGAATCATGATTTGCAAAACAGATGGGTGAGAAGAAGAGGACCAACAGAATGGCCAGCCCATTCCCCTGATTTCATAGCCTGTGCATATTGGTTGTGGGGTAATTTGAATGCGATGGTTTATGCCTGGAAACCGCATGAATAGTAATTGAGGAAGAAATTCATGCTATTCCAATGGATGTTATAAATCAATGAATGACTTCCCAAAGCGTTACCAATTATGCTTGGATGGATGGTGAACAGTTTGAGGCAATAATGTTACTTGGTTAGTATTGTTGTAAGTGACATGTTTAAGGCTATGAATCTGTGAAATTTCTAACTTCTACATTTTTACACCAATTAACCTGAAACTTTTATCACATATTCTTACAATGTGGACATACAATACACAAATTTTCAATTTGATATTCTTCTTGAATTTAAATCTGCTTATGACAGCATATGGAGGAGTAAGCTTGTAGAAAAACTGCACAAAATAGGAATCTCGGGTAAGTTAATATGCTCTGTTGGTTACAAGAATTTATCACACAGCGATTCAGCACAGTTAAATATCAGTTATCAGTCATATTTTTCAAAATACAAAAAACAGCTATGGATGTGCCTCAAGGAACAATGTTGAGTACATTATTTAATATATTTATCAATGATTTCCCCGAATCTTTGGGCAAAGAAGTAAAGTGTGCATTATTTGCTGATGACCTCGTCATCCGGGTTTCAAAACCAAAGAACAAGCTCAAATCATTGGAAACCCAAATGACTAAATTGGAAAATTGGTGCTCTACTAACCTAATGCAAATAAATGAAGACACAACTAAGTATCAAATATTCACAAATGCCACTAAACCAGTTAACATAAACATCAAGCTTAATGAACTTCCCTTACAAAGAACAATCAATTCACAATATCTAGAAATCATATTTGATAACAAATTATCTTGGAAATATTATATTAACACTGTAGTAGAAAAAGTCCAAAAGAGATTAAATCTGTTAAAAAGATTAGCTGGCTGCAAATAGGAAAGCAAAGAGATGTACACTAAATTCCACATATAATATATATATATATATATATATATATATATATATATATATATATATATAATTTGAACTGGTAATGGAAATTACGGGAAAACGGCTGAACGGATTTTAATAAATTATCCCTCATTTTGAAGCTTGAAACCAAAGTCTTTCGGAAAAATAGTAGTTTTCAGTGAAATGTCAATTTTCCTACATAATTTTCCTTTTTTCCAAAATCCATCTTTCGTCAGTTTTGAGAACTAATTAATTCGATGTTCGCTTCCTTAAGCGAAGCAAGCATCAAGTCAGCTGTGTTGCATTGAAGAATAAAACAAAACACACACTACAATGAACAATAGGCTATTACACGAAGGCCATGACCTACAGGATTGCTGACATAGAGTTCAGACGGCTCAGATTCTTTCCCATCATAATGCCAATATGTCAATCTTCATTTGTGCAATTTTTTGATAACGTATAAAAAATAATTTACAGGTCTGATTCTCTGATCTGTAGTTTTCCGAGTACAGCTGTGTATTGGATATTAAGAACTACAAAACTTAAGAATGCTTGATGACATTATTACCATTAAAAATGAAATATTATTATAGTTAATGCAACACGTAATGCTATACTGATATATGAAAGTGAAACCATTTGGGGCTTTATGTAAGTAGACGCAGAGAAACAATATTTTATATTAGATCTTCATTTCTATAATTTATTAAGTAACGGCTATAGGCCTATATAAACTTATCTTACTGAAAACTATAAAACTTACGTAAGGTAACAATATTGTTATTAAAACCAGTGGTGTTGGTCCTTTTCATATATGTAATGGCAGTGTGATATTTATATGTCTGATTCTCTAACTTTCCTTGGTAGTAATTGAGTCCTGCTTCCTATTTTAGCTGCGTCTTTAAACTACATCAAAATTAATTTCATATTCCTTTTGTTTAATTGATTAGATTTGTGATCGCTGCCAAGCATATTTTGTTGTAGGGAAAATAGCATGCCATAAATCACTTCTTGCTACCGTGATGAGTAAGTTTATTTCCCGCAACCAGCAACAAATGAAACACTCAAGCTGCTAACGATTTACGATGGACAATTTTATTTAGGGCGCATATAAGATTCTACAACTCTGACATATCATTCGCCTCATTTTCCACATCTCAGCAATAAATTCCTCACAACAGCCTATATTACAGAAAATATACGAAATAACATTCATTGTTACACAAATTAATCCAGCAGTATTTGATAGATCAGTATTGTCTGGAAGAAGCGCAAAAAATTACAATTCATAAGAAAAGACCAAAAGGTATTACTTATTGATAAAATAAGAGGCCTACAAGATTTTGTAGTCTCTTGATCATCTCAGCAAGATCTCTTAGTGGGAAAAAGTGATTCTGCTCTCTACATTTCAGGGTAGTTCACGAAACATGCAGCAGCTATACCAAGATGCTACGTCTTTTGTTCAAAGCATGACAAACCTTATATTTTCTTAACTTTCACATACAATCCGCAATGACCCGAAATAGCTACTGCATTACTCTCACATGAAAAACCCACTGATCATTCTGACATTGTTACTAGCGATTTTGCATTGAAACTCAAGAACTGAAGACGGATAGGTTCAAGGAAAAGTATTTGGCAAAAAAAAAAAAAAAAATTCAGAGGGAGTATGTTTCACTATTATGGAAGCAAATAACTATCAAAATGTCTGGTACCGGTATTCTTCATTGAAAATAAATCTGAACAATTTTTATTTGAACTTTTTATGGACTTAGTTTGCAGCAATTGCTGCACAAGCCACTAGTATACATAAAACCTGTCCTCAAATATTGTAGTGAAATACTCATCACAGCCGCCTCACAATTAAATAAAATAGAAAAATTTCAAAACCAAGCACTACGTTTTATTACAGGTGCAGTGAAATCCACACCAACAGATTCAATGAGACAACTTACTCAACAAAAACCACTGATACACGAGTTTGAAGAACAAGCAGAAATGTAATATGAGAAATTTAACAGACTGCCTAATACAGACTATTGGAGAGAATACAAAATCTTGCCTACTAAATTAAAAACGCAAGAAGGATTTATGCAGAAGGTTAGAAGATTACAAACACATCTCATTCCTCAAACTAACATTGAAATGTTACAAATCTGACAAAATACCTTGGAATACATAAATATTCAAACTGAAAACAACTCATTGAAACTAACTGTTAAAAATGATACAAATCAAAATGTAGCAAAACAATTAACATTAGAAACAATTAAAAGCAAATATCCTTGTGAAACCTGGCTACACATTTACAGTGATGGAACTTTACAAAACGACTATGATGGTGCAGGAGCTGGAGGAACTTGTCAATTTTTCTCGTTCTATAAAGCAGTCGGGAAGGGCTCCACAAACTTTGATAGAGAAGTTGAAGCTGTATTCACTATTCTAACCAATCTACTGCAAATAAATAAATTTTCCAAAGCTGTAATCCTCACTGACTCAAAAGCAGCTATACAAGCTATAGCTAATAATAATTCACAGAAAACTGACAAAACTTCTCAGTGCTGCACCCTGATCAAGCAGCTCCAAAAACTAGGCAAGATATAGTTCTGCAATGGTTTCCAGCACACTGCGGCATTGCAGGTAATGAATTGGTGGATCAACTGGCTAAGAAAAGCTGCACCCTAATAGAAAAACATATTATTCAAAAATCATTTATTTCTGTTAAATTCAATCAAAAATTCCAATACAAACAAAAATTTTCGAACAGAATAAAGGAATCAGCTAAAGATAAATCATGGGAACCCCTCCTCCAAAATTTAAACATCATCCCTGAAGAACCAAGAAATTGAGCAGTGGCAGCCTTTCGTCTTCTGATTGGGCATGATTGTTTGGCAGCTCATTTATATAGAATTGGCACTCCCTCTCACCCAATTGTGTGTTATGTAGAAAGGACATAATCATGGATAAGCTCCATCTGGAAAATTGCGAAGCTTTGCCTGTTTATCTCAACATCACAGAAAAATACTGGACTGGCTTCATTGCCATGATACCAGAGCATTGGCTACCAACCAACCAACCAACCAACCAACCAACCAACCAACCAACCAGCTTTGATATTCCAATTACTTTACTTATAATTAATTTTTGTTGTTTTTCTAAATACTGAATTATAATTGTCCCAATTTTCAAAGTTTATATAATTTTTTTTAAATTTATATTTAATTCATTCCTGATAGATGTATTTAAAATATGACACATGCTTTTTTTTTTTTTTTTTCCAATTAGTTTTTGACAAAAATAATATTTACCCTTTTAGCTGTTAATTTTTCAATTTTTTTAAACTTATTACATCCTCATCACATGGTGATTTGTATACTTTTAATAGTAGAAGAAAATACAAGCGTAAGTTTACTTCACATGCTTTTATGAACTTCTGTGCAAAATTTCACTGAGATTGAAGGAAAATTACATTCATTAGAGCATTTTGAACGTTACAAAATCTTGAAAACTGCAAAATCAAGAAAACGAGTATCAAAGTACAGCATGTATATGATATATACTATCAGTATCCTTCCTTCTTATACACGTCTACCACACACATTTTTCTCCTACATAACAGCGCGAAATATGAACTCAATGAAAAGTAAAATTAGTTAGAATGGAGAACTGAGTGTCAGTTTAAAGGGCTGCAGTTCCCTGCATGAGCTGGTAACTTTAAATTCGTCCTGAAGGGCTTTAAATTGTCATAGGGCCAAAATAAGCACAGATTTAGAAAACTGAAACATTATTTTCTTTTCAAGAGTTAAAAACAAAATTTACATTTCTTAATGTTTTTTTTTCGTTATTTTCACCGATAGCCTTAATTTGAAGAATTGCCTTTCCAGCAGTAATGTCATATTTCCTGTAACAATAATACTGTCATCACATGATGCAATCAATATAGCCATATTTCTGATACACTCTGTATAAAATGCTACTGCTTCTACTATTACTGTACCATTACCACTATCACTGTACCACTACTGCTGCTACCACCACCACCACAACTGTGCCACTAGCAGCAGCCTACTACTAATATATGTGCAGATGGGGAAGAAGTTTCCAACAATGCATTCATATCAGCACTGTTTCATCTACTTGTACAGTGAATTATAACTAAATACACTGTGTTCTGCTTAGAGAGATCGAGAAATAAGTGATAATCTATTTCAAGTGAAAATAATTGTTTATTAACATACCTTTTTACATAACTTGATGTAAAAACTCTTCGAGATTCGGAGAATGCTTAATGCAACTCGATGTGTGAACCTTGAGTTGCTCTGCTGACATCTAAATGGTATTCAACCTCCCACCATGTGTTCTGTAGCATTTGTGAAGTCACTAGTGCAGATGCATTTGTGATGCATTGCCTTAGTTCTACCAAAGTGTTAGCTCTGCCTCTTTGGTACACAGCATCCTTCATAAAGCCCCAGAAAAAAACCCAAAGGGATCAGATTGGGTGACCTGGGTGGCCAGGCAAGAGGTTCTCTCTTCCAATCCACCTATCAGAGAATTTTTCATCCAAGAAGTCATGCACGCATTGATGATAATGGGGTGTGGCCCAATACTGCTGAAAAACTGCTCCTGGGGGAAGTTGGTCAACAACAAAATTCTGCAATGTCCAGAGACACATTTCCTGAGACTGTAGCTTCTGCGAAGAAGAATGGTCCAGGGCAGAGTTCCTCGTCAATCCACACCAAACATTCACTTCGGGCGTGTCTCTCTCATGTTCACATATAACATGTCCCATATCCGACAGTTGTGCTCATTGATTTTTCCATATAAGTGAAAAGTTGCTTCATCAGAAAAAACAATGTTATCTAGGTACGAGTTGTCATTATCAATTTGTAGAAGCATTTCAGCAGCAAAATTTTCCCTAAGTGGATGATGGTTGGGCTTTATCTGGTGATGAAACTGTATCTTGTAAGCATACAAATATAGGTGTTTATGCATAATCCTGTGAATTGTTGATCTAGGGATTCGAAGCTCAGCACTAGCTCTTCGTATCAACTTCTGTGGACTCCTAGTGAATGCCGTTCACACACGTTCGACTGTCTCCTCAGTTACACACCGTTTTGCATGTTTACTAGTCTGCGGTAGCAAAGATTCTGTTTCTCAGAGTGTTGTGTCTCACTTGAGAATTGTTTTATGCCCAGGTAGATCTACATTCCATGTACGACGAACATGGTGTTATATTTGCATAACAGATTTTTCTTCTGCTAACCATGGCACGCACTGAACTTTCTGTTATGGTGTCCACATGTTTATCACAGCGTGTTCTACAAAATGGAGCCAGGCTTATTTTAGTGCCCTAGCAACAAACAAACGAAAGTTAAGCAGCTGTTTTCAAACTTTGTTGCATAAACTTGGACAGTTTCTCTATCTTGTCAGATGTAAAGCACGATATTTTTATCTGTTTTTAAGAGTGAGCATATATTTCTCGAGCCCTCTAAGCGGGATACAGTGTACATGTAAGAAGGTACTTTTTAAATACTATATGGCAGTGTGTGAATGGAGGCAATGTGTTGAGGAAAGCATTGTAATCTCATAATCTCAGTTCATAACACATATTTTGACACTCCAGTGCCTCTTTACATTTTCTTTTTTTAAGTGAAGCATCAAGAATAGCAGTTTTGCTCATGCAGAAAGAACATTTTACCTTTCTAAGTACGTAACGGTTTTTTCAAATTTCTTCACCTGGAAATCTAAAGAACTTCTGTCATTCTTCGTTTCTTGTAAAACAGCTGTATTAGTCTGCAAGGAGTTCAGTGCTGTCACAGCTTTCTGAAATAAGTCAATTAAAATACTTAATATGTAGAAAACTTATGATAACACGAAAATTCATACAATATTCTTATAAATCAGAAATAGAAATTTGTAATTCTCCATATATGAGAGATACTAGTATTCAAAACATTCATAATGCCAGAATGTGTTTAAAATTTATGTATAATATATCGCAAGTGCTATATGCAGTGTAAATATTAAATAAAATGTATTAATAATTAGATTATATTACAAGTAACTACTACAGCACACAAATATTATCTGAAGAAATAAATTACATATAATATACACATAACACAACACTGCAAAAATATAATGTTAAATACAATCAAATGGTGGATCATCGAGACTGCTGCTCCAAGTCTGCACTTGGACACTATACAAATCCCACTTGGCAGATTGCCTACAATTAGGCTTTACGAGGTGTTCCTCAACTGTAAGATAAACACCAATATAATTACATATGAAATCCCTCAAACTCATTTTGTTTTCACCAATTCCATTAACATTAGGTGAGTGCATAATTGATATGATATCATTAAAATAACTGATAATAACAATCATTTTTAATTCTTTTTTTTTTTTTAATCCATTCCATAGATCTCACATTAGTATTGAACCTTTAAGATGTGAAATAAGCCAAGAGTTACCAGTATAGAATTTTTTGGCAAGACGAAGTGACACCAAGGATTCGCCATAGATTACCTGGCATTTACCTTATGGTTGGGGAAAATCTCTGAAAAAACTCAAACAAGTAATCAGCCCAAATGCGAATCTAACCCAAGCTCGAGCGCAGCTTTGGATCAGCAGGAAAGCAAGTCTGTCAACTGAGATACGTTGATGGTTCTACAAAAAAATATACAGTATATAGTAAACAGATAATTCAGTTTACAGACCTAAACAATTATTCAACAGCTAAGTTGTAAAAAAAAATATAATACATAGCAAGTAAATTAAATTCAGTTTAAAAGCATAAACAATCCAATCAGTTGAAATATACAAAAATATATAACCCATATCATGCAGATTAGTTCAATTTACAAGCATAAACAATTCATCAGTTGAGCTATACAATAATATGCAATACATTGCAAGCAGATTAATATTCAATTTATAGCATATACAATTCATCAATTGAGCTGTACAAAAATATACAATACATAGGAAGCAGATTAATTCAATTTACAAGCACATTTTAGTTTAACTATACCAAACTGTACAATAAGTAGATTAGTTCAATTTACGAGCATAAACAATAAATTCCTCAGTTATGTAGAAGGTATGAGTATGTAGAATTTCTGTTAAATCTGTTCTAAACCTTTTCTCATAGTCCTTCAAAACTGTAAAATAATTAGGCAGTGCACTGAAGACCATAATGAACTTTTTTTTTTTAACAGCTTAGACTAACAGAGGCAGAGGGAGATTTGATTTAGGCCTATGTATTGTATTAAAATTATGAATGTCTTGATTAGTACTAGATATATTTTGGTTTTTAATATAAAACATCATTAGGGAAAGAATGTAGGCCTACTCAAAAGGTAAGGTCAAGATTTCTAAATTTTGGAAAATCTTTTTACATGATGTCCTTTTATACACACCAGCCATTATTTTATAGCAAAAATGTGTTTAGCTTCAGACGAGTTAGCCCATAATATTATAATCCATATTTCATTACAGAAAGTATGCAAAGTATGACATTTTGTTTAAATCACAATAGAAGATAAGGATCTTTGCATAAAGGCAGAGCTCAATTTAGGAGTATTCGATGTGTTTTCCAGTTCAAGTGATCATCTAACTATAAACCAAGAAACTTTGTGCTTATAGATACTTCGAGATAAGTTTCATTTAATCTACTATTGTAGGAAAACTGAGCACTATTATGTGTACTAAATTTGACTACACTGGGAGGAGTCTTTGAAAAAGTAATGTATAAAATATCATACCATCATCTAAAAAGACAGAACATTTTAGTCCCAGAACAGCTTGAATTTATGAAAAATAAATCCACGGAAAATACAACATTTAGTTTAATTGATAAAATTCTGGAGTCAGTTAATAAAGAATTAGAAGTGAAGGAATTTTCTGTGATTTATCTAAAGCATTTGACTGTATAAATCATAAAATGCTGCTAGACAAATTAAATTATTATGGAATTAAAGGCGTTGCACGCCAATGGTTTTACTCATATCTCATAGACAGGAAACAGAAAGTCGAAATCAATACAACTATGAAATCTGCCTTGATATGGGGAACTAATTAATTAATTTCATTTATTAGCCTGACCCAATATTTTGCCTTGCGACACAGAATAGCTCGCAATAAAATTTAAAATGAAAAATTATGTAATCAGGTTTCAAATAAAAGAGATTAAGACATATAGAAAAAAAAAAATAGAACCTAGCAAAATTTAAATTGAGTGTACACCATAACGACGCTGGCGAAATATCACTACAGAAAATTTTATGATAGCAACTTGAAGATCTCTCTTCAGCTTGTATTTTTCCTTCCACTTTACAAAGGTTTTCGGAATGGTGTCTCTTGCTCTGAAGAAGAGACCGGTAACTGTGATTTTTTTCAATGATGTATTTTGCTGATAGGTACTGAATTGTGGGCTCGTAGATTTTATTTTTCTCTTCGTTCACTTCAGATGGTTGAGTGGCTGAGATTTCAACTCTGATCATAGGATCAATTATTTCAGCTGTCTGTTTATTTCCATTTATAGCTATAATATCGATCCTACGATTGCTCCCACCATCAGCAATACAATGAACTTCCTCGTGAACTTCTAAATTTTTGGATCAAAGTGCATCTGCGATCATAGAATGTATGGTGTTGGGTAACTCTCAAACACATGTGGTAAAGTTTCATACTCATTGCAGTGCCTACGTGTTTAACCTACAGTACATGTACATTGAAAAAAAAAAAAACGCACAGGTGCGTGTGCACACACACACAATTATCTTAATTAACAATAAGTATTTGAAATTCCACTACTAATTATACTGGTCAACAATGATTTTGTTAAGTAAATAATTTCGGGTGTTTCTTATATATTGCCATCTGCTGATTCCAAAAATGAAGTCAGAAATTTTCCATCACCCATCATTTTTTTTTAATTCTGAAAATAATTTTTTCCTGTTTATTAGCAATTGTGATATATGACATGCTGATTAGAAGGAGTATTTTACATTTATATTTCATTCCATTGTGTCAACAATTGACTTATAACGTTTAGTAATTGTTGCCTGTGAATTCACGAATAACAACGACATTTCCCTCACAGAACTGTGATTGTAAGATAAGTTCCCAGATGAATAGATGCTTTCTTTAAAGAAATAAGTTAAACTTGTGCTGTCTTCCGTTGTCAATTGAATTGTGATAGAAGTTTATAATATCGTACCTAATAGTGCACTACAAGTGTTTAGTGTATAAGAAACATCTCTCGAAAGTGTCTAAATGATAGAAACAACTTCTGTTACATTTGTGTGGTGAGCTCACTTTAAAAGCGGAGAGGCGAAATTTTACTCCTTTAGTTAGAAGAGCTTATGAGTGTCATTTTAACAACAAAATAGACCAGAACAAGACATGGGCCCCGGAAATCTGTTATATCAAGTGTGTAACACTATTAACTGGCTGGTTAAAGGGATCCCGTGTCATATGCCTTTTGCAGTCCCTATAATATGGCACGAACCTAAGGATCATTTGACAGACTGCTACTTCTGCTTGACAAATATATATGGAATAAGTCTGAAGTCCAAACACACTGTTAAATATCCATCTTTAGATTCAGCAATTCAACCAGTGCTTCATGGGCCAGAACTTCCCATACCAACTCTACCAGATGACATAACATTGACAGAAGTAATTCAAAGTGTTCCTGATGTTCAGAATGAATGACAGAATGGTCCAGATTTTGTGGAAGATGATACTACAAAAGAACTTCACTTTCTAATACAGAAGGATTTAAATGATTTGGTTCTGGATCTTGGTTTAAGTAAAAGCAAGGCAGAATTACTCGCCTCAAGATTGAAAGGCTGGAAGCTGCTGCAGGGTGACATCAAAGTAAGTTTATTCCGCCAACGCCAAAAGGAATTTGAGCATTTGTTTTCTAAAGAGGAGGACCTAGTTTTCTGCAATGATGTTGAGAATTTGTTCGAGTCACTGGGTGTTGAGCATCAACCTGAGGATTGGCGTTTGTTCATGAACTCCTCGAAAACAAGTTTTAAAGCAGTGTTACTACATAATGGAAACAAATATCCATCCATTCCTTTAGCCCATGCAGTTGGTATGAAGGAAAATAGATAAGAATATGAAGGTCTTACTATCCACTATCAAGTATGATAATTTTTCTTGGCAAATATGTGGGGATTTGAAAGTAATAGCTATCTTACTTGGGTTACAGCTTGGCTATACTAAATTTTGCTACTTCTTGTGCAAGTGGAATAGCAGAGATAAAAGTAATTATTATATAAAAAAGAACTGGCCAAACTGGGAGTCACTTAATCCAGGACAAGAAAATGTTCTTCACCAACCACTTGTAAGTTCTGAAAAAATCTTCCACTGCATGTCAAACTAGGCTTAATTAAGTATTTTGTGAAAGCACTGGATCGTGATGGCAGTGCATTTCTCTTACTGAAAAATAAATTCCCAAGAATCAGTGAAGCTAAACTAATAGAAAGAATATTTGAAATATTTGTTGGCCCTCAAATAAGGAAACTGATAAAAGATACGCAATTTGAAAACCAGTTAAATGTGCAAGAAGTAGATGCATGGTTGTCTTTGAAAAAAAGTTGTCACAAACTTTCTAGGAAACTTAAGGTCTGAGAACTACAGAGAACTTGTCAGTGAGATGATGATCTACAAGATCATGGGATGTAATATGTCTTTAAAAATACACTTTCTGCATTCCCATCTCGATTTCTTCCCTGAAAACCTAGGGGCTGTGAGTGACGAACACGGGGAGCATTTCCACAGGACATCGCGGAAATGGAAAAGTGTTACCAGGGTAAATGGTGTCCAAATATGTTGGCAGACTACTGTTGGACACTGACGAGAGATGTTCCTCAAGCGAAGTACAGCCGAAAATATACTTCACGTACATTTTAGGTCACTAAATGTAATTTCAGCTAAGATATCATAATACTATAATGCATAGACACAAAAAATGTTTTTCATGTGATTACTCTAAAACCCTGGGTGATGGAAAAGTTCTGTAAAAAGATTTGAAATCAGCATAAAAAAATCACTTAGAATCACCCATTGTTTCCCCTTCTAACACATAAAAGTTTAAATTTTGTTGACCAGTGTTATGTTTAGGCGTAAAAACTTCCAATAACAACAAAAATTGTAACTGGATTTGAGGATAAACTTTAGTGACACACGAACATAACATTTTTGTTCGTATGTCACAGTCATTGTGTTACGTGTGTCACGTGTTTTTCTTGTAGAATTTGTACATAAATCAAAATGTTGTCCATATAAGAAGTTGATTGGTATGTGATGTGTCTCACTTTTACATTTATGAAACATTATAAAATGAAATGGTTTTGAAGAAATATAAACAAATGCCCATTTGAGCGTGACGCACGAACTCTCAACCTTTGTTTATAATAATTATAATCAAGCACGAAATAATCATTGTATTATGGTTTCTATAATTATTAACAAAGGTCAGCACTTCATTATTAATTGAATTTAACATACAGAAGTAACGATTTATTTGCCTTAAATGTGCATTCAAATATGATTTTTAATTGATAATTTCGCGCTCTTAAATCACAGACTTCATTGTGCTTTTTCTCCCACATACGTGTTGTTACACAATCAGTGTTGTCAGATTCAAAAAATTCGTATCATAACGAAAAAATGACATATAACAAGCAGAGATTCGTGAGATTTTTATTTTTCGTGAAAATGTCGAATTTTCATGGAATGACCCTAATATTGTTCTAGCATTTTTTTAGCACTTCGGGTACTATACTAGTTTTCAACATCTTATTAGCTATTTCTGTTATTACATGAGCTGCAATTGAATCTCTGATTGTCTTCACTAATACTTGTATTCTACTTGGACTCAGACTAGTATCTGCTGCTATACTCTTTATTACAGACAAGATTAAATCTTGGGAAAATGTAATGTTTTGAGCCAAATCTTCATTATTTTATACTTCATAAAACATTCTTATGTGAGGGCTGCATGTTTCAAACTTCTTCTTGAAGAAATCTTCAACTACATCTTTTCGTAATTTTAATATCTGCGATTTATTATTAGAAATAATTTTTCTTACAGCTTTCCTGCGCTGATAATAGTTATTTATGGTACTTGTGAGGTAAGTGCATCTTTATTGCACGAGTGGAAAGATTTAAGCACGAGGCGTCAGCCGAGTGCTTAAATTACACGAGTGCAATAAAGATCACGCTCACAAGTACCATACGTAATTTTATCCATGACCATAACGAAAAATTATGTTTTATAAAAGAAAATATGTTGAAAATAAGTCCTCATGTAATCACATACCATGGCATGGATTTTAGAATCAATACGTGTACTAGGTAGGTCATGATGTAGGAGGCCATGATTAGTAAAGAATGGTATCTAAGGCGTTGGATAAATAACAAATTATAATTAATTATATAATTTTTATATATATATATATATATATATATATATATATATATATATATATATATATATATTTCACTTTCAACGTGTATTTTCGTCTTTTTGAAGTTTCAGGGTTTATTTAGAAGTGTTCAAGGGACTAATGTGATTAAAATAATTTTACATTTTACTTCTGTAAACTTAAGAGGAATATTAAAACTTAATTAATCATCGTGTCTGTTTAGCTCAGTTGGCTAACGCATGTTGTTTTAAAATCCTATAAACCCAACTTCGCAGATTCAAGTCTCCTCGCATCCCAAAAGGTAAATTATTACAAAATTTTAAAAAGATGCATATTAGATATGGATGTAATGTACAAATTACGACGTAGCAGATAGAGAAAAGAGAAGGAGATTGATTAAGAAATGGTAATAAAGAAGTAGAGGTAGTGACATCTAGTAACTAATATATTAACTTCTTGAGTAATAGTTCAATGGAAAAGTATACGTGTGTGTCCGGGTACTAGGAAAATACTAATGAACTGTGAGATAAAGTTCAAACTGTGAGGTAAAGTCTTTATCTCACTAGTGAAATAAAGTAATGTTGAATAAAAGCCTACTTTACAAACGCAAAAGTATTTAGTAAAGGCATGTTTTTCGTTATGGTCATGGATAAAAGTATTTGTATTGAATTAGTTCATAGTTGTTATGTAAGGATGTTTCCTTTCTCGGTATGAACATTCTTTTGTTAATTGTTGACATTGTTAGCTTTTGTTTGTAGAATGATCATGAATAAAGAAAGGTTGAATACTGAATATATTTTTCTTGTAATGAAGAATATTACATTGGTGACGAGGAAAACTACATATTAGAAGAAGATTCAGATATACGTGGAAACAAACAACATGGCAGAAGGAAGGTATGTTGGAAAAATGCATGAATTCAACCCTGGGAAGTATGATTGGTTAGTTCATAAGAGAAGAGTTACAAATTTCTTTCTTGCTAACAAAATAGAGGAAGAAAAACAAAAATAGCTTTGTTTCTAAATAGTTTGGACGAAGATGGCTACAAACTTATTAGCAATTTCTGCGTACCAGAGGAGCCAGAGAATGTATCTTTTAGTACATTGTTAATACATCTTGACAGACATTTCTTGCCAGAACTATCTATAATGTCTTTTCGACTTAAATTTCATTTTGCTAGTCGGGAAGAGGGGGAATCCTTATCAGACTGGCTGGCTCGCTTGCATTCTCTAGTCTCACCTTGCAAGTATAATAATGATTTGGAAGATAGAATTTTAGATCAGTTCATCATTGGTTTAAATAAAGGACCAGTTAGGGACAGACTGTTTGAGGAGGACCGCCTTCAACTTTCTTTAGAGAAGGCTATATCTATCACTTCCGCTAAAGAGTCTGCGGCTTTCCAGTATGACTTATCAACATCAAAGACATTAATACAAGTGAAAGAGGAACATACAGAAGTATGAAGAAAGGAAAAGAAGAGAAACTCAAGAACATGTCTCGTCTATGGTGTATATGGACATAGTGCTGCATTTTGCTGCTTCAGAAATCTAAAATGTGACAATTGTGGACTGGTTGGTCATTTAAAAAAAGTATGCAAAAAAGAACAAAAGTGTTTAGTGGAAAATATGACTAAAAATGTTAAGAGTAATTTTATTAGTTCTGTAGAGTCTGATGAAGAAACTTTGTTTCATGTGGATTCAACAATTTCAAGGTCACCTCCTTTCACTTCAGTGTTAGTTTTAGATGACGTACCGGTCAAGTTTGAAATAGATACTGGTTGTGCCTCGACCATATTATCATTTTCAATATTTCAAAATCAATTTTCTAATTGTAATTTGCTGAACACTGATAAAACTTTTCTAACCTACTTTAAGACTCAAGCTAAACCACTTGGAATGATTAATTTTAATGTGAAGTATAATGAGACATGTTATGGAGTTCTTCTATTGTATGTTGTAGATTCAAATGGCCCCCTTTGTTGGGCCACCAATGGTTTAATCATATAGGCTTTAAAATATCTAAACCGAATGATTGTTTTGGAGTTCAGAAAATTCAGCTTTGGCTAATGGATGAAAGCTAAATTGCCCTCTCCTTTTTCAGATAAATTAGGCTGTTTTAAGAAGGGAAAGTTACCATTAGAATTAAAAGAAGGCACAGACGAAATTTATTCAGGCCAGAAATGTGCCTTTTGCTTTAAGAGAAGGTGTAGAAGCAGAATTAAATAGATTAACTAATGAAGGTATTCTAGTTCCAGTGGACTATAGTCCATTCGGATCCCCTATTGTGCCAGTATTAAATAAGGGGATGGTATTCGAATTTGTGGTGATTTTAAACTAATGTTAAACTCCCTTCTAAAAGTTGATCAACATCCTTTACCCACACCTGAGTTATATATTTAAAAAAATGCAAGGGTGTAAAATGTTTGCTAGGTTAGATCTTTCTAATGCTTACCAACAAATGGAGTTAGATGAAAAGTCACGGGAATTGGTTACTATTACAACTCCTAAGGGTTTATTATAATATACTCGCTTACCTTTTGGAGTGGCTTCAGAGCCTGCTACGTTTCAAAAACAAATTGATATATTATTGGAAGGTGTTGAGCGGACAGCAGCCCTGTTGGATGATTTTATAGTTGGAGGTAAAGATTTACAGGAATTAGAATGTCGTCTAACTGAAGTGCTGCGTCGATTAGAAGAAGCAGGATTGACTGTTTCTGAAAGGAAATGTGAAATCGGTAGGGAATCTTTAAATTTCCTTGGATTTAAGATTGATGCTAATGGCATTCAAACTACAGATGAAAAAATTAAAGCAGTACGGGATGCCCCTAGACAACTTGTGTTCAAGAATTGCAATCTTTCTTAGGTTATGTTACATACATATCTAAATTTTTACCCAAGGTGTCAGAGATATTGAACCCCTAGTATAAACTTTTGAAAAATAATAATCCTTGGAAATGGAATATTGAATGTGAAAGAGCATTTATTGGAATAAAAAATTTAGCCTGTTCATCTAGATCCTTAGCTCATTATGATCCGGAATATCCTCTTAGATTAGCAGTTGATGCTTCTAGTCATGAGTTGGGGGCAGTGTTACTCCAAAAAAAAAAAAAAAGAAAATGTGGAAAAGTCTATAGGTTATGCCAGTAGAACGTTGTCGAAATCTGAAGAAGCTTATTCAATGGTGCAAAAAGAAGGCTTAGCCATCATTTTTGGCATAAAGAAATTGCATGCTTATTTGTTTGGTAGGCAGTGGACTTTAATTTCTGGTCATAAACCTCTTCAGACTATATTTGGTCCAAAAAGTGGTATTCCAGCTTGTGCTGCAAATAGACTACAGCGATGGGCCTTGTATTTGGCCAATTATCAATTTGAGATAGAATATGTTTCATCTAATAAAAATGTAGCTGACTGGCTGTCAAGAGCCCCACTTCCTGAAGTATCTAGTAATAATGATGAACAGAAGGAAATAGCTCTTAATTATATTTTCGACTCTAATTCTGATTTGCCTCTTAAGTATAAGGAAATTCTTGCTTATACAAGAAAAGACTTAACAACAATGCAATTAATAAACTTTACCAAGTTTGGATGGCCAGAAAAGGTAAATGAGAAGTTAGTTCCATTCCATAGGCATAAAGAAGAGCTATATGTAGTTAGGGATATTTTGTTATGGGGATATCGAGTTCTTATTCCTGAGGGATTAAGAACTAGAGTATTGCAAGTAATGCATGCCTCTCACATAGGGATAGTTAAAGTTAAATCGCTTGCACACTCTTATGTTTGGTGGCCACATATGGATCAAGACACTGAGTCACTCGTAAGTAGTTGTAAAGAATGTGCAGAGAATAGAGACAACCCTCCAAAATATAGTTTGATAATCTTAGAATGTAGGCCAAATCAAGAGAGGCACGGTTTTTCTCCCGTACTACAGACCAGATCAGCAAGATACTACGACGACACAGCGTGGAGACAATTTTCACTCCTACTAGGCAGACTAGTAACTGCTTATGGTCTGTCAAGGACAAACGTGACTGACTTCATCAGCTGGAGTATACAGAATCCCGTGTTCCTGTGGGTCAGTGTACATAGGTACAACACAGTGTAGCTTCAAGACCCGAATCACCGAGCATAGAAGGAACTGCCGTCTAGGTCACGTGGACAAGTCAGCCGTAGCCGAGCATGCCTTTAAAGATGGGGATCACAACATCAGGTTCCAGGACACAGACATCCTAAGCAGTACGCCACACTTTTATGCCAGGTTACATCAGGAAGCTATTGAAATTCATAAATACAAAAACAACTTTAACTGTAAGGAGGAAGGACTCAAGGTCAACAAAGCTTGGTATCCGGCCCTCAGAAGCACACACATCAAACCCTTTCTCCGACAATTAGACACTATGACAAACAATCAGAACACCGAAGTCACTGGTGCGGACCACTACGATGACAAGCAACAACAGTCCCACACCTTAAATATCGACGTGCTCCCAGTCTCAATGCCAGTTCCTGATACACACAGCAGATCTCTCCACACACGTGTACCATGCCACTGAAGATGTCCACCGGAGTAGTGGACGAAACCCTGGTCCAAGTTACACATATTCTATTTAGGCTCTATATTGAATCATTATATTTTTGTTATTCTTGATATCCATTCAAAGTGGGTGGAAGCTTTTGTTACTAAAGGTATGACCTGTGATATTTCAATCACCTATTTACGACAAGTGTTTGCTCGTTTTGGACTTCCGGAGACACTGGTATCGGATAATTATTCATCATTTAAGTCCGAGAAGTTTCAGAATTTTTTAATACATAATGGTATAGAATTTAAGTCAGGGGCTCCATATCATGCTTCAACTAATGGGGCAGCTGAAAATTCGGTCCGCACAATCAAGAAGGCTATACTTAAAGCATTAGGCAGGGCTGGTGATCAGGGATTAAGTGAATTAGCATTACAAAGATTTCTGATTGACTATAGGAATACAAAACACTGTACAACTGACATTTCCCCTGCTGAGTCACTTCTCGGGAAACAGATTAGATGTAGATTGGATTTACTCAGGCCAACTACAAATAGCAACAAAGTTCAACAGGCTCAAGAGAAACAGATTCAGAAATATGGTGGGATAAATAGGCCTTGGCAAGTAGGGGAGAAAGTATGGGTCAAAGACTACCGAAAAAAGGAAGGTTCATGGATTGCAGGAATAACAGAACAAGTTTTAGGCCCTCGTCGATTCAGAGTGGCTATACCTTCTTTGCAGAGCAGATGTATTCGACATGTGAATCAGCTGAGTAAAAGGTCCAATGTTCCTGTTGCATGGGGAAATTCAATTTTTGATCGAAGGGGAAGTGAGGATGAAAACAAGGAATCATTAGAGATTAAAGAGGCAGATAAAATAGATTGTTCAGGTGATAATAATACTGAGTTGCGAATAGAACATAATGATAACATTGAGTGTGTCTGTAATAGTAGAGTGCTTGATGGTATTAGAGCCCGTCGGGAGATAAAGCCTCCGAAAAGGCTCATTGAAGAAATGTAATATTTCTTTGTATAATTATATTACACGTTAAATATAATAGCTGATTATATTCCATTTTTTAAGTGGAAGATGTTTCCTTTCTCGGTATGAACATTCTTTTGTTAATTGTGGACATTGTTAGCTTTTGTTTGTAGAATGATCAAGAATAAAGAATGGTTGAATACTGAACATATTTTTCTTGTAATGTAGCTATTCTTCTTTTGCGGTAATTTTTTCAACTACATTGTGGGTTGCTATTGTCGAACCATCAGACCTGTGCCCCCGTAGGATATGCAAACTGAACCCTAATTCCTTTTCAGCCTCAGTAATTTATTCTTCTTCCTGCATTCCTATTTCTCTCCCTTTCTCTCCCCCACTACTCACAATTTTGGCCTTCTTGCGGGACAGTTTATTTGCACTTGCAGTCCAGTGTTGTCAACTCAACATGAATACTGTAGCACGGAGTGGTGAAAGAAACATTGTTAAGAAAGTAATAGCATTTTGTGATGAAGAGAAACAAACAAGTCAATATCTGCTTCCTATAAATCAGGCAACGAAAGGAGCAGCTGCGATCACAGGTGAGGCTTATTTTATTTCAATTGATTACATATTAAAATTACTTACTTGACTAATTTATTTATTTATTTGTCTAATGGCTAGTACATGATATTTACTATCATTGACTGAGGTAAAAACAAGAAAGTGGTGAACAAAACTATGGATTATGGGGTGCGATATAGACCTACCTCCACGTGCTGCACCCTGGACAACGCTTTGCGGCAAAATGGTCTATAATAAGGCAAAGAAAATGAGAAAGCCAACAAATTGTCCTTTTAAGGATTACTCTGAACAACTTACTTGACTAATATTAATACAGTACAACATTTTTAGGTAATTTATATAGGCAGGTCAGAGTGCCTAATAAAGAAAATCAGGAGAGAGGGAGTCTGTGCAGAAGATGAAAAGCTAGAATCACCAGGGAAGAACAGACCAAAGAAACCTTTAATTCTTGTAGATGATATGGGCCAATGTATTTTAAGAAGAAAGATACAAGAATTTTACACCATGCAGAAAGACGTTCCGACAAAGAAGAAATTATTGAAGGTTGCGAGGGAAGCAATAAATTTCCAAGGTGGGAGAGAACGCTACAGAAAGTGATTCGAGACATGAGATTTAGGTTTAAAACATATAGAAATATAAGATGTATATTCATTGAAAGAAATGATATTGTAGCATGGAGGCCAGTTATTTAAGAAAAATATATTGTGTATTTAGACGAAACATGGATACATCCACATTATATTCTCAAAAAATGCTGGCAAAGTGATGATGTCTCTGTGTTACATCTTAGACAGTACTGGCGAACGGCTGATAATTACTCATGTTGAAGGCAGCGAAGGTTTTATTGATGGTGCGCTACTCATGTTCAAGTCGAAAAGTAAAACAGGTGATTATCACGACAAAATGAACAGCACCAACTTTCGGAAGTGGCTTCTGGAGAAACTGATAAGAAATTTACCTCCCAACTGCATTGTGGTTCAAGAAAATAAGCCACTGTGTACTGCAAACAAGAAGGCAGAAATTCAACAATGGCTGCGAATGAATGATATAACCTTTAAGGAAGATATGACAAAAGCAGAATTGTTGGAAATTGTGAAAAGGAATAAACCTGAGTCGACTTATATAGCTGACCACCTCCTCCACGAACACGGTCATACAGTGTTGCGATTGCCACCATATCATTGCGACCTTAGTCCTTTTGAGTACATATGGGGTTCGGTAAAACAAAAAGTTGCAAGTAAAAACATAAAAACTAGTTTAAGCAAGATACTACTATCACAGAAGATGCTATTTCATCAATAACATGTGATGTATGGAAAAAAAAGAGTGTAAACATGTACAGAAGCTAGAGGCAGAATATAGAGAGGAGGACGGATTAATAGAAGGGGAAGTGACTAGATTTGTTATCAATTTGGGTGAAGACAGCACCAGCAATAGTAGTGACTCAGATTCAGATATGTTCAGGATATGCCCTCTGTAATTTCATGCATAATACAAGTCTTGGTCTTTTGTAAATATGTAAATTATTTTCATAAGCATAAATTACAACTCCTGCACATTATCAGCATGTTATATATATATATATATATATATATATAAATAAGATCGTAGCATGTAGTAACTTCGCCATAGCCAGTCCCTAGCCCAAATGAGAAAGGAGGGTACATGACTATGTGTTCATTCATTCCTACAATTTTATAATTTTATTAGAACTTCAATATCACGTTCAAAACGTAACAAAATAAGATAATGAGGTGAAGAAGAAGTATTTATGACGAAAACATTTCTCTTTAAAAATGAAATAGATTCCCTTCACGTAATTTCCATTTAACAAATAAATATTCACTGTAATCATATAATTATCTCCAAATGATTGTAGACGTCAATCAGCATCATTAAACCTACTTAAATTAAATTATGAATAAGTAATAATTAACCTCACATTATTATTAATAAGCAATATTCAAGAGAGATGACACTGATTGACCGAAGTTTGGCAACATCCCTATTCGGCAAGGTTCGTGACCTGCTGTTTGATGTGGTGGAAAGAAAGTGGGTGGAATGGAGTGAGTAGAGGCATTAACTTTTCCAAGAACGAAGACAGCGCTGAAGGTGCACAGATCCGATGGTCCGACAATAGAAGTAAAATATTGGCAGTTATTGTTTTTAAATCTCCCACATTTTCGAGGCTCATAATATTTAGAAATTGGATTTTTTGGTCCGAGTAGTAAATCTAAAGTGTCCGGCAAGAATTTAAGAAAGTTTTCAACATTTTCCTCCAATGCTTTGTCAGTCATATCATCTAATTTTAAAATATCGAGCCATTTATTCATTTCTTTTTTATAAATGCAATTTCCATTATTTTTATTAGTATTAGGACAAGTCTACTTTGAAAATGCACCAGTTTTATTTTGAGATGATATATTTGGGGAAAGCCTAACATGTTTGTTTGTATCATTCATAGACGATTGGCCAGGTATTAAAGATCCTCTATATTGTTCAGGATGTGCTTTACTGATATGTAATTTAATTCCTTTGTAATAATGACCACAGAATTGGTATGCTGTTTTGGAAATATTGACATCTGTACTTACATTTGAGATGAGTGTTTTAAAATAATTTATAAAATCAGTTGAAATCTAGGATCTTGGTGATAGCAACCACACAAATAGAAAGCTTTGAGTGATAAAGATAACATTACAGAATATTAAACAGTATCTCAGTAAAATGTTAATGGATTTGACAAGTTAACACATTGAACTGCAGATCACATACAACTCTCACTGGACACTTGTAAGAATATGAATAAAAGGTAAATATACCTGGAGCACCAAGCTTTCTGTTTAATCTTCAGTCACGGCCACCTGGAATTCCTCAAGGATCAATATTAAGTCCCTTACTTTTTTTAGTGTTTATAAATAATTTTGCTCCTCCCTAATAAAAGATGTAGGTCATCCCATATTATTTGCAGATGACACAAGTATCGTAATTACAGCTAATAACTACAACACATTCCAATCTTCAGCAGAGGCAATTCTCCTCAAAGTATGTGATTGGTTCTCAGCCAATAAATTAGTATTAAATTGTAACAAAATTAACATAATTCAATTTAAATCCTGCCCAAATTCAACCTCGCAAATTTCAAACGCAATAATTAACAATAGGTCCCTAACAGAAACAACAACAACCAAATTTCTTGGCTTACAAATCGATAATGTGTTAAATTCAGCATGTTTTGCTATTAGATCTATGCAAGAGATAGTAAATATCAATAGCTTAAAAATAATATACTGTACTTATATACTTTGCATACTTTCACTCAGTGATGAGTTTTGGAATAATATTCTGGGAAAATTCTGCAGATAGTAACAGTATATTCCTATTACAAAAAAGAGTAATTAGAATAATAGTGGGTGCCAAATCTAGGGAATCATGTAGGACCATTTTAAAAAAACTACAAATAATGCCCATGGCTTGTCAGTTTATTTTTTTTAATAAACTTCTTCGTATGTAATCGTGAAAGCTTTATAACTAATTCAATAGTTCATAGCATAAATATGCATCAGAAAATGACTTTCTTACACCATTGACAAGTCTATCGCGCTATCAAAAAGGAGTGCATTATATGTTATATGGCAGTAAAGATTTTTAATAGCCTCCCTATGGATATAAAAAATCAAATTCAAAACATAAGATTATTTAAGGGCAAATTAAAGAAGTACCTAATTTCTCACACCTTATATTCTGTAGGTGAATTCATGACATTCAACAATGCTTCACGAATATTTCTGTCTTGTATTAAGTACTGATACTAAAACTTTGTGTTGTACTAGTAGATTATATTTTAAAACTCTTCTGTATATTATTTCAACTAGACTGTGACTATACAGTAATTAAGACTTTATGGTAATATTAAGGAGAGGTATTTGTAACACAGGAAAAGAAAAAAGTAAAAACAACTTTTGAAGGAGTTGGGAACTCTTATTGGTGTTTGGGTAAAAGTTGAAGAAGAAACGTCTTCTGCTCATCTTTCATTGTACTGTACTTGTTAAATTAACTTGTAACATTATGTGGTACAAATATGTATGCAGATGCATCTTCAGATACTATAGCATTTCCTTTAGCTCCTTATGTAGGGCGGCCGGGTAGCTCAGTTGGTAGAGCAGCTGGCTACGGACTGGAAGGTCCGGAGTTCGATCCCAGGTGGTGACAGGATTTTTTCTCATTGCCTCCTATAAAATTGAGTACCAGGTCTTTCCCGGGGGTAAAAGGCGGTCAGAGCGTGGTGCCGACCACACCACCTCATTCTAGTGCCGAGGTCATGGAAAGCATGGGGCTCTACCTCCATGCCCCCATATGCCTTCATGGCATGTTACGGGGATACCTTTACCTTTACCTTAGTAATATTAAGACTTTTTTTTCTCTTTTGACATGTTCCATATTCTAGCTGTGAAGCAATGTACAAATACCATGGAATGTAAATAAATACAATACAATACACTGGTTTTATCATCATTATGTGCTAGTTTATTTGCACGAAACCATACATTCATTAGATTCAGCACTGGATTAGAAGTATTTATAAAGTATTGTTTACTTGAAATTATCACACTTATATCATCATCTTTCTTACTTGCTTATGTTACTATGATGTACCGAGTATGGAGTTTCGGTGCACTAATTCTGTGTTTCCATATGGTGAAGAATCTGTAGAACGGAGAAAAATTCTCTCCAGCATCAGGACTCGAACCCGGGTTTCCAGCTTTATGTGCTGGTGCATTATCCACTAAGCCACAACGGATTTAAGTTCTGATGCTGGATTGAATCCTTCTCATTTTAAGTTCTACCCTAGATCATATATAACCAGGTTGCTCGGCCTTATAGGTTTTGACGGTAACTACTTTTGTCAGGTTTACTATGCTGCCATCTAGTTCTTACATAAGGAGTCACGTCATAACTCCCATTTGAGTTGCATTAGCGAATGTACTGCCATCTCGTGTTCGTTTACAGTAGATGAGATCCTGGTGATTGTTCTCTTCAAAGTGCTACCGATTTTAACATAGGGATGAGCAATCTGTTATATATGTGATCTGGAGTTCTACCCACTGTGTTTCCCTTTGTTGGCCTACCCTCGTGTACTGTGTCATAGTATGTGTGACAGTAGACACAATGTCCAACCACAAATTCAGAGGTGCACTAATTACGAGTGACTAAGTGGCCGGGATCTGATGGAATATAGCACCATCTTTAATCACAAAGTGATTACTTATGCTTTATCATATTACTATAATATACCGAAGTACATTACTTATACTTCAGTGCAGTAATTCTGCATTTCCATATATGGTGAAGAATCGGTACTGCACTGTACTTCAGCACATCATAGTAATATAATAATCTGTGAATAATCACTTTGTGATTCAATACAGTGCCATATTCTGTTGGATCCCAGTCACTTAGTCATTCGTAATGAGTGCATCTCTGTACTTGTGGTTGGACATTGTGTCTACTGTCACACATTCTGTGACACAGTACACGAGGGTAGGCCAACAAAGGGGAACACAGTAAGTAGAACTGAAAATGAGAGGGATTCAACCTGGCATTGAAACTTGAATCCAGTGTAGCTTAGTGGATAAAGTGCCAGCACATAAAGCTGGAAACCCGGGTTCAACTTCCAGTGCCGGAGAGATGTATGTTCTCTATACAAATCTACATGTTTTGACAGCTATTTTTGCACTTCAAGCCCTTCGCAACCAGGATAAAAACATAGGCTATATTAAAATGGGACAAATGGACGTAAAATCATTTTTTTAAATAAAAAATAAAAATAAACACCATCAAACATGCATGTTTGTTCCAACAAGCAATTCATAACTCATTACGAACTAATATCCAACATGTTTCGATGCATCAATTGTGTACATTCTCAGAATTAGTTTGGGATTTTATGTTGTTGGAATGTTTCTTGAACTGTTCTTTCATGATCTGAGTTTCTTCTCATATTAAAATTATATTCACCTTTCGAACTTAATTTTTCTTAAGATATATCACTATCGTCTTCCAAATCACTCATGATCAACTATTTTTTTATTTTAAGCTGCCCGGTCTCAAAGCGTTTTAACCTTAACCTCAGATTAAACCACCTGCACATGCGTCAGTAGTTCAGAATTCCCAGTTCCTACTCTTAATTAAGAAGCAATTTCACTCGTTCTGAATGAGTTCCAAACCACGTTGGAACAGGAAACAGGGAGTTCAGAATCAATTCTGAATCAGTTCAAGTCTTGTTGGAACACACATTGAGTACTGTGCTGAGCAGGCAGTTCAGAATCAATTCTGAACCATGCTGGAACAAACCTATTAAATATTTCTTCTACAGTCAACTGTTTATTTCTGTTATATTGAACATCCACTTTCATGGGGCTGTGAAAAAAATAACATTGTTCATAGATTTTTTTTTGTTAAGTTTATTTGGAAGGCGATATGCATCAACCAGCTAAGCACCAATTTTTTTCAAAATTGGGATTTTGTTGCCACCTGTCATACTGGAAGATAAACTAAGTGTACGCACACTTTTGTCGCCCTTCCTTGAAATATGCCCCTATTATTAAAGAAAAATGTACGCATCATTTCTCAAATCTGAGATTGCAAGTTTAGCATCAAACAGCTATACGCCTAAATCTTTATATATCCTCAATGTAATTCTGCATCAAGCAGCTAAGCGGTATGTTACTGGTGCTTACATTGTTAATGCAACAGGCCATGATTGTTTGGCCAAACACCTGCATAGAATTGGAATATATCAGTCCCCTAACTGTCCATTGTGCAACTCAAACCAAGAAATGGATTCGGAACACCTCAAAATCTGTGCTTCAGTGGCTGGCCATGATAATATCTTTGAAAGATATTGGAGTGCAAGAGGTCAAATGACTTTATTGTCAAACGCCTGGCATTAGAAAACAACAACAACAACATTGTTAATGCATCTCTTACATACTTTCAATTGTGGAGTTTGTTACTTGGATAAGGTCGTGCAGAAGATCGTCAATACTTTGTTAATATTATAAGTATTGAAGTCTAGTGAATGGAGTACAAATTTCTAAATTAACAATGACAAACAGAGCACAAAATATTATAAACATAATTAAGAATCTCCCTAGAACTGAAGAAGTAATTTCCAGCTGATTACAGCAATTATTACATATAAACTGTCATAATTTTTCGAGACGTGAGGCACAGAAAATGCATTGGGCTGTACTATGTTTACTAGAAGTGCAGAGTAGAATGGGAAATATGCACTGTGATCTGTGCCACCTTATCATAATCGTTAATGCAATCAGTGGCAGATTTTAGGAGTGCACCAGGACATCATAATACTCTAGAATCGTTTATTTCACTTCGACAGATTAATTTGGCAGCTTTAATGATGCATCTCTTTATTGTTTCTCCGTCACTGAACCATTTCGGATCACAGGCGATTTCTTAAGAAATTTCATAACTAGCCAGTAATAGTCCATCATATCTGCATTTATTCTCTTGAATGTCTAGCATTTCTTAAGACTACCTACTTAAGATACTTATACGTTCTGGAACTGAAGATAATTACCAAAACATATTTAATATTTTACACTTTATGCTCATATATATTCTTCAGAAGTAGTACATACAAACAACATTTAATTACTCATACCTTTTAATTCTACATGTTCTTTCTCCCCCTCTACACAAAAGCTGATGTCCCATAGCGTGATAAGCTTTGTCAAAGTCAAGATCCTCAAATGACACACCAATGCCATACTCATGGCTGGATAAATGCAATAAGAGACAAGCCTACCACAGAAAAGAATGAGTTGCAAGTGATGCACATACTAACACCGCCTTTAGCGCAAAGTGGATTGAATAAAATTACTTATGCAGAATAGCGCAATTGATGCCTCACTGGAAATGTCATTGATGTAGGATAGTAATACATTCCATTACGATTATGTTTTGTTTAGTGGGAATGCAGAAAAATATAAGTTTACAGTTCATTAGAATATAGTGTAGAAGTTTCGGAAAATATATCGTAAAATATTTCACCTATAGGCTATCAAAAGCTTGTTACTATAAAATTGTTCACAATTTGCCCTACCAGTATTATTGTTCCAATTACTTTGTATAAAGCTTATTGCACTATTAAAGTATACTTGAGCATTAATTAATTAATTATATACCTCGATATACACACAATTTCTCAGCTCTTAAATGATTGATGGGTATCAAAATGTGCCACAGTAATATGCATCAATAATGTAAGCACCATATCTTGGTGCTTAACTGATTGATGCATAACTATAATGCGATTGTTTCTATTTCGACTAAGTGCAATATTGAAATATCGTCTATAATAGTGCATATAACTCACTTTTATGCACATAGTATGAATCAGTACAGTTGTAGATAGTGAGCAGACTGTGTTTTATCTAACTGAATTCTTGAATTCTTTGAAATCACAAGGAATGCCAGCACATAATTTAATACTTAATATTGAAACACTAATAATACCATTGCGAAATTTTGACCTACCAAAATTATGCAATGCAATAGTAGTGACAATATTAACTGGCAAAACGAAAGGAGAAGATATTTTTATCCCACGTATTCCTACGATGCCCACTAAAATGCCTTTTGATTTTAAGTAACTGCAATTTCCAGTGCGACTAGCATTCGTAATGACCATATTAAAATAAAGCTCAAGAGCAGTCGTCTCAAAGTTGCAGGCATTAACTTAGAAACTCCGTGTTTTTCACACTATCGATTAGTGGCTCGCTCTAGAATGGGCACATCTAAACATTTACATATATTTATGCAATTGAGGGGAAAACAATGAATTGTATGCATATCGAAAAGCAATTCAGTGATACTTTGGCCATGTTGTTAATGTAGTATGTAAATGTATGCATCCCACTAAAAATAACAGTGCATTAATTCTAAAATATATATCTCAAAATATTGTTGTTCATGTCCGAAAATGTGTTATTGCGCAATTATTTCTGCGTAATCGTGTTGTCAATGTAATATGTTAATCAGTGGCGCTGACTTTCATAAAATATTGGGGGGCCCACTTCCACCTAATATTTGGAAAATCCAAGCTTCAACGATATCACTCAGAGCACATACTTTAATGTTTTCAGAGCGATAACAATTCAAAATTAAATTTCTGTTTATACTTTACGTTAATATGTAGATTGAAATACAAGTTAGAGTGTGTACTAAACTGAAATAAGATTTATATAATAGATTAATAAGTTATTAATAATAACTGTGCTACTAAATTATATAAATTCGAAACATGCAATTCAATATAAAATAGTTTAAGGAATAAAATAATCAAAACAAATTACCTATTTTAATGAAAGTCTGGCAAAGGTATAGCGATGCAACTCATTTCTTCCGACGAATTGGTCAGCTATGATATTGAGATCCAACGTGCTGGTGATGTTTCGGTGGCAATTTAATATGGTGATTGAATTAAGTCTGCTCTGTCCCATTGACGACCTTAAGTAACTTTTCAGCCTTCAAAGACTCGAAAACGATCCTTTCAGCTGTACAAGTGGATACTGGGACAGTCAATACAAGTTGTACTAGTTTAGTTAATTCTGGAAGCATTTTTAATGCACAGTTGTCACATTTTAGAAACTGTACAACTGAAGAAAAATTATCTAAGGAGTTTGAATTCAAAATGTCCACCATCATGTTACGGTGCAATGTCAGGCTATCAGAATCAATATCATCTTTAAAAAATTTGCTATGTCCATAACATCATTGCTTCTATTTGTGACGAATCTCTCAATGTTAACCAACAAACGTGAAGCAGCACTTTCAAATCTAGAAACAAGACATTGAACAGAAACATAATTTATTTTAAAAATCTTTGGACAGTATAAATTCTTAGGAGTGGAAAAACTGTGAGGGGCACTTCCTGGATCTAATCTTTTCAGAGTGCGTCTTTGGTGTGGTAGCTGTGGTTCTTGTAAGTGAAGGGATTGGACAGTATTTAAGATTTCTTCCCAAAACGTGTCATAGGTAGTTCTGATATGTGATAGGGTACCTGTCAGGAGCTGAATCAGATAATAAGCTTCCTGAAAACTCAACATTTTCTTCTGTAGCGCAGTGTTAATTGCATCAATGTGACAAAATATCTTATATAACGCACACAAGTAGAAATAGAAATTAAATGACTGCATTTGAAGACAAAAGCCACTTGCTTTAGAAGCAACGTCTGATGGGTCTGTTTCTGACAACTCTTCAAGAAACTCAATCAATTGTTCATAATTGGAATGAAATGATGACAATGATAAGAAGCAAACCACACATCTGGTTGGACAGAATGGTCTTAAACTGATTGCATCATCGCCTTGTAACTGGTTGAAGAATGAAAGTCTTTTGGGCGAATTTCTCACAAATAAAATTATCTCTTTTATAAAGTTCAGTACATCCCTGCTACCAGAAATACTCTTGACAGTGTTTTGAACGACAAGATTAAGTAAGTGAGTCAAACAGTGTACAAATAATGCTCGGGGTTCTTTTTCAGACAGCCTGGCTTTAACTCCTGAATACTTGCCTGCCATATTCCAAGCACCATCGTAGCACTGGTCTCTGCACTTACTTATTTCACAATTAAATCATATAATAACATCATTAATAATACGAAATAATGTTTCGGCATCTGTCTTGGAAGTTTCGTAGAATCCTACAACATTTTCTTGTCCCTCAAGATCGTCTGTAACTGTTCTGAAGCACAATGATACTTGTTCCTTTACAGAAATATCACACAATTCATCGACATTATGTAATAATATTTGGCTGTTTGAACAGATTTTATAATATCTCTCAATACACTGTGACTCATAATTTCCAGCATTTCGTTACATATATCATGAGAATACCTTTTATATGATTCGTGATACATCCACTTTTTAAATTCTGGACAGTCTTTACTTCTGGTCACATTCGGTTAATTACTCATATCATCCATGTGACCACGTATTGCAAGACCCTGCATAGCTAGATATCGGTACTGTAAAGAAGAATGCTACCCTAGATTCTTTCATCTGTACTTCCTTTGCGGTAGATGAACTGGCCTCATACATTCACCCCAGAATTTAAGTTATTTACAGCCAAAACACATTCACTGTGGTAATCAGATTTTTCATGAACCCGAAACTTCTCCAGAGCTTTCTTCCAGTTTTTAAAAACACTGTTTATGAAAGTCAAGTCATATTTGCTAGAAAAAGTTACCAGATTTTTAGAATAAGCTTCCCTGCAATATTTGCAATAAACAGCATCTGCAGTTGTATTATGCACTAGCCATGGGAAAGTTGATTTCCACTTTTCTTGATAATTTATTTTATGTATTTTCTTACAGTACCCATAAGTGTCTGTAAGTTCACTGGTGGACATATTAGATTGTACAGTTAGCTCATGAACATAACTAGAATTAGTAACACTGTTAACTTCAAACTTTCCATCGTCATCACTGGTAACAGGCAACGTTTGTTGATGTAGATGGCACTGTATTACTTGAATGAGCAATACCAACACCAAGTCTTGGTTTCTTAATGATATATCGATCCATGTTATACACATTAGATACACTTATATTATTAAATTACTAATTAACAGTTAAACTAGCAACAACTTGCTGAACAAAATTGCCATGAGACCACGACACAGTTACTATGCAATCCTGGATATTGACTGTTAAGTGAAAATTAAATAAAGCTCAATGCCTCAATGTATCTTGAAAGTCGCCATTGTTGGTGTGTTGAAATAATAATAATAATGTGAGCACAGTCCATTTCCAGCTAAATGTAATCATTGTCACTAACATGCCTTGTCATTTCTTTGTTTCAGTCATTTCTTCAGTGCCTCAAACTTACAGACGAAAAAACTATGAGAGTTTTATTTTCATCTGGCATCAATATTACATTTCTACATCTATTCAGCAAAGATATTTTTACATTAAATAGCAGTACATACCTCTGGCTTCACTATCCATATTGAAATTACCACAATTTGACACAATACACAGCACAGGATTCTTTTGTATCAGCTACAAGGGTCGGTCCGGTTTTTTTTTTACCACTACTGTACACCCTTCACAGTAGGCCTAAGTGTTAAAAATGTATGCCACCCTGTGCTAAACAAGGTTCTGATCGAATAATTTCGAGAGAAAAATTGTTCTGGGGCCAGGTATCGAACCCGGGATCTTTGGTTTAACATACCAATGCTCTTCCAACTGAGCTACCCGGGAACTCTACCAGACACCGATCCAATTTTTCCCTCTATATCCACAGACCTCAAAGTGGGCTGACAACCGTCAAGCAACCAACGTTGAGTGCACACTAACTTTGTGTGACTTAAATTATTGTGGTTTTCTGTTAACGAACAGTGATGTGTATTATGCAAATCAAGCTTTCAGGTATAACTTCCTGTAAAGTTGATTTGAATAATTTCGACGGAAAAATTGTTCCGGGGCCAAGTATCGAACCCGGGACCTTTGGTTTAACGTACCAACGCTCTACCAACTGAGCTACCCGGGTAGCTACTGTTTGTTAACAGAAAACCACAATTTAAGTCACACAGAGTTAGTGTGCACTCAACGTTGGTTGCTTGATGGTTTAGTGCGCACTCAACGTTGGTTGCTTGACGGTTGTCAGCCCACTTTAAGGTCTGTGGATATAGAGGGAAAAATTGGATCGGTGTCTGGTAGAGTTCCCGGGTAGCTCAGTTGGTAGAGCGTTGGTACGTTAAACCAAAGGTCCCGGGTTCGATACCAGCCCCCGGAATAATTTTTCCCTCGAAATTATTCAAATCAACTTTACAGGGAGTTATACCTGAAAGTTTGATTTGCAAGGTTCTGATTACCTCCTAACATCCGTGATTGCACTTCAGCACAGCTGAAAGACACAGGCTTCTCTAATTCTTTGTTTCATGTCTTCTCTAGTTGTTGGACGCACCTGGTAGAACATGTATTTAATTCTCTCCCACAAGAAGTCATTTGGAGCGAAGTTGGAAGATTGGGCTGGTGAAGCTACTGGTCCTCCTCGTCCAATCCAACATAGGGGAAATAACTGGTTAATAACTCATCGAGCCTTATGTGAAAAGTGAGCCATACAGTTATTCTGCTGAAGCCACATCATTAACCGAACCGCAAGGGGAACATCATGAAACAATTGGTGCATAATATTTCAGAGGAAGTTCTTCTCAAAAAAAGTATGACTTGTGTCCGAGGAAGTCACACCATGTGTTGAGGCTCAACACGTGCTGGTAATCCACTTCACTTAGCCGGTGTGGATTAGCCAGAAACCAGTAATGGGCATTGTAGGGATTCACCTGACTATCACTTTTTAAAGCTGCCTCATCAGTCCATAGAATTCTGAGCTCGAAATCACGATCCATGTTTAGAAACCAGTTGCAGAAATCGACACGATTCTGGAAGTCATGTTCCTCAAGTTCCTGATGGAGATGAATATGGTATGAATGAAATTTGTTGTCTTTCAGAAATCTAAACACTGTATTATGGAGCAATCCTGAGTCACGAGCAAGCCTTCTTGTCGGGGAGAATTAAAGACATGGTGTACCAGGTGTGTCCAACAACTAGAGAAAACATGAAACAAAGAATAAGAGAAGCTTGTGGGCCTCAATTATTTCAATTATACATTTTTCGTTCATAAGTTTTTTACACTTATGCAATCGTATTTTAAACTCCCGGGAGGTACAAAACTTCATTTGTACGTTCTAATTAAATATTTCTCGAAATTAGGTTTGCTGCAAAAATACTGTATTTTTGTTCCAATAGGTATAATATGACATGGACTATAATACGCACACCAATTTTTTATCCTAAAATTCAGAAAAAAAAAAATGGCGAATATAACATGCACCTATGCTGAAAACCACTCAAGATAAAAGAAAAACAGAGTGTCAATTTTAATTTGTTCGAGTCTGAGTATTTGTGTGCGAATATAATACGCACACCAGTTTTGAAGTCGACATTTTGTAAAAAAAAAAAAAAAAAAAAATATTATAATCACGTAAATATGGAAATATGGTACAATGTTGTGTTCAGTGTTAAAATATGGCTAGGGTTGCCAACTTTTTTTTTAAAGAAAATATGGGAGACAAAATTCCACATATAAAATAAACAAATTATTCAGTTCAGTTACTGATAAACAACTTTATTCTACACTTCGGCAGCTAGGCTTAAATTAAGAGTATTTTGAGACAGATTTTATCTCGTGTAATAGTTGAAGTCGAATGCAGTTTTCAGCTCTGATTTCATTAAATGTGTCGTGCTCATGTTTCGAAAATCTATCCAATTATTATTCATGAGATGAAACACCCTCTTTGTATGAGCATTACTACTTGATATGCTTAGAACAAAACTAGCCAGTTTTTCCAAATTTATAACATTAACACAGTTTGATTTTAAACGAGTGAGCACTAAAACCTATTCTTGGCAAGCACCATGTTCTATAAAGACTGCATATTTTAATGCATCTCTTGAACAACAAAATTCATCATATAATCAATCATCATTCACGGCAAAATCAAATGTTTAGAATAAAAAATGTTACATTATGCAAAAATAAGGGAGAAAAATGCTCGAAGAGAAGAATAATACGGAAGCTGGGAGACTGTTAAAAATTAAGGGCAAATAGGGAAGGTTGGCAATCCTAGATGTGGCCGACTTCGAAATTCCTTTCCTGGAAATTCGAAGCTATTCATTCTTGTCTCCATATGTGCTATCTTCAGTAAATCGGTTAAGAGCCAGTGGGAGAATCAATTCAGAGAGAAGAGAAAATATGCGAGTATGTACAGAGGGAAGAAATGGAACATTTTAAACAATGAGAAACAAGTGCCAAAGCTGTGACCACAATGAATACAGCTATCCTAACACCCCTCCAAACTGAAACTATTTTGACAGTAGACTTAACCTGATATGATGAGAAGGCTGATTGGTTTTTGAATTCCAATTAGTGGAAGAAAGAGGAAGCGTGTTTGTAACCGACTGTTTTCTTTTTTTGTAAAATAATCACATGCTATTAATATTTACTAATGCTATTTCAGATGTAATTAAATGTCATTTCAATTATACGTTTTCCTCACTTGTATGGGGTGAATATGGACTAATTCTTACTATTTTTTATTTCTTTGTGTCAAAGACTAAATATAATAATAAGAGTGTTTCTGTTTTTATTCGTAACGAGTGAACAAATTAACACTCATTATATTTATTCTTATTCACCCCATATTACAGTACTTTTTTTTCACATCCCCATAAAAACGTATAAATGAAGTTTTACTCTACATTTTCCTAAGATTCATTCGTAGACATGAATTTAAATGATGAAAAGATTCATCATTTACGATCTTTTTTTTTTTTTTAAATTGACATTTTGGAAACACTGACATTGGAAACACTTAGAATTTGTGCATTATGATCAGAGAGGCCATTGATTAATGGTTCTGTTGTCCACTGCTGTAGAGTAATGGTTAGTGCATCTGACCATGAAACAAGTTGGCCTGGGTTCAAATCCTGGTTGGAGTTTCTTCCCGGGTTTACCCTCAACGAATTGAAGCAGATTTGCTGGGTAACTTTTGGCATTGGACCTCGGCTCATTTTGCCATCATTAATATACATATCATCATCATCATCATCATCATCAATATCATAATAGCCTGGGCTATCCAATCATTCACAGCACAGGAGTGGTAAGCACAATAAGCCTCAGGCTTCAGTGTAAGCCTTTGGGTCTCTCCTCCATACAAGGAAAAAAACCGTTCTGTTGAATAGGAATTCAGTCTATTTTATCTATAAATCGGGGGTGCACCCAGGATTTGGTTTGGGAGGGAGGGGCTTTAGCTAATACAATGTACTTGTAATGTTAGTTACCTTCAGAGAACATAATATATAGCTAAAATTAATTTAAATATTAATTTCATTTATTATAAATATTTTCTTACATTTACAAACACAAATACACTATGGAATAAAGGACACTAACTTACAAAATATGAGCCTATTGAAAAATTTTAGTAGGTCTGCTCGCCTGCTGCTTGTTCTAAAGTACAGTACTTAAATCTCATTTTCAGAGTATGTCACAATTTAAAAGATTGGGTCATACAGAAAGTCACATAGGCTATATTTAAAGTACAAAATCAAGCATTCCTGCACTATCAGAGTCACAGTATCATAACATTGTCACATTCAAAGTAGGTAACTTTGTAGATATAATGTCTAGAAAGAAATTATCTATTCATTTAAGTATTGATGATGGAAAGAGAACTTAGGCTTTGGAAAACAGGAAATCATGTGATTCTGTAATTAAAAGTAAAATAGTTTGAGATGTGAATGGTGCAAGATGTTTCTCAGTTATTTCAGATGAGACGAGTGGTATGTTTCTGTTGAACAATTTTTTCTTTTTGTGTGTACTAGATAAATGATGATGGCTTGAAACCGTAAATAATGTCATTAATTTCAAAGGGTTATTCTTTGAGTTAAGTATTTAAAACAAAAAAGTTTAATACAGTTTTGCTTCTTTGCCTTTCTTTTCGAGAAAAAAAAAAATTATATGAAACATTTCATAACGTATTTTGGGAAAGCTATTGAATTAATTCCCAATATGCTCAGTCAGTTTAAGAGAAGAGTGTATTATGATAATAAATTATTGAAAGAATTTTACGATGAAAGAGTAATGGAACAGAGAAAAATTCTCTCCGGCACCGGGATTTGAACCCGGGTTTTCAGCTCTACGTGCTGATGCTTTATCCACTAAGCCACACCAGATACCCATCCCGGTGTCAGACAGAATCGTCTCAGTTTAAGTTCCAACTCTTGGGTTCCCTCTAGTGGCCGCCCTCTGCACTACGTCATAGATGTTTATGAACGTAGGACTAAAGTCCACACATGTGCTGAGGTGCACTCGTTATGAGTGACTAGTTGGCCAGGATCCGACGGAATAAGTGCCATCTTAAATCACGAATGTAGGACTGCGTAAATCACTTCGTGATTTAAAACGGCACTTATTCCGTCGGATCCCGGCCAACTAGTCACTCATAACGAGTGCACCTCAGCACATGTGTGGACTTCAGTCCTACGTTCATAGACATCTATGACGTAGTGCAGAGGGCGGCCACTAGAGGGAACCCAAGAGTTGGAACTTATACTGAGACGATTCTGTCCGACACTGGGATGGGTATCTGGTGTGGCTTAGTGGATAAAGCATCAGCACGTAGAGCTGAAAACCCAGGTTCAAATCGCAGTGCCGGAGAGAATTTTTCTCCGTTCCATTAATCTTTCATCGTATGATGGAGCAGAATATCTGCATGGAAATATCATATGTACTTCGGTACATTAAAATAATAGAAAGAATTTTAGTTTTATCTTTAAATGTGCAGAAATGTGATCCAAACCAATGGAAGTTTTTGTTCCGCAAATAAATTTTAAATCCTGCTGCAGTGTGACAGATGCAGCTCGTGTATATAAGGAAGGGTGAGACAACGAGAAAAAGAATGTAACACAATTGCTTTCAAATATGGCTCGGGAAATTTGATTTCTTGTATGTAAGTTTACCGATTACTACTTTAAAAATTAAAGTGGGAGGTAACTATTTCTAACTGGCTGAAGAAAATGCTCATAGTATGACAAAAGGAGATTTTTTAAATCATTAATTACATTTGTATAATGTAAAATAAGCTTTTCTTATTGGCTGTGTTCACCGAATATGTAATTAAAATTAAGTCGAAAATAAAATTGTTTGTACATCAGCACTATAAACAGTTTTTATCGTTAGTGAAAATCGTGCTTAATATGCCACATTATGGTACTATTGCTGTAAAATATTACCATGACAACTAAAACATCATGAATTCTATTAAGAAGGCATATCTTATATCATGAGATTAACATTATGAAATGATTTGTCAGTGCTATAATATTTAATATATATCAAATTTGTCATACCAACCTCTTTGTTCATAGACCATGATATCAAACAATACATCATTACAAATCTGATGTTATTTTTTTATTAATAATCTTTTACAATACTGTCGTACAAAAAAAAATAGTGTATGAAACTCATTTATAATGTTATACAATATTATTACATTCGTAAAAGGTACGAAACTTACTACATCCGTTTCATAACATTTACTCATGTAATAAACTGTAACATTATACACTTGTTTCATAATATTACTATTCTAATTTTGTTCGTTACTTCAACATGAAATAAGCATATCGTATTTTTATTTTTTCCTTCAGAGTTTTAAATGTTTTAAAATTTTGTATTCATAACGTGAAATATGCATCATTATCGTTCACAATCTCTAGAATATTCAATTGAAATGGGAATGTAGAAATATTTCTCAATCTTATCCATTTAGTTTGAAAGAAGCGTGTCTTATTGCCTGTATTCTCTCAACATTTAATTAAAATTAGGTTGTAGAGCTTATTTTAAATTATCCAAGATTTTGATTAATTTGAAACAAGCAGTGTTCATTCTCCGTTATAATAACACAGTTTAAACACAAAAATTAGACAGTATATCATTTGTATTTTTTCTTACGAGTTTAAATGGAATGTACATTGCATGATGGCATTGACCTTCAACACCCAGGTAGAGGGGTTTGTTCAGAGCAACACAATTTAATGTGTTACTCCCAGCTCGTTGTAGCACGCAGCATTGCAAGTTCTCATAATTCATGTATTTTAAAATGCACATTTTTCTGGAAAACTATTCAAAATATAGCAAAATGGTATTTTACTTTTTTGTTGCTCTTTACTCAAGGAATCACCACCAGAATTATTGACATTACTTACGGTTCATTTTTTTTATTTTAGTAGGTTATTTTACGACGCTTTATCAACATCATAGGTTATTTAGCGTCTGAATGAGATGAAGGTGATAATGCTGATCAAATGAGTTCGGGGTCCAACACCGAAAGTTACCCAGCATTTGCTCATATTGGATTGAGGGAAAACCCCAGAAAAAATCTTAACCAGGTAACTTGCCCCAACCGGGAATCAAACTCAGGCCACCTGGTTTCGCGGCTAGACGCGCTAACCATTACTCCACAGGTGTGGACCTTAGGTCCACCCTGTATATACGAGTATATGAGAAATTTTTATAATAAATGCCTCTAGAGAATGTAAAAGCTGGAAGTTTAGCACAAATAATTGCATGGATGCACAGAGTGCAATATCAATATAAAATAGGCCTATCTAAAGAGGTCAAGGGTATGATGAGGCCGCTGCCATGAGTGGCCTAACTATTCGCCTCGCACTCGGTAAGGCATATTCTCACACTATCGACAGGAGTGATGCATGTGCTTTCAGTAGGGCTGCCAACACTCAAAGATTGCTAAATTATAAATATCACTAAGGCATGACTAAAATCGCTAGCAGAAGTAAAAGTAAGGGAACTTAGCTTGAGAATGAAAAATTCTTTCCATTTTACTGGAAATACACAATAAAATCTGGTTCTGTGAGAGGGAGGGGAACTTGAGCTCCTTTAGCCCCCCTCCCCTCATAGGTGCGCCATTGCTGTACAACTTCCTGCTTGTATTCTGCTTGGGAAAAATACTGTGTGACTAAGGTTATAAGTCTGAAAAAGTGAGCTTAGTTTACTATTATGTAAGCCTTCTGATAGATAATTTATGTTTATGTCACCACAGATCACGAATTCCATACCAGGATGTGGTTTGTAAAGTATTTTCAGTACTAATAAATTTAAGTTGGTTATAATTTTTTTAAATTTCCCATAGGCACCCTATAAACACATAAGATAATAAAAGTTAATATCTCACAACAACTTGTATCCCACAGATTTCAATATCTTGTTCACCACAAAAATTACATACCGGTATATCATTTTTAATAAATAAAACATAATCTCTAATAAAAATACCCCCTTTTTGGAAGACATGTCTACAGAAATGAGAACCTAATAAATATCCATGTAAAGATGGTTGTAACATTATTTCCTGTTGTTTCATATGATGTTCAATTATACATAATAGCCTATATGAGGTTTATAATTCTGAAATGCTAAAGAAGTGATCAAATCATCAGTTTTTGTTTCAATCCTCTAATATTTTGATGAAAAACAGTGAAGTTACTGCGTTCAGAATATTTGTTACTAGAAACTTCAGGATATTCATAATTTAACTGAACTTGTTCCCAACATCTTATTGGTGGGAGATTAACCTAAAAAAGGAGAAGTTCTAACATTAACACAGGAATAATACAACTCTGCTTTTTAACATGGCTACCTCTGATGCTATTAACAATAAGAACCGAGCTTCTTGCCTCTACCATTCAGATGCAGTCCATGTAATTTATATTCATACCTTCTTATATGACATATCTATCAAATCAATGTGTGATGCCCCAGATCTGATTAAAGCCTGCTCAAGCCGTATATTCACACTCCAAACCCTCCTGTGAAGATATGGATGGCTTGTTGTACCTGCTAAAAAGATTGAGGAATCCCAAATTGGTACTATGGCTGCTCATTTCAATTATGTTGACATCTTTTTCAATACAATAGTTATAATTGTTATCCATGCTATACCTGGCCCACCCACTACAACTACATGTTCTCTCTTTAACTCTCTTTAATTTTTAACTCAAATTTCTTCATATTCTCAACAACATTTGTGAGGGGAGCAAAAGCTTTATATACACTGGATACCTCAAACTCATCATCCAGTTTCAACTTCAAAAGTGTGGAAATACTTCTAGCGTGGCTACTTCCTAAAATCAATACTTCACTCTTACTATTATCAACATTTTCAGTTTTTTGATAGACCTTCACTTGTGTCGAGACTGAGTTTCAGTTATCCTGATTAACATTCATTGGGTGATGTGATAAAAGATGAATATTCTCTTTTCACTCGTGAATTGCCTGTGGATGATAAAAATCCCTGAGGAGACAGTCTACTCCAGATTGGCCTTTGGTCCTTGTGTGGTGGTGAGTGAATGCTTATCTGCTGCAATTTGGTGTGATGAAACAAAAGCAATCACTTTTTACTCAGATATTTCATGTTTTCCTGAGCTATCTCTGTAGGTGACCCCGTTTGCTTTGTAAAGTGAAATGGCACAGTATATGATGATAGTTCATTCAAGAAGAGAACAAAAAGTGCGTAAAGACTCAACCGTATTTGACTGCGAAACTTTACATAAATTTTCGAAAGAAAATGTGCGGTGGATGGCCGATAATTTTTTTGATCATGCAGACGAAAGAAGAGGTGGTGCTATTAAACATGAACAAAAAGTACATTCATCACAGTACTGTATCAAAACATTTTCACGTGTACTAATAGAAAATAATTAGGAAGGACCCAGTTTCTTGCTAATGTTGCTATACATAAACAAAATGCCAGGAGTTCTACAATTTTCCTCTTCCTTTAGAAGTAGAAGATTGCACTTACGTGCAAATAAAAAAAAAATCACACCTTCATGAGGATGAATATATAAACAGAAAATGAGCCCCTAACATTAACGTGCAGACTACATTTAACACAGGAGAAATAAATGTTCATTAGTGTAGATGTCTCTTGGCGAGGCTCTGAAGCTACATAATTCTCGAATTTGGAAAAAATCTAGACATTTATAGAATTATGTCCAGATGCCATGCTAATGCAATGCTGTTCGGTGATGCAGGTTATGAATCATGCCCTGGCTGGTTACACTGTATAGAAATCTAAAAACTCACGCCTGTGATGGCTAAGTGCTCAACCCTTCAGCCTGTCATGCAGGCGGTCTGGTTCGAGCTCCGATCAGGCCTGGGATTTTTAATTGAAAAATGCAAAGTGACACTTGTGGAAGACAAAGTCGCAGTTGAGGTTTTTCTCGGGATGATCCTGTTTTCCAATATTAGGCATTGACATCATTCTGTCAACTTTCCATAGCATTCCCCAAATGCTGGCTGGTTACACATATAGGAGGCTGGCCTAGGGACGAGTAGGTTTGCCTGGTTGAAACCTGGGTATAAGGCAAGCCTTAGTGCAGTCAGCTGGAGCTGGTTTGGGGATGTGCCTAGTTTGAGGGCTAGCACAATATATCGTGAAAGGTCGCAGTGCTGGGTTGTAGGGTCCCCTCCAGAAATTTCATTCCATTCCAATCTAAGAACTCCAGTACAAAGATCCTAAATGCATGTATAACCAGAGTGTGTATCATAACTGAAAGACGTTTGGGTAGTTAAAACATCACTTTCCCATTCTCCGGAGCAAGATATGAATTCCACCATAAAATACCGTTCGACATTTTGTCATGTTTTATACTCCACAACATAATGAAATATCTCGATGCCGAGGGCTTCGAAGTTCCAGAACTGAATAACAATGAAGAAGATGGAATAGAAGTTGGAGAAGGCGATGGTGCACACAATAGAGGCAGACTAAACTAAAGGATAGATGAAATAGCTTCATCAGACCCACTGAAGTTGTGTGCAACTTGAAAATGGGTCACAATCTTGTCATCTATCCTTAATAAGCTGAACCCGAATCACGAAAGTGAAGTGGATAGGCATTAGACACACACACACACATAACAATTTTCATTGTTAGGAAAGTTTAAATTAATTACACTGATCATTTTTTCATAATAATTTTTAAATTTAATTACTGGTATTTCATATTCTTAGCGTAAAAACATGTTCGTGTAGTTCACTTCGCCACGCATCTCGCCGTGTGGCGATTAGGAAACAAGCCAACTATACATAATGGGTAAAAATATGCTGAAGCCATTTACCTTGCCTCACATCTCGCCGTTCAGCAGGAATCAAACTGGTTTGATTTTCAGGATGCAGCTGCCTGAAACTAGCGCTCTGATTGGTTGGATGTCGCACTGAAACATCATTATTCTATCTAGGGCTCTGTAAAGACTTTAGCAAGCTGAGAGCAATCTTCACCACATTAAATGTTATCACGTCGTAGCTCTTATGACAGTCAAGCAATTGCGCTGTAATTTTCAGGATTCATATATAAATGTCTTAAGGAAAGCATAGAAAAAAATTCGAAATCAGTATCTTTTATGGGAAGTGAAAAAAAAAATAAATAAACTTCGAAGTGATCAGTTCAAAATAAGCATTGACACCCTCAAAAGTTGATAAGCGACAAATTTTTTATTTTTCTCTTTAGAGGGTGGCCAAAGCAAGAGAAATGTTTAGAAAGAATGTAAATTACTTTTAAAAATGGCTTCTGCTCAAAATTCTTACTGGTGTTCGAGTCATGGGGAGCTAAACAAAGGAGTACCTGGTGAACTTCCGTATGCAGACACACTAAAATTTTGTCTATTAAAACTCCGGATTTTCATATAAATAATCACGCTGATTTCAAATTTGTTTTCAAAATTTTTCCATTACTTAAAGTTTTCGAGTTAATCGTGAGTTTTTAAATTCAAGGATGCACTGGAAGGAAAGGTGAACAGGAAAAAAGTTCGGGATAGAAGAAGATATCAGATGATAGGAAACATTAAGATTTTTGAATTGTATGTGGAGACCAAGAGGAAGGTGAAAAATAGGAAATTGGAAAATGCTTGGTTTGTTGTGAAAAACTTACCCATGGACAGAAAACTATGAAAATGAATTTTTTGCTAATGATAAATAATACAATTTAATTCATTCATTCATTAAGTGTTCTGACCAAGGGCAGGTCTTTCACTGCAAATCCAATTTTCTCCCTCTTTCCTATATTCTGCCTTCCTCTTTGTCTCCTCATATGACCCATATATCTTAATGTCGTCTATCATCTGATATCTTCTTCTGTCAAGAACTCTTATCCTGTTCACCATCCCTTTCAGTGCATCCTTCAGTAGGCAGTTTCTTCTCAGCCAGTGACCCAACCAATTCTTTTCCTCTTCCTGATCAGATTCAGCATCATCTTTCTTCACCCACTCTTTCCAACACAGCTTCATTTTTTATTCTGTCTGTCCACTTCACATGTTCCATCCTTCTCCATATCCACATTTCAAATGCTACTAGTCGCTTCTCATCACTTCGTCATAATGTCCATGTTTGTGCCCCACACAATGCCACACTCCACATAAAGCATTTCACTAGTCTCTTCCTTAATTCTTTTTCCAGAAGTCCACAGTCTATTAAAAGCTGCCTTGGCCATTCCTATCCCTTTTGATTTCCTGGCACCAGCTCATGTTACTGCTTATAGTACACCCCAAGTATTTGAAGCTGTCCACTTGCTCTACTGCCTCATTTAAAATTCACAAGTTTAACTTCTTTATTTTTTTTCCTATGACCATAGTCTTCGTCTCATCCCATACTGCTACAATTTAATTATAGTACATTATTAGATATAATTGTTACCTGAGAGATACAGTCACCTCCCTTCAGCAGTAAATGGTTGTTTACGAGTATGTATGTGGATTCTAGATTCTGCTAGGGTCGAGATATAATTGAAAGTTGATTGAGACGTCATTAAATATTCGTACGATCTCTCTGGAAATATCTTTAGCTGCTGATACAAGTGACACAATTCACCAAGTCTGATATGTTTCTTACAACCCGTATATTAATGTTTATTACAATGTGTTCTCTGAAAGGAACTAAGTGGCTAATGGAATTTTTCCCACCATATTGAACGGCGAGAAGTGTGGCGAGGTGAACTGCTTCACTATGTTCTGCTGAGGCAAGATACGAGATGCATGGCGAGATGAACAGAGAGATGCACTAATCAGAGAGGCGAGCTGAACATCTCCAACATGTTTTTACCCTTAATTATGAAATGCACCATAATAATAATAATAATAATAATAATAATAATAATAATAATAATAATAATAATAATAATTCGAATATTCTAGCGATCTTCTCCCGAATTGATTTTGGCCCTAATTTTATATCAGGAGGTAGTTCAATCCTATTACAGTGAGTCCCAGCGAACATTCATGGGGTTTCTGTCGATTGACCAGTGGCAGGTCCCCCCTCCTGCTACCGCTGCTGCTTGCATCAGCAAACTCACAGAACTTTGCTGGATTAAAACGTACGTACTATGTTATGTTAATAAATTTAACAAGTTTTAAAAATTGGACATCCCTATTTTATGACAAACCACTAAACATGTCGATTCAATTCTTCTCATGAGTTCAAGTCAACTAATCTCACGAGTTCGTTTTCCCTTTCTGCATGGCTGGTGAATCCCCCAATTTTTAGCTTATTTTATTGCTCCTGACTGGTGTTTATGTTATCCCATAGGCATCAGCTGTTTTGTATAGGTGCGAAGTGAGAAGGAATAAGAGAAAGAGAGATAGAGATCACCACGCGAAAGTTGCATGGTTGGTGAATTCCTGACCCCAAAATTAGCTGTGTCTGTCTGTCTCAAGTAAAGGCAGCAGTGAATCAGCTAAATGTAAGTGCAGTTTATTGCATTGTGCTATATTTTCCAGTGTCAATTTCCATACATATTGAAAAACAAATGGCATAGCAGAACAAGGGAAAATTTTAAACGTAAATTTTCTGGCCGCCCAGTTCACATAGAAAAACAATACTAAATTTAGTAAATTATATTTAATGAAACAGATGAGTACCGAATATTATTAATGTAACACAGTACATAAGTTTTAATTCGTCGAAGCAACAGGAGTTCAAGGATGCAAGCAGAGGTGGTAGCAGGGGGGAACCTGCTGCTGGTTGGACGGCAGAAACACCACTCTAGACACACAAATGTGATCATTACAAAAGCCTGCGTCAAATACCTCTCTCGGTAACAGTTCCATATAGTACATGGAGACTCCATACTAAAAAATAAAGCAACATCTTGTGGGCCATCCCAAACCTCGACCTCTGCCCCTCAGAGCAAGAGTCCTTGTATACTCGGTCAGTCAAGGCCTACTGTTATAAATAAAACAATTAACAATAGGTATCCCAAGCATAACCTCCTCTTCATAAAATATACCAACGAAACTACGAAGTAATTAAATAATTAAAATACAATCATTTAGTCCCAGAAGCATCCGTTTTTGATGCAAGGATAATTAGTTTAACATATTTCTTAATTCTAATTGAATTTAAATATCATAATTAAAATACAGTGCCTTCAACTTAAGACGCAACCCTGATCATGGCAGGAGGGTGGATGGGCAATAGACCATTCTCTATAACAAGAAAACCCAGCGGTGTTGTGTGACCCAGGATGCAATTTGTGTCAGTTTGTCTTCTGTAAAGTGTGAACATGTTTGGTCAGTTTTAATTTTCATTTAACGTGGTTGGTGAACTGTGCTCTGTTTAAGTTTAAATGTATCATGGTGTTTACCACCATGTGACTTTTACCTTTGGGGTAAAGTTAAAACATAAAGTGTATGTAAACAATCCTCATACATTAGAGGAACTTCAAGAAAATATTAGGGTTGTGATCTCCAGCATTTCAAGGCAGGAATTGGATCGCGTATTTCATCATCTTCTTTGCTGGTGTGAGCATTGTATTCAAGCTGGTGGAAGTCATTTTGAACATATTATGTCTTAAAGTAAGGAAATAAACACCATTAAATTAATTTTAGGGAAAATAAACTAACATTAAATATGGGTAGAAAGAATGCATGCCGGGCCACTTAGCAGTTCAATTACCGCACAACGCTGCTGGGTGTTACTGCTTGAGAGTACTCCCCGCCTGCCAGTGCCTGGGTTGCATCTTAAGTTGAAGGTGCTGTACGATCATTTTGGTCCAATGAGCTTATATTTTGGTGCAATGTTTCTTAATTTTTATTTTATTAAAATTAAATTACGATCATTTGGTCCAGGGAGCATTTGTTGTTTGTACAAGGATAATTAGTTTAACATGTTTCCAAATTAAGTCTTGAATATATTCTTTAACAAATCACTTTAAACCAATGTGAATATACAGGGTGTAACAGGACCTCACCGACAAACTGATAGGGATGATAGGCCATACAGAGAGGATAACTTTTTGTTAAGGAACATATTATACTCCCAAACACGTCGTTTATGAGTTATGCGCACACCATGCACCATAATCAACCCATACATTATTGTTGTAAGCCCTCACTCTGTCGTAGCAGTACATATCTGCAGATTTGGTTTGTTGTTGTGTGGATTCAATCAACCTGGAGTACGAATTGTCTGAACTCAGAGATATGATTATAATTATGTTACAGTGAGGCGAAGGGAAATGGAAGAGAGGGTCATCACATGTATGAGCAGCAGTATCCTAGCAGAAGACATACAAACCATACTACCTTTGCTGCAGTCCACCAACGGATGCCTTGGAGAAATGGGAAATTTTCGTCCTCAGTTCGTTGGCGGCAGGAGGAGTAATGTGAGGACATCGGATTTTGAGAACGCTGTGGTTGATCGATTTAGTGAAGAATCTTCAACCAGCACGCATGCTGTAGCTGTGCTATGGGCGTAAGTCACCATTCCATTTGGAGGGTATGGAGGAAGTACAACCTACACGTGTACCACCTTCAGAGGGTGCAGACAGTAGGACCACAAGATTTTGTACATCGTATACAATTTGTACAGTGGTTTCTGTATGTGTGCCTTCTCCACACAGGTGTTATTCTCAGATGAGGCCTATTTTATGCGTGACAAATACGTCAATAGTAGGAATAATCACATCTGGAATTATAATAACCCACATGCAATTGCTGTTCACAATCATCAGCACAGGTTTTCTGTCAACATCTGGCCTGGAATTGTTGGTACTTATCTGCTTGAACCTGTAATTTTGCCAGCAAGGTTAACTGGGGCAGCTTATCTACAGTTCCTGCAGACCACACTGGACAGTGTACTGCTTGCTGTGCGCTGCAATCTCTGGTTCCAACATGATTGAGCCCCAGCACACTTCAGTGTCGACACAAGAGCACACCTAACCATCGACTATGGGGAACATTGGATTGGACGAGCAGGACCTATTACATAGCTAGAGTGTTTGCCTGATTTAATGCCCCTTGATTTTTTCCTATGGGTGTGTGTCAAAAGTATGGTCTGCGTAACTCCAGTTGCCACCAGAGCTCAGCTGACTGACCAAATAAATGCAGCGTTTGACGACGTCAAACAGAATCCTGCCATGCTCGACAGATTTGGGCAATCGTTTTGTATATTCAATTCTGAACCTTATGGGCGAGCATCTTTACCTGCGCATAACTCATCCGAAGTGTTTAGGAGTATTATGTTCCTTAACAAAAAATTATCTTCTCTGCTTGGCCTACAATCCCTAGCAATTTGTCGGCGAGGTCCTGTTACACCCTGCAGTGTCGATTGTGTACAAAGGTAATTTTTTGTCATAGCCTCATTGTTTACGTGAATAAAAACAAGTGAAAATATGCATTTAATTTTCAATATATTTTAGTGCCAGGAGCACTTCTATGTTTTCATTTTTTACACACCAAAGAACCACAATAATTAAGAACAAATTAACATGTGTGTTCATATATTCACTTGCCATTGAGCCATTAATATTATAAATTAAAAAAAAAAAACATGGTTTTTATTGATGGTCCAAGGGTAGATAAATAAATACGTACAAAAACGAGAGATGTCCCTTGCACCAAAAATAAATAATTCAATAATGCAATAACGACGTGTGTACTTACGCTGTATTCTGAAGTCGTTCAAGTGCAAGGATAACATAAGGTGCGAGAGGTGCAGGAAGATCAGTTTTCCTTGTAGTGCGTCCTCGAGTGTTACAACAATGCATTAGAATACATAGGTAAAGTATGAAAAGATTGTGTTTAAAGTACGGTAATTGTGGCTGCAAACTAAAATCACGTGTTTATCACAGACGAGTGTGAAGCAAAAGGAAACTGTGACTTTTCTTAGTGTAGCTTTTCTGGAGGATTATCAAATTTACTTCTACATCCCTTTAAAATGAATATTAATAAACTTCACGATAGTTATGACCGCCGATGCGAGCATTTTCGTAAAAAGACAAGTTATTTTCCCTCGACCAATATTACAATGCCAAAAGGTCATTTATTATTTACCGCTCTCGCGAAGATTACCTGAATATATATTAATTTATTTTCATTATATGCTGATAAAGACAAAGATGCTACACACGCGATATCACCACAGTCTAGTATATACAGTAACGAAGCTCAATACGTAGTAAATATGCATCCATAGGTAGTTGCTAACCACTAGGATCGCTAATATCGCCTCATTACAGATAATGCGAAGTAGTATCGGCACAGTCAATTGTTCCTAGCACTCTCACAACTCAAGCTTCGTGACTGTATATACTGGACTGTAATATCACCCTAAAAGTTGTGCAAAAGTAAACTAAAAAAGAAAAAAAAAAGATGGGTCGCATAGTGAAACGAATTTATTACATTACAATTTTTTACACGACGTAAAAATGTATTTATTTTTGGTGCAAGGGACATCTCTCTTTTGTCTTTATCACCAGATCGATGACTATTGTTGAGTTTCTGGTTCTATTGTCATGTGCTATAGATGCCTTGTTTTTATGTAACTGATTTATAGGTCTCGCAAGCAGGAATTACCGACGACAGGAATGCGAACGAAGCAATTCGATAAGGAAGAGCGGGCGACAAGAAAGGCCACGAGATAACTTGAATGATATTCAAGAGTACAGTCGAAAGAGAAACGACATTGATAGAATCAGTCTTGCATTGAGATACTGCATTACGGTTTTAGTTTCAGTTCCACTGCATGTGAATACGTGTCTTTTCCATGTGCGTTTATTTTATTATGTAGTGATGGAGTGTTCCCCTCACAGAGTGCCATTATTTTATTCGTAAACATAATGTTGCGCGTTTAATTCGCTTCGAATTTTTCTCTTGCTACGCTCTTCATTTCCACAAGTGATGTCCCCATCTGTTCATCTATTTGGGAAAGGCAGTACTTCCATCGGCCTGTACCTCTTGCTCCCTCGCCGTACCTACATACACACGTCAAAATAGACAGTAACGCCATAACCAAGTTTCGGTAATCGTTCCTTGCGAGAACTATACCGTATATTTTGTTTTAATGTTTATGATATTAATGATTAAGGTGGTTATCAATCATGGTATGTCAATTTCCAATCCGGCATTTGCCTTTGTGACTGAAGGAAATCATGAAAAACCCAAGTCAAATTGGTCGTCCACGGGGTTTGAACCCGGGATTTCCTGAATGAGAGTTCAAACGTTACCCTATGAGCCACCTCGCTCCGTGACGGTCCATTCACTGTGGTCCAGCTTGTAAGCAACATTAGTCATCTTAATGGTTCAGCAGCCCTACTTACGTTATTCTTGCACGTGGTGGCGTTATTTTACACATCTGTTTACTGTGGACAACTTATCCATTTAGGCCGAGCTCTTACAACGTGTATATGTAATATGTAAAATTATTACAGTAAGGAGAATCTTTGAAAACTTATACAAAATCTGAGGAAATATATTTCAAGGTAGATCTGGTACTATTTTATTTTGGTGTATTTCGTACTATTTGGTATGTACGAGGGAGAGTCAAAAAGTTGACCTTTATAATTGTTTTATTAAATGAATATGTACACTAAGACTGCAAACACTCCATCACTTTTCAACATAATATAACAGGAACACTTGCATTAAACGTAGTGAGGACTATGTTGAAAAGTGTTGAAGTGTTCGTAGTCTTATTGCACATAGTCAATTAATAAAACAATTTTTAAGGTTACTTTTCGACTCTCCTTCGTATTTAACGAATGTGTGCGTTGAATTGTTCTGGAACAAATAGGTCATATCATGTTGATTTACATTTAATGCTAATCCCATGCTCAGAGTTTACTACTATAAATACTATACTAATTATTAAAATAAATTATGTAAACCAATGACAAGTTGTATTAACAAAACGGTTCTGTTAATTATTAATTTATTACTAATCTGACAGAATTCCTAACCTTATAATCCATCGTGGAAATGTTAATAATGTCGACATGCGACACAATAATCATAGAAAATATTTACTTGTCTAATGTAGCTTGAAGTATACTTGTTGCGTAATCGGCGTTATTAATCTTAATATCTAGTCTGTATGTCCTTGTATTTCTACATTTAAAACTGTATGGGTTACCAACATAAAACACTCACTATAACAATACACACTATACATACAAATGATAGTTAATAACTGAAGCTCATTTAATAATATTATATCGGTACCTCATAATCTTTATTCCGAGTTATTGTCTGTATTTGCTTCACAAAATTTAGTGTCGTGGGTATAAGATATATTCTAACCATTCTCATATTACCAAACATTTTGAAGTTGCTTGATAAAAACCTAGTCTTCCTTTCCATTAGAGATGGAAGAAAAAATCACTAGCAGCGATTTTTCACCGGTGATTAGAAAATCACTTTCACTCCAGTGAGTGAACTGTTCATTAACCAGTGAAACAGTGATCAAGCAGTGATTTACTCATTGCACCAGAAACAGCTGTAACGAATCATTATTTCCTCAGTGATTTCAACATGTCTTACATTGCAGTCTTCAGACACCTGTTGAGCAATTTTTGAACTGCTTGACATTACATGGATTTTTGTTCTTTGTAAGCTTGTAATGGTTTGTGATGAAAGAAAGTATTGAAATTTCAGTTGAACAACTTAGTGATATGGCATAACTTTCAACATAAAAGTAGTTCAATGGTTATACTCTAATGCACTGTTATAGCCCTTCTGCCCCCTACTTGTTTCAAATGTAACACTCTAGAGGTCCATGACGCAATACTAGAGATATGACCATTTCTCTATTAATTCGTCCTGGACACCTCTCATGTTATGTTGGTAATTAGCGGTTTAGCGGGGCTTTAAAAATGTTGTGTTGGTCACCAGTGAGGCAAAAATTTCACTAGTCAGCTTGGTGAAATTACAGAAGCGCAATTAAAAAATCGGATTTTTTTTTCATTCAAGAAAAAATTAATTAGACCTAGTAACAAGAAAATGGTCACCGCCGTAGCTCAGGCAGTAGCGCGTTTGCTTGCTGGAGTTGCGGTAGGGTGTAGGTTCGATTCACACTTGGAATGATTCCCAGATTTTTTCAAACGTAAAGCGAATGTCAGGTAACCTATGGCGAATCCTTGACCTCATCTCGCCACATACCATCTCATCACCAATTCCATCGTCACTAAATAACAAAGTAGTTGATACAGCATCGTTAAATAACGAAAAAAAAGGTGGGCTAAAACAATGCGTTAGAATATACTGGCAAGCATAAAACGATTTATATTTTGAAAGTATTTGTACCTGCAAACTAAAGTCACTTGTTTATCATTATATCTATAGACCTACATCACAGAAGCCAGTTAAGCTAAAGAATATTTTGCCTTCTTAGATATAGCTTTCCTGGAGAATTACCACTAATATTACCATATATTGTAGTAATTTAACCAAACTATAACTGTGGAATGTGTGAATAAAAAGAAGGGAGAGGCTATATTATTAAGGTTGATGTAACAATGCAGGCCTACAAATATCACTTTGTTCAACCACATTTATCAGTTTATCACCTTTATTTTACATACAGCCAAATGAAAATTACACAATACCGGTATTTAAGTTAGTTATTCTTATTTTTAAAATCCGCAAATAATCCCAACTAATGTGTCTGATTTCACCATAATATATTTCTTCTGAGTTAGTTCTGTTTTTTCTCTGCACTCTCAATGCACTCATAATAGCCTATCTTATTCCTTTCATTCTTTTAACATTAATGCTTCTACGATCATAATCACATTCGCCAATAATTCAAAACAATTTATTGCTCGCACTTCGTAGTGAGAAATCACTCCCAATCGCCCCCACTCACTAGATCACTGCTCTACTAGTGATCAGCTGATCCGGTCTCTCGTCATCACTGGCAACTGGAAATCACCTCTAATCGCTGGATCACTGAGTAAAATCACCGTGATCGAAAATGAGCTGTCACTGCTTCACCGGTGAGTGAAAAATCACGTTTTACCCCATCTCTACTTTCCATATCAAAATCGTCTCCGGGTCATAAAAAAAAAGGGTTGCACAGTTCAAGTTTACCCTTCACTCTTCCCACATATATACGTAATTATAACGCAATTAGAGATTGTGAACGAGTCGTTCATGAATGAATGAATCATGACCCAATAAACCAACGAGTTAGAAAGAGGTTATAGAGTAACCATTGCGCCGCCATGTTTGAAAGAAAATTGAACGACCGTCCGCCCGTTGTCAACAGAATCCTTGCGTTTTTTTTTTTAAAGCAAGACGTAAAAGCGCTGCAGCAAGACCGTTCTTTTATTACATTTGCTTCACCGTCGCTGCAGCAGCGCTGTAGCAAGCGTGCAGCAAATCAGAACTTCGCTTTACGAGTTTGCTGCACGATCCATCATGGCGGAATGTGTTTTGCAATGTGTTAGAAAGAGAAGACTATTGAGTGGCCATGTTGTCCTGTACAGCGCTCTTTGCGGTGCCACCGCGAAACACGGCAGATCTGAGCTAAGCGCCCACCTTTGTAAAAATTCGTCTGCTTACAATGTTGTTTAACGGAGGTAAGGAGTACAAAAAAACGAAGAAAAAACATGCCTGTTGTGTGTGCTGCATAGAACTGCAATGTCAAAAGGAAAAAGACAACTGATATATCATATTTCATGTAAATTTTATGTAGTTAAGTCCATAGTTTTGTTAATTAGCAGCATTTTTTTTCATGCATAAATGTGTAACAACGCCCGGCATTAACAAAATAAATGGTTCACTGGTAATGTACTTAAACTAAATACGGATAAAACCAATACAATTCCGTTTCAGACCCAGTGAAAAACAAATAGCAATACAATATTAAAACTGTATTTCGACACCGGCATCCTTTATTTCTGCTCCTTCTGTCCTTACTGCTTATACACGACGACGATGAGCTATAGCTTATAAGAAGTAGGCCTATTTCGAAGACAAACGATTAATCAAATAAATGGTTTACTAGTAATAAAGTTAAACTAAATACGGATAAAACCGCTACAATTTCGTTTCAAACCTAGTAATAGCAATCAAATATTAAAATTGTATTTCGACACTCGCATCCAAAATAACGCAAAACTCTGGGGTAGGTCGTATTGTTGTTAGTATTTTGACTGGAAGGACATGAAAGAACATAATAGAGCACCCACGTGCAATAATGGGGTAAGTATGAATATATTTCGTAACTCCTTACCCCATTATTGTACGTGGGTGCTCAATTATACACTAATAATTATCTGTGGTGCCACAGCCCTTGAAAGGCTCAGACAGACCAGCCGGCTGTTGGCCTCACGTTCACATTTCGATAATAATTATACTTCACTATAACAAATCAGAAATAACAAATAGAAAAATTGATGAGCTTACGGGAGTGAATGATATTAGAGCATACCTAAGTAAACTAGAGAACACTGTTTTCACAGATCCCTTTAGAAGAAAGAAGAGTGAAGAAGGAAAACCTAGTATGGAAGAAGATGCTGGAACCAGTGAAGATGCTGTTTGGGGAGCTGAGGCACAGACTGAGAGAACGACTAGTGAGGGTAGGCTGAGGCGCGCAAGTGAAAACTCAACAAGGAGAAGCGATTGTGGATCAACCGGCAAAGTCAGTGCAAGTGAAGAGCAATTTATAAGAATGCCACATGCCGTTGGTAGTCCGGGGTGCGCGAGAGGAAGTGCTACCATATGGAGGAGCTGTGCGATACCGACCGATGGAGTAGGAGAAGGTGACGAACAGTTATTAAGAGGTAAATTGACAAATAGAAACTCTATCAGAAATAAAGTAGATTCAATCAAAACTATAGATACTGAACGAAACTACCTACTAAGAGATAGGCATCAGCAAAAACTAGATTTTCCTAAAATTAGAAACACTTATTATTAATTAAATTAGATAAGCAGACAGGTTTTGAAAAGAAGATAGAATTACGTCAAGGTTTTAAAATAATAAAAATTGAAAATAGAGAATTAAGGTAGTTATTAATGTATTCAGATAGCTATATTATTTAGTAAAGGTTCAGAAGATAATTTTGAGTTTATAAATTGCTTTACTAATATGTCTTAATTTCAATAATAATGCATTTATAATAAATTCAGTAGGCATTATAATAGTAATGAATTGATAATGAGTACATGCGACACAATAATGAAACTAAATTGAGGTTGATTATGTAAGCAACTTGTCAAGTTTGTTTTTAAGCAGGTATGCGGTAGTCTTCATTGAAGTTACGCAAACGTTTCTGCTGACAAGGAAATATTGTAAGAAATAAAGACAACCTACATATAGAATGTATCGAGTCAGCTAATTCAGGTTCATGACTTACAGTATGTCGACATCTGATCACCAAATTAGAATAATAAGTTATTATTAAAGTAAGACCTAAATAATTACAATTAAATTGTGAAAAGGAGCTGATAAAATAAGGTTTAATGTATTAATGGTTATCACGATTGGTTTAAACATGCACTAAAACCAGACGTAAGTGCAAGTTTGAACCAATAAATTATTGAGATTTGCAATAAAATAATGAGTCTAGGAAATTGTATCTTTAGTATGTAGAACTACATTTGTTTATAGATCTTTTGTTATATTATTAAGTTTTGTACTTGTGAACTATATCAATAAAATCAATATCAATATCACTATAACAAAAAAACTAAAAGCGTGTTTTGTCATGTTTCACCCACGTTACAAGCTTGGAGGTAAAGGTTGTTTACTACAGTTAGGGCCTACTTTCATTCTATATCTTATGGTATAGTAAATAGTTTTGCAACGTGTAGAGACTGGGAAAACAATTTAATAAGATCATCCGAATCATACTCGTTCATTTTATAGGCAATCTTGCAGGTCGCATTTAAAAGAACCTAGGAATATTAACATTTTCTTCAGTATATTTGCTAGGACTTCTTGTCATACTACATGATAATTTTGCTTAGGTTATTCTTTTAAGCATTCCTTCTAGGAATAGCTCAAGTGTTTTAAATTTAGCGTACATAAGTTTAGATTAAGTTCCTAGCACGTATTTGACGAAATACTAGGTTTTTCCACTTAGGTTAACTGATTTATGCAAACGAAATTAAGACAGCTGACGATTCTAATGTCAGTTATCACCACGCCCACTTTGTTTTGGGCGCATAAGTTCATTACCGATGGTCGTTCAATTTTCTTCAAACATGGCGGCGCAATGACCACTCTATATCTTTCTCCTTCTAACTCGTTGGTGTTTTGGTCTTTTGCAACGTTTATTATTGTCAAAATCGTCTAGTTATAATAATTCCATGTCATTATCATGGAAGTCGAAATTATTTAACATGTTTGGTTCTTTTAGGGTTAAATTTATTACGGCAGAAATAGAAGCCAATATTAATTGTCCACCATTTTGCAGTCAGTTGACCTACTTACGTTTTTTTTCGACCCTCATTTTGCTGCAGCAAAGGCATGAAGCGCTTCATAAAAAAAACGCACGGAATTATAGACTGCACTGAGTTAAAAGGAAGCGGCCACACGGAGCACTAAATGTAGTAAGTTTGACACATCCCAAGTTCGTGTCGCAACTCGAATAGGTCCGGGTTCATTTTTTTTTTTTTTTTTTTTTGCGACATTGACTGCGTTCAGCCGGGACAGCGCTGGGGTAGCGATTCACTTTTGCTGCATACACACTAAGCGAACGAACAACGAACGAACGAACGACAAACGATTGAAATCGGTACGTGTGTACGTCGCAACAAACTGATCGTTTGGTTTGCCTTCGGAAGTGATCCGTCGCTTGTCGGTACATCAAAGGAAGTTGGTATTCGTTGTGGACGGGATTTGCCACTAGCTTGTAGTTCATAGCAGAACGCAGCGCTTAGTTCAATTTCACTAACATGATGTCGAAACTGGAGTGGACGGAAGGCGCTGTTATAAATCTTATTAATGCATGTAGGGAGCAGGAAACTTCATGGAATCCCAAGCATCCTACTAACCACAATAAAGTAAGAAAACATGATGTTTGGGAACCTATTGGAAAGATGTTCAGCTGCAAGATAGGCGAGTCAAACACGTGCAAAATTTGAAAATTATTTCTGTTTATTTATTTTCAGTAGATATATGTTTTTTTTTATTGTAGGGAGCAGAAGTAAAAAAGAAAATTGAATCCCTACTGACATCATTCCGGAGGGAAAGACAGAAGTCCACAAAAAGATATGAAATGGGGAGTGATGAAGTGTACGAGTCAACTTGGTTCGCGTATAAACATATGTCGTTCCTTTTGGACAAATTCACGCCCAGAAATAACAAAGTTCCAACATTGTGCACACAAAATAAATTATTGGCACTGAAAAGTGTCTTTTCGTAAGCATGATGCGCATACGACAAACACAGACAAATCTCTCCTTTTAGTATTTTAAGATAATTATTGTCAGTGAGGTATCCGTGTACTGAAACTTTCCCCTAGGGCCTATTTCATAAACGAGATAATTTAATACCATTACTGAAATAGTAATAACATTAAGTAATATTATTACTGTTCTGTTTCATAGAAGTAATAGTTAATAATAATATTTATTACTGTAAACGCTCGTATTATTACTAAAATAAATAACAATATTACTAAAGTGTTTCATAAAGCAGCAGAGGTAATTAAATTTATTAATAATATTAACGTTAGTTCCATGACTGTATTTTAAGTAATAGTTTAATAATTTGTAAAAAGTAAATGCCAATGTAGGGTTAGATTTTGAAGATAAAACCGTGAAAACATTTGAAATGGACAATTCTGACTCAAATAGTGAATAAGAGGGAGTGTTTGTCCGACGTCCAAGAAATTTTAGACAACGAATATCCTATAACCTTATGCAAGAAAGTTACGAATATAATGAAATAGTTGACCTTTTAATTGGAGACCTTCTCGCAAAAAACTCTGTTTCTTCAAGTTATTTTCACGTCTTTTCCCCATTTTAAAAAGCATCAGAGACAAAATGAATTATTAACAAAGTCCCTCTCCATACTTACAAATACTTACAAACTGTCATAGGCGCCAATGTAGATGGACCAGGCTGAAATTGAAAACTATCTTATCTAATTGTAAAAGAGGAACAATTGGAAAGGGTGAAACCTAAATTAAATTCAATTACAGTATAGAACTGTTAGAAAGTAATTACTGTATATGTTACATTTTTTTATGTTATTTGAATGATTGAACTTAACGTTTTTTCCCTCCTTTCTCGCCATTTTTTAAATTATAATAATTGTTCAGAAATATATGCCTATGGGACATTTACATCACAAAATACAGTAATATTAATATTTTCTGTACCTATTGAAATGTTTTTTCAATGTATACTTGTGACAACCTGAATCTATATACTCTTCACTAATTAACATTGTGAAGATCTTGGTGAGCCAAAATCTTTTGCAGACATATATCAACAAGTAGATCTATTACAAAATATATGGATTACTTTAAACCACCCCTATTGAGGGCATAAACGAAAATTATCTTACGAGATTTATAGGTACCGCATCTACAATTCCACATCACAATCTCTAATTAGAACATATTTGCATTTTGTATAGTCAGATAACTTCTTGAACACACTACTTACAACATAATCAGCAATAAAAACCCATTAAGACAATTTCAGTATTTTTATTAATTTCGTCATAACATTAATCTTCTACAACATCCACACCTTCAAACTCAAACATGATATTTTCTAGGAACGACTTCACCGCGTAAGTACTTATGTCGTTATTGCATTCCTTATTTATTTTTTTTTGGTAAAAGAGTAATTTTTATGTGTATTTATTTACGCTTGCACCAATAAGTATTTGCGCAGTATTCCGAATTATAACGGAACTTGAAAATATCTTACATAAGACGCTTTGCAGGGTTCACCAACCCTGTCGTTAACACTGTCCTTAAGGTTGGTACAATATTGTCATCAAAAGTTTTCACTGCTTAACATGTTCATATGGTACTTCTTTAGATAACGAGGTGCAAGTTTTACACACGCGCGCGCACACACATGCTTCTGTCACTGATACACTGTTTTTGTAATTGCAAACCTTACAACAGTAGAGACGTGAACAATTAGGAATGATAAATATCTGTTCACAATATTTTAGATTTATCATATTGTTTCTTTTACTCGTAAATCAACTGACTCAAATAACAGAAACAATAACTTCGAGTTGCAGTGATTTACAATCTTATCTGAAATAAATTGTCTCCCAAACCTTCACACATATTACGACTTACTCTGTTGTTATTAAAGATAGTACTTTAAAACTTATTTCATTCAACAACTGTTAACAGAGAGAATAATATAAATAGCTCTAGAGTGCAGACCAACTTGGTTATGTTTGTCAGCCTTAACCTCAAATCATCTGGTTACTGTACGTATTTTATGACTCGTGCAAAACGTTTATGAAACAGAATTTAGTCGGTTAAAAAAATTGTTTTCATGACTGTAATACTATTACTTAATATTATTACTGTGTTTATGAAACAGGCCTGCACTTGCTATAATTATATTTTCGTCTGCCTTTATAGCGGACAATCAGCGAATGTGAATGTTTTCTGACAATTTGTACGTCGCTTCAAACAGCGAACGAACAACGAAGTTTTACTTCATCATTCGTTCGTTGTTCGTTCGCTAAGTGTGTACGCACCTTAGTGGCTGAACGACCCAACGAGCACAGAATACATAGAGTAGACACTAGCATCTTAATACCATTGGACGGAGTGAAGCCGGTTTGATGGGCCTGACGCCATCTTGTTGCTACGAAAACATTGCAAAATAGCTATTACGTTGTAGAAGATCTTATGATAATAGGAATTCCATATGTCCCTAATTTCCTGGAGGATTCACACTTCCTTGTTTGTTTCGTAATACAGAATCCCTAGGCACGTATTTTTAGCAAAAATTGCAAAACTGTAATCGTAAAATCACATATATACATATTTAAATTGTCAGCTCTTCAAATTGCAGTATGGTATTTAATAGGTACTCTGGAAAGTTAAACAAGCAATAATGATAAAAAAGGAAGATGACAGTTTGACCTTATTTTGCTACTAGTCCAATAAAAATGCTAGCCTATAATAAGTACTTTCAAAGATTGATCCACGTGCTTCGATTTAATAATGCAACTTGCTTCTTAACGCAAATTATCATTCTCTTCCTTTTGCCAGTATTTCGTATAGATGTCCCGATTTTTGTTTAGAGAAAAAGTGGAATGCTCTTAACCATATAATATTTGATAGGTTCTTCGTTTATAGTATATAATTAGATTATAACGGCGAACAAAAGTGAAGTTTTATTACCAAGTGAGTCAAGTTGGAGTTAATGCAGCTACTAAATCTGCAAAGCATAAGTCTGATTTCGTGATTATAAAAATTAATTATAATAATATTAATACACTATTTCTATTTCTTCATAAGACGAATACGTGCATTCGGTTGAAGAGAAACCTCGGTACACCCATTTTCTATAGCACGGGACACAAACTTCCGAGGGTTGTTGGGTTAGCTTCGCTCGTAGATGCTAAGTCTGCAAAGCATGTCTGATTTCGTGATTATAAAAACTAATTACAATAATATTAATGCAATATTTCTTTTTCATCAAACGAATACGTGCATTAGGTTGAAGAGAAACCTTGGTACACTCATTTTCTATAGCACGCGACACAAACTTCCAACTTGGGTTGTTAGGTTAGCTTCGCTCGTAAATGCTAAGTGTACAAAGCGTAAGTCTGATTTAGTGATTATAAAAATTAATTACAATAATATCAATACACTAATCCTTTATCTTAATCAAACTAATACGTAAACAATACGAATCTAACCGACTAACTTAGGCTAAATCATTCATTACCGTATCTAGCCTACCGGTAATAAGTACATTTCACACATGCATATTTACCTGTGAAAAGTTATTCCAGGAATTTTTTTGATAACCTATTTGTGCAGCCATATGCAGAACATGTAGGCATATTGAAATTAGTTAATTTATTAATTAAAACAACGATGCAACATCACAATCAACTGCCCATGTGCTAACCGGGAGCCCAATGTTTTGGTAGCATCATAATGGCGACTGTCCACAAAAGCGGCTTCACCTCCAAGCTGATTATATCTACTCTATGTATTCTGTGCTCGTTGGAACGACCAGACTGCAAAATGTCCGCTGTGTTTACATCAACGAGTTAGAAAGAGAAGACTATAGAGTGGTCATGTTGTCCTGTACAGCGCTCTTTGCGGTGCCACCGCGAAACACGGCAGATCTAAGCTAAGCGCCCACCTTTGTAAAAATTCGTCTGCTTACAATGTTGTATAACGGAGGTAAGAAGTACAAGAAAAACGAAGAAGAAACATGCCTGTTGTGTGTGCTGCATAGAACTGCAATGTCAAAAGGAAAAAGACAACTGATATATCATATTTCATGTAAATTTTATGAAGTTAAGTCCATGGTTTTGTTAATTAGCAGCATTTTTTTTTCATGCATAAATGTGTAACAACGCCCGGCATAAACAAAATAAAAGGTTCACTGGTAATGTACTTACACTAAATACGGATAATACCAATACAATTCCGTTTCAAACCCAGTGAAAAACAAATAGCAATACAATATTAAAACTGTATTTCGACACCGGCATCCTTTATTTCTGCTCTTTCTGTCTTTACTGCTTATAGAAGAAGACGATGAGCTGTAGCTTATAAGAAGTAGGCCTATTTCGAAGACAAACGATTAATCAAATAAATGGTTCACTAGTAATAAAGTTAAACTAAATACGGATAAAACCGCTACAATTCCGTTTCAAACCTAGTAATAGCAATCAAATATTAATATTGTATTTCGACACTCGCATCCAAAATAACGCAAAACTCTGGGGTAGGTCGTATTGTTGTTAGTATTTTGACTGGAAGGACATGAAAGAACATAATTGAGCACCCACGTGCAATAATGGGGTAAGTATGAATATATTTCGTAACTACTTACACCATTATTGTACGTGGGTGCTCAATTATACACTAATAATTATCTGTGGTGCCACAGCCCTTGAAGGGCTCACACACACCAGCCGGCTGTTGGCCTCACGCTCACATTTCGATAATAATTATACTTTACTGTAACAAAAAAACTGAAAGCGTGTTTTGTCATGTTTCACCCACGTTACAAGCTTGGAGTAAAGGTTGTTTACTACAGTTAGGGCCTACTTTCATTCTATATCTTATGGTATAGTAAATAGTTTTGCAACGTGTAGAGACTGGGAAAATAATTTAATAAAATCATCCGAATCATACTCGTTCATTTTATAGGCAATCTTGCAGGTCGCATTTAAAAGAACCTAGGAATATTAACATTTTCTTCAGTATATTTGCTAGGACTTCTTGTCATGCTACATGACAATTTTGCTTAGGTTAATCTTTTAAGCATTCCTTCTAGGAATAGCTCAAGTGTTTTAAATTTAGCGTACATAAGTTTAGATTAAGTTCCTAGCACGTATTTGACGAAATACTAGGTTTTTCCACTTCAGTTTAACTGATTTATGCAAACGAAATTAAGACAGCTGACGATTCTAATGTCAGTTATTACCACACCCACTTTGTTTTGGGCGCATAAGTTCATTACAGACGGTCGTTCAATTTTCTTCAAACATGGCGGCGCAATGACCACTCTATACTTTCTCTTTCTAACTCGTTGGTTTACATGCAAACACGCCATTGTTCTGTCTACTCCGGCACCATTGGTTGAGGTCAACGAGTTAGAAAGAGAAAGATATAGAGTGGTCATTGCGCCGCCATGTTTGAAGAAAATTGAACGACCGTCGGTAATGAACTTATGCGCCCAAAACAAAGTGGACGTGGTGATAACTGACATTAGAATCGTCAGCTGTCCTAATTTCGTTTGCATAAATCAGTTAAACTGAAGTGGAAAAACCTAGTATTTCGTCAAATACGTGCTAGGAACTTAATCTAAACTTATGTACACTAAATTTAAAACACTTGAGCTATTCCTAGAAGGAATGCTTAAAAGAATAACCTAAGCAAAATTGTCATGTAGTATGACAAGAAGTCCTAGCAAATATACTGAAGAAAATGTTAATATTCCTAGGTTCCTTTAAATGCGACCTGCAAGATTGCCTGTAAAATGAACGAGTATGATTCGGATGATTTTATTAAATTGTTTTCCCAGTCTCTACATGTTGCAAAACTATTTACTATACCATAAGATATAGAATGAAAGTAGGCCCTATATGTAGTAAACAGTCCACACCTGTGGAGTAACGGTCAGCGCGTCTGGCTGCGAAACCAGGTGGCCCGGGTTCGAATCCCGGTCGGGGCAAGTTATCTGGTTGAGGTTTTTTCGGGGTTTTCCCTCAACCCAATAGGAGCAAATGCTGGGTAACTTTCGGTGCTGGACCCCGGACTCATTTCACCGGCATTATCACCTTCATATCATTCAGACGCCAAATAACCTAGATGTTGATACAGCGTCGTAAAATAACCCAATAATAAAAAAAAATAATATGTAGTAAACAACCTTTATCTCCAAGCTTGTAACGTGGGTGAAACATGACAAAACACGCTTTCAGTTGTTTTGTTACAATAAATTATAATTATTATCGAAATGTGAATGTGAGGCCAACAGCCGGCTGGTCTGTCTGAGCCTTTCAAGGGCTGTGGCACCACAGATAATTATTAGTGTATAATTGAGCACCCACGTACAATAATGGGGTAAGTAGTTACGAAATATAATCATACTTACCCCATATTGCACGTGGGTGCTCAATTATGTTATTTCATGTCCTCGCAGTCAAAATACTAACAACAATACGACCTACCCCAGAGTTTTGCGTTATTTTGGAAGCGAGTGTCGAAATACAATTTTAATATTTGATTGCTATTACTAGGTTTGAAACGGAATTGTAGCGGTTTTATCCGTATTTAGTTTAACTTTATTACTAGTGAACCATTTATTTGATTAATCGTTTGTCTTCGAAATAGGCCTACTTCTTATAAGCTACAGCTCATCGTCTTCTTGTACAAGCAGTAAGGACAGAAGGAGCAGAAATAAAGGATGCCGGTGACGAAATACAGTTTTAATATTATATTGCCATTTGTTTTTCACTGGGTCTGAAACGGAATTGTATTGGTTTTATCCGTATTTAGTTTAAGTACACTACTAGTGAACCATTTATTTTGTTTATGCCGGGCGTTGTTACACATTTATGCATGAAAAAATGCTGCTAATTAACAAAACTATGGACTTAACTTCATAAAATTTACATGAAATATGATATATCAGTTGTCTTTTTCCTTTTGACATTGCAGTTCTATGCAGCACACACAACAGGCATGTTTTTTCTTCGTTTTTTTGTACTCCTTACCTCCGTTAAACAACATTGTAAGCAGACGAATTTTTACAAAGGTGGGCGCTTAGCTCAGATCTGCCGTGTTTCGCGGTGGCACCGCAAAGAGCGCTGTACAGGACAACATGGCCACTCTATAGTCTTCTCTTTCATTCATTCATTCATTCATTCATTCATTCATTCATTCATTCATTCATTCATTTATTTTATTCCATAGATCTTACATGAGCAATGAAGCTTTAAGATGTGGAACATGTCAACATTTTACAATATTACAATTACAATTTTTACAAATTTTTATAGTTTTACAATTTAGTAATTTTCTACAATTTTTACAATTTTGTACAATTTTTTTTTCTATCTCGTTGGTTGAGGTCTACCCCCTCCACGTTCGCTAGCTTGCAGACTTGCAGCGAAAAAGTTTTGCTACGAAAAATGGCGGCCGCTATTCCAGCGCTGTCGGCCAGCAAGGCGTTCAGTGCTGTCGCTATCTCAGCGCTACCGCAGCGCTGTCCCGGCTGAACGCAAGCAACTGCTGTTGGGTGGCCACACGTAGCGACATGGGTGGCTACACTTGCAACTACAAATGTCGCTGCAATGTACGGTGTGTCAGTATCAACGTCTTTTTTTTTTTAAATGGTGGCAATTTATATGCCTGTTTCAATAAGTTCCAGGTCTCTTATGGACCCTTGCCTATCGCAGTCGTATGGAGAAATATGGTTATGTTACATTGACGTTTTCATCTTCCTTTTATCTTCATCAGTGATGGAGATAGGTGAACTGAGTATAGCAAGTGGAGGGTGATCACTGAGTTAATTCGTGCATGAGAGGTTTGATGTGAGAATGTAGCTTTCCAGATATTTTCCGTAACGTTCGAACGTAGTCACTAAATAAACTGATGTTGAGGTCTCTGTACAATTGGGTATTCCGGATGTGGTAATCTGCTCCAGTGATAGTTCTGCATACTGCACGTTGGATACCGTCGAGTCTTCGAAGATGGCGGGGGTGGGCGTGAGACCATGTTTCACATGCATACATCATGAGTGATCTGATGATGGATATGTACAGTTGTAATCTGGTTTTTGCTGGTATTGAGCTCTTGAAAATGGGATATAGGAACATGAATCGTTGAAAAGCTCTATTTGTCACGGAATGAATATGCTGTCTGAAAGTTAGTCTCTTGTCAAGGAGGACTCCAAGATATTTTGCTGTTGAACTAAAGGGGATGGGTTGGTTTTGAATATGAAGTGGCTCATTTATACGGGGGAAACGTCTTGTGAATATGACTACCTCTGATTTGGTGTTATTTATTTTAAGCCGCCATCTCGTTGACCATTGCGTTATTTTATCTAGGGCTTCTTGCATATGTTTGCGGGCATAATGTATATTGAAGTGCTTCGTAAATGTGACTGTATCATCTGCATAGAGAGCATGTTGACATTTTGAGTGCGAGGGGATATCTTGAACGTAAGCTGAATATAGAATTGGACTTAATATGGAACTTTGAGGTACTCCTGCATGAATTGGTTTGGAAGTGGAAGTTTGTTTGTGATAATGGACTTGAAATGTTCTTTCTTCCAGACAGTTTGCTATTAGGTGAATGTATACATCAGGGATTGAGAGTTTTTGTAACTTATACAGAAGTCCATCATGCCAGATAGTATCGAATGCCTGCTCTATATCTAAAAATGTATCAACTGTATGTTGTTGAGATAAGAATCCTCTCTATATGAAGTGCGTTAGCCTGAGCAATGGTTCCCGAGTGCTATGTTCAGATTTGAATCCAAATTGTTCGTTTTGAATAACATCTGGAGCAGTTAAGAGTGCTCATAATCGTGATAGCAGAATTTTTCCAGTATCTTTCCTAGGAAGTCAAGTAAACTAATAGGTCTGTAGCTTGTAGGAAGTGTGGGGTCCTTTCCTGGCTTGTGGATTGCAATAATTATGGCTGCTTTCCATGCTTGTGGGAAGTAAATGAATTTGAAACAGGCATTGTAGATCTTCGTTAGGTGTATTATGGAGCGTCGAGGTAATTTCTTCAATGCTTGCGGAGGAATGTTGTCTGGACCAGCTGTTTTCTGAAGTGGGATTTTGCGGATTATGTTATGTACTTCTCGTGGGGTGGTGACTAGTATAGTATATCTTGGAGGCTGTTGTAGTATGCTCTTCACAATTTGCGTGACTTCCTCTGTGAATTTAGGTTGGGATGGCTCTTCATGTGGTTCAAAACGATGTAGGAACGAATCTGCAAGAATTTCAGCTTGTTTTCGAGGATCATATATCATTTGGTGGTTGGCGTTATGTGAGGTATTTGTTTTACCTAATAGTCTTTTTGTTAATTTCCAGAAATCGTTTTTAGTTGGTGGAGAATTTTCTATTTTTGTGGCGAAGGCGTTTATTTTGTACGTTTGATGTTTTCTTCGTATGGCCCTTTGGTATCTGTAAAATGCTCTCTTGGCTTGTGGATCCCGGAATTTCTGCCATCTTTTCCTTGCTTTAGCTTAGGCTGTAAGGAGTGGTTCCAGGTCTGGAAATTCGTTGAGTGATGAAGGTATTGGTGATGTAGTAGTGACAGAGTTGTAGGTTGCAATAATCGTGTCCGTAAATAATTGTAGTGCTGTATCTATGTCCGATGGTTAAAAATACGGAGATTTACTGGTATTGACTCGTGCAGTTGTTTTCTATATTCGTCCCAATTTGTCGTCTTTGCTATTACATTTTTCATTTCATATTTTGTGATCGGTTTGTTTGTTGTAATTAGGATTGGAATATGATCGGAATCCAACGCTGTGAGACATTGCTGTTTGGTTGGGATAGTATTTGTTTTATATAAACAGATGTCTAGAACATCTGGTTTATGTATTTGTGACCAAGGATATCGGGTTGGCATGAATGGGCCTACAATCGCATAATCATGTTTTATAAAATGGACCAATAGAAATTGACCTTTTGGCGTAGTGATACGGGAATTCCAGGCTGTATTCTTTGCGTTAAAATCACCACAGCAGACGAAGTTGTTATGGACAGAAAGTAATGAGGTCATATCAGGTTCATTCATTTGCAGATACGGTGGATGGTAAACAGATGTCACTAATAATTCAGTATTATAGAAATTAATGTAAACTCCAGTGGCTTTTAATAGGTTGAATTGTGGTAATATTGTTCGTCTATGAGGTATATTGGATTTTATAATTATAGCGGTTCCTCCACCATTTCTCTGAAGTCTGTCTGTACGATGGATTTTATAGTTGCAGATTTTAAATTTCGTATTTGGTTGTAAGTGTGTTTCAGTGATGCATGTTATATCTATGTCATATTTGTTTAGTAGTTGTTGTAGTTCGTAGGTTTGGTTTTTGACTCCATTTGCATTAAAATTAAATAATAACAGGTTTTTATCAACGAGTTAGAAAGGTTCTTCTCTTTCTATCTCGTTGGTCAGTATCAACACAGTCGTAGCAACTAGTTAGCAGCTAGTCACATACCGTAGAGAAATAACAGAAAGATATGCAGCTCCAAGGCCCTACACCAGTGGCTGCGCAGACCCAAGACCGTCTCCAATTGGAGACGGTCTTGGCAGACCATACGGGACAGGTCAAATAGAACATTGCTCAAGACGCCATTACTGTGGCAGCTCAAGCTAGCAGGCTATTAAATTTCTAGCTACAAATATCACAAATATAAGTATCCGGACCCTTAATAATACAACAAAATAAGATAAACTGTGAAATTATTGTTTATCCTTACTATAATAAAATAATAAGTACACAATACCAAATATAAAACCAATATAACTGGATTACATTCCGTCAATAAAGTTTCTTACGAAGGCCGGCCTACTGCACTTGAAGTATCTACAATATATGCTCTATAATTATATTATTTTTTTGAAAACTAACAATCCCCTTGATATCCATATATTAAATACTATACAAGTGTTATTGTGACGAACAAAGTGACAATAAAAGCGGACAGGAATGAAGAAAATGTAGACCTACTATTTATCCTAAAAAAAGTAAAGAGACTATATTATATTGAGTGTTATTAATCAATCCACTAAATCTTACTTCAAAATGCATTAAGTTGGAATCTCAATAATAAAAAAAGGTAAAGGTATCCCCGTAACATGCCATGAAAGCACTTGGGGGGCATGGAGGTAGAGCCCCATGCTTTCCATGACCTCGGCACTAGAATGAGGTGGTGTGGTCGGCACCACGCTCTGACCGCTTTTTACCCCCGGGAAAGATCCGGTACTCAATTTTAGAGGAGGCTGAGTGAACCTCGAGGCCGTTCTGAAAGTTTGGCAACGAGAAAAAATCCTGTTACCACCTGGGATCGAACCCCGGACCTTCCAGCCCGTAGCCAGCTGCTCTACCAACCGAGCTACCCGGATGCTCTCAATAATAATAATAATAATAATAATAATAATAATAATAATAATAATAATAATAATAATACTACTATTATTATTATTATTTAATATAATAACCCTAAATTATTATTATTATTATTATTATTATTATTATTATTATTATTATTATTATTATTATTATTATTATTATTATTATTATTATTATTATTATTATTATTATTATTATGGGATATTGTAGCTCTCTTTAGTAAATCAAGCGTCAGATCTGAAAAATTTGCTGTTTACAATGTCATGCAAATGTTCGTTAATCAGGTTGTTTTTCCTTCAGTTTTTTAGTCAAGCTTCTTAAATAGTTGCATTTCTATCACATTCTCCGATTGAGGTTCTGACTGATAAGTAGGCCTACATCTATTATCAGGCAGTACATCTCACTTGACGATATGTGTCAGAGGAAGAACAATTGTTTGTATGCATCTGAAGTCTGATTAGTGTAATATATAGCTAGTCGGCGATGTATGCAATGGAGGGGAAAATGAACTAGCCACCCTACCCAATTATCTCCTGACCTAGCTGCCTTATAAGTGGAGCCGTCTTGATATCACTTGTGATATTCAGACCTATCTTCGGACAGTTGACTAAACAAAAATCTGTCACACTTTATTTTACAAGCCAGATTTTCATTTTTCAAACTCCTAATCTGTTCATTCTTTTTCTATAACTCACCTTTTCCATTAGTCTCAATTTTTTTTTTTTTTGGAGACTGAGCATATAATCGTGTTCCGCACTAATAGTATCAGGGACGTGTGAAAAATTCGCAATAGCAGTAACATTGTCTGGTTCTTAGACTCCAGTACTTTTCAGAATCCTCATAGGATGTTTTCCTACCTAAAATAATATTATACCACGAAAAAAAGAAATTCTACTAATTAGCCTATACTTTCAAATGATGAAGTTCAAGCCAATGGAAATTAGGTCTATGTGAACTTAACTTGTTTCAACAATGAACCTATCAGCATAAGTTGTTATGAAAAATTAAAGAGGAATGAAACTGCGCGGCTTTCCTTTTTTTCCATGTGATTTCCGGAAGCAATCTTCTGTGAAATGTTCAGAATACAATTTATGTTGTGATAATTTGTTCGAATAAAATTGTCTCTTATAATGGCAGATAACCAATCGCAACAGTGGTTCTGCTTTTTTTAAGGGGGAAAGCTAGAAATAACACATTTTATAATAATGTTTCTATCATATTAAAAAAATAGCAGCAATGTTTTCCGAAATAGTTTTAGTGTAAGCTAACAGAATAATTCAATCTACATAAAAGTGCTATTTATTGCCTGCATGAATTGCACCTTAAACTATTAGATGCATTTAACCATCGTTATTATGCAAGAAAAGTGATGCTGTAGCCTTTCCTGAAGCGATTTGTGCAGTTATAAGCCTTAAAATGCATAATTATAATAGATTCATCAAATGCACACTGGATATACTTGCAGTCACTATCACAACTCCCTGTTAAATAGCACACTTGCCACAATGATGTCGATGCGCGAAGGGTTTCAATTTTGTACAGCACAGCAGCGCTCACTGTGCGTCTAGGTAGGTAACTATAACGTCATTGTGCAGCTCAATGCTAAAACGATGCCAACATAGGCTGCCAAGACGACCGTAGACCCATCTGTAGTCTTGTGTAAACAAAATCGGTAACAGCATTATACCACCCACCTCTACTGCTCTGTCGACAACTAGGTTCACTACTATACCAGCCCATTCTATTTACTAGTACAGAATGAATATTTCTTTTAAAACACTTCACCTTTGGTGAAAATGTTTGAATGCAAATTTTATTATTTTTCATTTTGTATAATATAAAATATTGCATATATACCTTGCAAAAGGCGGAGATCCATTAAAAAAAATCACAATGTACAGCACTATTTATATTGCATTTTGATTATAATTTTATCCTCCTTTCCCAGCCCACCCGCCTGTAACAATAATCAATAGTTCTCAGCTTGTTATTTCAGTTTGGGAAGGAATGGAAAGGGAACTTTTTAGGGATTTAAATTTCCTTCTTCTACATTTTTTAAGCTAACGACTTAATTTCTGTATACAGGAACCTCTTGTTATTAGTATTAATGTCCCTAAGTTCCATCAGTACCTACCAGTTGAAAAGTGTAGAGTTAATTATTAATTTATTTTCACCTATTTTAAAAAATATCTATCCCCACAAAATAGAAGTTACTGGTCTGACAAAAATTTGACATGCATATAATTTAACAGCAGATCCATAATTTGAATTTCGAATATATGGGTAACCGGAATCTTTAATTCAATTTTTGTGTCTGATTATGTATTTCACTTATTAATTTTGAAATTATTTACTTTACCCAAAAAAGTCTCAGCAGTGTTGTTAACCATACTTGTCAGAATATGCTGTAAAAATGTCAACTTTTTAGCATGAAATCTGTCGAAACCTGTATTATTTGAATCAGGAAATGGAGTAAAAGTAAAATGCGAGAATGACTGTCATCACAAAAATCTGTTTGTAATTGTGAAACTAAACTAAACCATGAATTTTGAGGAAGATGATGATTATAAACTTTGCCCCACATAAAAATGAAAAGTCACGGATAATTTTAATTCTGGAAATTGTATTTTTCTCGAAATTTAACCAAAATTTCACTCATCTCCCTCCACAGATCCATACTACCTTCATATTACACACAACCGCCTCCTCCTCTACAGCACAATATGTATCGAGCTGAGCAAGCGTAGTTACAAATGAATATACAATAGACACAATACTGTTACAGAAATATTTATTTGTAAAGTGACATAAAATAATGTGGAAGAAGCACAAAGAACACAAAATATATTGTACAGGTATTATTACTAAATTATCAAAATAATAAGGAACAACTCTCAGTGATCATTATTACTATTATTATGCATTCGCCTGGCTTTTAAAAGCCACTTTATTCATGCACTAATAGGGCCATTTTTTAATAGAACATACTTAAAATGTGGATCACAGCATCTGCACACTCTGTGAGTCTCTGTAGTGATTCTTTTACGTTTACATACTTCTATTAATGTCAGAAATACACAGTACTTTGTCGATTACACAGATCAATTAGGGATTACATTGCTAGAAAACTGATTTACCTATGTATGAATTGGTATTTTCCTACAATTATATATACGAGGTTGAGTGGAAAGTAATGCACAATAATTTTTTTCTGCATTAGTATTGCAGCTGGGACGTTGACATTTCACCGAGATATTATTTGAATATCGACCTATCTTCCAAGAGCCCTGAAATATTAAACATCAAGAGCATAAATTGTAAAGTTAGGTTATACTGTAAATATATGCCAATCAAGGGTGGATTTAAAAATAGCCAACAAGAGCCATAACCTAAGGCAGCAAATTTCTTCACTCTCTATTCAAATTAATTTACACTCACAAACCACACTTTATGCAACTGATCATAACAGAGAACGACGAAAACTATTAATATGGTAGCCATAGTTCAAAATCAAAGACAAAGCCAGTTGCAACATTTCTCCACACTGCTTAAGGGCAGTCATAAGCATGCAGCAAAATGAAAAGGAATTTACAACTAACATTTTTTATCACTAACTACCATAATATTGAAGTGAAGTCAAAATCTTACTGATTCAAATTAATGACACTTCATTACATTTACATTACTAGTTTGATGTTAGAAATTCTTTTAAACCGATCAATTTTCCAAGGCCTTTTGCTGAAACATACCACAACATAAGTACACACTACTGGTACCAATGTTTCCAAATTTTATCAGTCATGAAATAGGTTCAAATCTATATGAAACTCTAGAATCATTTTGGTGAATATTTAGTAATGTAATAATTGTGTTCTTAGGAAAATATTTGGGGCTAGACATGCTAGATGAATACAGTAATATGGTACTCACATTTTTTGTTAAAGAAGCAGCAAAATAATCCACCCCTAATACTAATATAGCCTTAAACAATTATTATTGTAGTACAGCATAGAAGTATGTAAACCACACATATATACTTTTACGTACCAGCAACCATAAGCAAATTAATGCCTGCTGCTACAGAGCTGCTCATGAGTTGAGCTGCCAAGTTCACCTTCATGGCACTCTGCCTCACAGTGTTTATATCGCTGTCTGTTACTCGGGGAAGTAAGCGGTATACACATCTTTTGTCATGTTCATACAGCTTCAATATGTCATCCCACTTAGCTGTACCAACACCCATTTCACCATTGTCATCAATCACACAGCACACATTCTTCATACGGTACTTTCTGAAAAGGTTTCGGGTGCATTTCAGGAGATAAGGAGGGTCGTACAATGCTGCAATTTCTTGTTCGTTGAAAATGAAGACTGGTTTCCCTTCAGAAACACCCAGCATTCTCATTGTCTTGGTATTGTTGGATCCCATGTCACACACAGTAGCAACAACCTTCAGGCCAGCATCCTGACAGGCACCAAGAACTTCGAGCAAGAATTTCCTAGGAAATCTCAGCTAGTGCTTCCACGATTCAAGCAGTAAGCTACTGGTTGCTTCCACTTTCTTCGTAGTCCCCGGACCATGAAAACAAGGGCATGGTTAGCAAGCTTGCCAGTTCTTACCCCGGATCCATGATCCTCAAAGCCATCAATGCAGTGCAATATCTGATTATAATGCAAGTTCTCCCTGATTGACATTTCGTCAAACAAGAGAGAACATACGCGATCTTCATCAGACATTTTCTGCACAGTGTCTTTGAGGGCTTTAAACACATTCGCATTAATACCAGCCCCAAAAAGAACAGCATTGAGGACATACTGTAAGGATCGTTTGGATGGGAGAGTAGAGGGAGCGAAGGAAGGCATAGGACTTGGGACTCCTTTCATAAAGGGACTGAGACGCCACCTTCTCATCTCGAGTCCATCTTCTGCCCATGACTTTGTATTTTGCGTTGCGAATGTTGCCGGCTAATAATCTCCTGGCATCCTGAGTTAAAGATGGAAGAGACTTCACCAATCGACTCAGATCAGATATTTGAAACTATGTCAAGTAGTAATTTGGTTATAATATGGCAAACGGAAACAATGGGAGATTTTCAATAGTAAGGTGCCCCGTAGTTTTCAATGAATACTTTATTTCATATTCTTGTATGATACAGTTTCAATAATAATATTTCACAACATATCTATTATTACTATTACTATTATTATGTATTTGTATCAATTGTAGACTTAGGTCAGTGGAAGAGCAGGCCTTAACTCTGCCAGGTAAAATAAAATAAATTATTATTATATTTTTCGGGTACATCAATATTTAATTTAAACATTTCAATATCGTTTTTGTAAAAAGCTGATTTATACATGAAAAAGTAATAATTAAGACTTTAAAATTTCCAAAAATGTGTCATTCCCTCGGATTTAAATCAAATGTACCGTAAATCGTAATATTCGTTTCTGGATAATTAAACCCTCTCAATACAGGTACCATTGCCCCAGAGAATTATAAGGTAAGACGGACTGAGCACAAGCGAAATATATTGTAAATTTTTATTAACAACAACAATGTAATTTTATTATCTCAACAATAGGATTTACTCTCCACACAGTAACACAGTATCCGTTAGTGCACTCCACAGACGACAATGACAATTTTACTTGGACTATTACGAACAACAATGAACAGTTAATCTTAACTAATATTCATAAAGCGCTATTTACAACACAGAACTGTCAGTTCTCAGTTCACAGCTCGTCTGTCTTGGCTAGTTTTTCTAGCTCAGTCACTCGCGTTCACAGAATCTCGAACCCCAGACCTTTAGAGACAGTCCCCTGTACTCGAACTCAGGTCCCTCCAACTGCGGTCCACTGCACTCGAACTCAGGCCTCCGGATGCTGACACAGTTGCGGACGCACACTCAAATCGAACTCCGGTACACAAGACTGGCTGGCTTGCTCTGTTCACTGTCTGTAACAACGCTGGCTTACTGACTGGCTGAATAAACTGCTCAAGTTCACTCGCGTTTCTTCTTTTATAACTAAACCATAGTTACGAGAAATTTCTACGGGTGTCCAGAGTTAGCTCTCTCGAATTATCTGGATATCTCCACTTTGACGGACTTCTGGACGATTCGGGAGGGTTCGTCCCCCCTTCACTCCGCACGTAGTAGTTTGCTTCCATCCTCACTCGGCAGGTAGCAGATGCGCGCGCAACCTCCCCTCGCCGCGTTGCCGTAATACACCACCTCTACCCTCTCAGCATGCAGATGCTCCCCGTACCAGCCTCTGCCTAGTTGCGAGACACGTGTGAGATTAATATTTGTTTCAAATTATATTAGACTACACGATGTGTCCATCACGCGAAAAAAAGTGTAGCTACCTGTGGCTCCTGTTTTTTCTGATAACAATGTTAATCGTAATTATCTTATCGTTTCAATAAAATGTGCTGAGTTATGATCACGAGTAACTTTTTATTAATGCCATTCTTTGGTTATTTACAAGAAGTCGTCGCTGAACGATTCACATCGTTTATAGTTCACATATATTGTTACACAACAAGATGGATGCACTGAACGATTCACATAATTTATAGTTCACTTCTGTGAGCGATTCCATTGTCTATTGTTACACAACATTTTCAAGATGGATGCCACTATTGATACGCAAACTAATTAATATAAATAGTACATTAATGACAGTAGGTAAGATAATAGTGTAGCATTAATAACAAATTAGCATAGTCGCAAGTAAACGCAAAATTATATTATACACAGATAGACCTTGCAGCTGAAATTATGCACAGAGTTCACTTTGGACAAGAGTTAATTTAATACGTAAAAACCGGATCTTCACTTCTACCGAACTTTCTTTTTACGACAACCACTGCACATTAAAACTACGGCTGATTTTTATCCTCCTTTATTGTGTAAATAGTTCACCCTGGACCACTTTCAAACTCTCCATAACTTTTTGGTCTTAGCGTTTCTAAACCATATCCAGGGTACACTTTGCCAATGTCTCCAAGGAAATTTAAAAATATTGTCCCAGCTTCACATTGTCCATTTCTTCTCTGCATTTGTCTGTACAGAAACTCAAACATATATAGATCATCATGTTCACTTTCACGAACTTTACGCTTCACTTCTGATTTTAGAGTCCCCCACATTATCTCTACAGTATGTGTATACACTGTGGAATCCTCACTGTTTATAAATTCGACACTGTGGTTGACAATTAACGTTAAACTCTGGGCTAGAGTCAGTTTAGTATGTTCAAACCAGGTCTTGACTGCTATCGCACTTTCTTTGTGACAACTACTGCACTTCAAGCAATACGGCACATTTTTATTCATACTTCTCTTCTGCCACATCACTTTTCCTTCGGCTCCACAATCGATACACTTCTTAGTTTCTTTGCTGGGCAATAATTTGTCATATAATTTGCGTAAATTAAAAGCCATGGTTTGAAAATGGCGCCTCTACCAACAATGCATGTTTATGAGGTTGCTATAGCAATGACGTCACGAGAATTGTTTATTCAATATTGACTTATAATTGATACAATTTACATAAAATTTTGGTCTAAATATGTATATTGGAACTGCCACATCGGAAATAATTTCGATACAACAATAAATTCTAAAATGCGTATTTTAATTTTCAAAAATCACTATCGTAACATATAAGATTCATCGAATTTGTTGTTCCTTAACTTGGCCGATTACCCGAGAATACTAAGGGGCGGTGCTATATACCAAGAAGTTCCAGGTTCGAATCTCGTCTAAATCAAGGTAAGTAAAAAGTTGCATTTATATGATGTTGTAATGTAGCTAGAGATACGCAGAATTAGAGAGTAGAATTGGAGTAAAAAGGGTATAGAGTGGAAGAAGAGAAGAGGAGAAGGGAGAGAGACACCTAGTAGACAAAAAAAGAAATAAACTGTTAAAGAATTATATCGTTCACGGGACTCTTCGATAGACACTGCTCGTGAAAGGACGTGTTTTTTGACGCTACTTCTTACGAGCAAGTCATTGAAGAAAACTTAGTGAATTAGAATTATTTTCGTGTTGTGTTATTTAGTTCTACTTTTGTGTGTAATATATATAGAATTAAACTATTAGTGATTATAAATCATAAAACTTGTGTTGGAGAATATCAGCACAACATCACCACAAGTGGAAACCCGATAGCGGGTCCCCACAACATGGCCAATTCGACTCAACGTGTCAACATGGAACACGAATCTACTACACAATCATCTGATTCTGTCGACGGCACAGACTCTACACCCGTACGAGTCTACAGACGACCAAAGGAAAACCTGAGCATCATTGAAAGTCAACCAGGAGTATTCACTATCGTGACTGCGAGTAAAACATCGCCAACAACAACAGTAGCAAACAGCAACAAAACTGTAAGTACAAATATCACATCATCAGTGACACCGACAATAAATAATTCTTCAGCTTCCTCTTCAAAGAGAGAACCTAAACAAACGGAAACCACAAAGAAACAAAAACTAAACCAAGAGGGAAACGAACACTGGCAGTCAAATATACACCGAAGTATACCATTAAGTAATTCATTTTCTCCTCTCGAACAAGAAATGGACCAAGAACATACTTATGAACCCATGGATGACAACAATAAGCAATCCACTACCCCAGATAATACGACTAAAAGAATTAGAATGCCACCAATAGTTGTAAAATAATTACCAGATGGAAATTTCTTTGAACAAAATAGGACAATACAAAGTAGGCTGAGTCAACCCATAAAAATTAGTTACACATCTGACGGCATAAAATACTACACTTCAAGCAGAGCTGACTATGACAAACTCTATAATATCTTACAAAATGAAAAACTTCAATTCTATTCCCATGAACCACGGGAAAACAAACTCCTACAAGTATTACTAAAACGACTCCCCGCATCTGTTGAATCAGCTGTTGTAAAGGAAGAATTAGAAAAACTAGGCTACGCAATAGAACATGTGCGACAAATGACGATGCCATATCATACACAGGCGGATCCACTCAGCGACGCCCAATTCCAATCTGGGTTATAACACTCCCAAACACTGAATTTTCTAGAACCATTTATCAATTACACTACATCAACAAACACTTAGTAACTATTGAAGCCTACCGACCAACTCCTCACGTAACACAATGTCACAAATGTCAGAGGTTTGGACACACATCAAAACGCTGCAATTTACAAACTCATTGCGTAAAATGTGGAAACGATCATTTATTTGTAGACTGCCACTCGAAAGGAATCCAATACCCAGCTAAATGCGTCAACTGCCAAGGAACACATACTGCCAGTTACGGACAGTGCCCAATTCAACAAGAACAACGAGACTTGCTTCGACAGAAACTGAGAAACAAACAAACCATAAACTCCACAGCAAACAAACATCTACCAATACCAACACAAGACGACTTTCCTACATTGCGACAACCAAGACCGAGAAATTTATCAGCTTTCGAAAACACTTTCGGTTCATCTTCAGCACATTCACAACCTGTTCCTGAATCTCTTGCCCATTCATTAAAAGATATTATTGCTCTTCTCCGAGGAATAAACATAAAGGGAATTATTCGTACAATTAATATTATAATACAAAGCCTCAAAACGACACCAGACCCTTTGTCTAAAATAATGGTTCTACTAGATGGATTTACTCTATTCACAAATATGAACTCCACTGTCGATGGACCTTAAACCAATGGTAGGATACAAAAACCTGTCATTAATCAATTTTAATGCAAATGGAGTCAAAAACCAAACCTACGAACTACAACAACTATTAAACAAATATGACATAGATACAGCATGCATCACTGAAACACACTTGCAACCAAATACGAAATTTGAAATCTGCAACTATAAAATCCATCGTACAGACAGACTTCAGAGAAATGGTGGAGGAACCGCTATAATTATAAAATCCAATATACCTCATAGACGAGCAATATTACCACAATTCAACATATTAGAAGCCACTGGAGTTTACATCAATTTCGATAATACTGAATTATTAGTGACATCTGTTTACCATCCACCGTATCTGCAAATGAACGAACCTGATATGACCTCATTAGTTTCTGTCCATAACAATTTCGTCTGCTGTGGTGATTTTAACGCAAAGAATACAGCCTGGAATTCCCATATCACTACGCCAAAAGGTCAATTTCTATTGGACCATTCTATAAAATATCATTATGCGATTGCAGGCCCATTAATGCCAACCCGATATCCTTGGTCACAAATACATAAACCAGATGTTCTAGACATCTGTTTATATAAAACCAATACTATCCCAACCAAACAGCAATGTCTCACAGCGTTGGATTCCGATCATATTCCAATCCTAATTACAATAAACAAACCGATCACAAAATGTGAAATGAAAAATATAATAGCAAAGACGACAAATTGGGACGAATATAGAAAACAACTGTACGAGTCAATACCAGTAAATCTCCGTATTTCTGAACCATCGGATATAGATACAGCACTGCAATTATTTACGGACACGATTATTGGAACCTACAACTATGTCACTACTACATCACCAATACCTTCATCCCTCAACGAATTTCCAGACCTGAAACCACTCCTTACAGCCAAAGCTAAAGCAAGGAAAAGATGGCAGGAATTCCGGGATCCACAAGCCAAGAGAGCATTTTACAGATACCAAAGGGCCATACGAAGAAAACGTCAAACATACAAAATAAACTCCTTCGCCACAAAAATAGAAAATTCTCCACCATCTAAAAAAGATTTCTGGAAATTAACAAAAAGACTATTAGGTAAACCAAATACCTCACATAACACACCTATACAAAATACCAATCGCCAAATGATATATGATCCTCGAAAACAAGCTGAAATTCTTGCAGATTCGTTCCAACATTGTTTTGAACCACATGAAGAGCCATCCCAACCTAAATTCACAGAGGAAGTCACGCAAATTGTGAAGAGCATACTACAACAGCCTACAAGACACACTATACCAGTCACCACCCCACGAGAAGTACATAACATAATACGCAAAAGTGCTACTTCAGAAAACAGCTGGTCCAGACAACATTCCTCCACAAGCATTGAAGAAATTACCTCGACGCTCCATAATACACCTAACGAAGATCTACAATGCCTGTTTCAAATTCATTTACTTCCCACAAGCATGGAAAGCAGCCATAATTATTGCAATCCACAAGCCAGGAAAGGACCCCACACTTCCTACAAGCTACAGACCTATCAGTTTACTTGACTTCCTAGGAAAGATACTGGAAAAATTCTGCTATCACGACTATGTGCACTCTTAACTGCTCCAGATGTTATTCAAAACGAACAATTTGGATTCAAATCTGAACATAGCACTCGGGAACCATTGCTCAGGCTAACGCACTTCATATAGAGAGGATTCTTATCTCAACAACATACAGTTGATACATTTTTAGATATAGAGCAGGCATTCGATACTATCTGGCATGATGGACTTCTGTATAAGTTACAAAAACTCTCAATCCCTGATGTATACATTCACCTAATAGCAAACTCTCTGGATGGAAGAACATTCCAAGTCCGTTATCTCAAACAAACTTCCACTTCCAAACCAATTCATGCAGGAGTACCTCAAGGTTGCATATTAAGTCCAATTCTATATTTAGCTTACGTTCAAGATATCCCCTCGCACTCAAAATGTCAACATGCTCTCTATGCAGATGATACAGTCATATATACGAAGCACTTCAATATACATTATGCCCGCAAACATATGCAAGAAGCTCTAGATAAAATAGCGCAATGGTCAACGAGATGGCGGCTTAAAATAAATAACACCAAATCAGAGGTAGTCATATTCACAAGACGTTTCCCCCGTATAAATGAGCCACTTCATATTCAAAACCAAGCCATCCCCTTTAGTTCAACAGCAAAATATCTTGGAGTCCTCCTTGACAAGAGACTAACGTTCAAACACCATATTCATTCCGTGAGAAATAGAGCTTTTCAACGATTCATGTTCCTATATCCCATCTTCAAGAGCTCAATACCAACAAAAACCAAATTACAACTGTACATATCCGTCATCAGATCACTCATGATGTATGCATGTGAAGCATGGTCTCACGCCCACCCCCGCCATCTTCGAAGACTCGACGGTATCCAACGTGCAGTATGCAGAACCATCACTGGAGCAGATTACCACATCCGGAATACCCAATTGTACAGAGACCTCAACATCAGTTTATTTAGTGACTACGTTCGAACGTTACGGAAAAATTATCTGTAAAAGCTACATTGTCACATCAACCCTCTCATGCAAGTATTAACTCAGTGATCACCCTCCACTTGCTACACTCAGCTCACCTATCTCCATCATTGATGAAGATAAAAGGAAGATGAAAACGTCAATGTAACATAATCATATTTCTCTACACGACTGCGAAAGGCAAGGGTCCATAAGAGACCTGGAACTTATTGAAACAGGCATATAAAGTGCCACCAATTAAAGTAAAAAAATATATATATATCGTTCACTAGAAGAGTTGTTTCAACTAACCTGGAAATAATGTGAATCGTTCAGCGACGACTTCTTGGAAATAACCCATTCTTTAATTATTATGTTGCATGCTAAGAGGTTATTTTGCACCCCCACTAGAAGAGTGTTACACCTCAAAATATCTTACTTTCGGGAAATTGAGATTGAAATTTTGTCAGTTTTGGAATCGTGCTGGTAACTACTATGGACAATGATTTGTAACTTTCTCACAACAAGGGAGTGCAATCATAACAGTAATTTAATTTTTTGAAGGAATTGTGATTTTAAACATTTTTTAAAATATAACTTCAGACGATGTAACCATATGCGAGAAAGACTTTTTTCGCATTTTAGTGAGATGTAACGTTAATACCATCAATGCTTATTTTAAAATGATTATTTTAAATTTATGTTATTGAAAATATTCATTTGTTTATAATGATTTAAGGAATTACTGAAGGAAATAATAATGCAAAACAAACTTTTTCTATGAACTTTGAGTTATTTCCTCAGAAAAAAGAAGCACTGAAGTGTGTGTAGTTATACTGTATAGGTAGATCTATTATAATTATTCATCATCTGAAATAGCATTTATCACAGGTATGCATTACAATTGTCTATAATAAAAGTAATTCATTACAATAATAATTATTTAATTAGATTATTTATCATCAACTTAATGCCATTCTTCATGTTCATAGTCCCTGAGATACCATGGTAAATTGGCGAATCCTCGGCCTCATCTCGCCAAATATCATCTCGCTATCACCAATCTCATCGACGCTAAATAACCTAGTAGTTGATACAGCGTCGTTAAATAACCAACTAAAATAAAAAAATAAAACCATTGTAAATTTATTATTTTGTCTTTTTTCTTATACAATTCGATACAAATTATATAAATACTGATGTTTATCTATGAGCAATTAGCTATATTAACATAAATTGAGTAAATAAAACAAACATTGAAAGAAATATTATTTCAATCTATGTGATGTTGCATTACAAGGAGGCGTAAAAACTGTAATAAACCTGTGGAATGCTTTCACAGCTCAAAAGAGACTTAAATCTTGCTTCTTCCGAACAGAAATGAAATCGAACGATTGATTTTGAGTAGCTTTCAGAAAGATTCTACAGGGGCGATTTTTCTTGCTGGAAAGCGATTCCGAATATCTCTTTTTATCTAGGAAATCTAAAGAAGAAAAATTACCGGAAGTCAGTTTAGTCTATTTCATCAAAACATACAAAGCCTTAGAAACAAGTCACCAGAGTTATTAACATTCTTAGAAATAGAACAAATAAACCCATATATAATATGCGTCACTGAACATCATATGAAACAACAGGAATTATCGGCACTTTCACTGGAAGGATACAAACTAGGAGATAGCTATTGTAGACAGAATCTACAGAAAGGAGGTGTGTGCATATTTGTTCGTAATGATATAAATTTTAAAAATATCAGCCTTTCAAAATTTAGCAGAGAAAAAGATTTAGAGCTGTGTGCGGTAGAATTAGAATTAAAATCTGCTAATCTTATAGTTATAGGTATATACAGGTCGCCCTCTGGAGATTTCAAACATTTTCTTCATCTACTAGAAAATACATTACAACACATACATGAAAAAAAACACGAATACATATTTTGCGGAGACTTAAATATTGACTATCTCACTGAGAACACTAAAAAAGAAGAATTTAATACATTATTAGCAACCTTCAATTTAATACATACAGTCAATTTTCCAACTAGAATACAAAAAGAATAGATTTCTGCAATTGATAATATAATTATAAGGAAAGATAGATTAGATAGTTACCGCGCAGTTCCCATTATAAATGGTCTTTCAGACCATGATGCTCAACTAATAAGAAGAAACGATAGCATTCCTGCATCAAAACACCCGAATAAATTTAGGTTAAGGGTCATAAATGAAGAATCTTTAAAGGATTTCGAAGCTAAACTAAAAAATGAAACATGGGAATCAGTATATGATAATGGTGATATGAATAGTAAATTCAATGTGTTTCATAATACATTCTTGAATATCTTTGAATCCAATTTTTCTGTAAAGTACAAAAATTCTCAAACATCTAAAAACAATTGGATTACACAAGGCACAAAAATCTCTTGTAAAACTAAGAGGTCTCTCTATATTCAAAGTAGAAATAGTAATGATCCCAAATTAATAGCTCACTTTAAAAAGTACTCTAAAATAAAACACAAAGTAACCTGAAAAGCCAAAAAACTTTACTATAACGGAATTATTCTAAACTCGAATAATAAAATCAGAACAACTTGGAACATAATAAAAAAAGAAAGTGGAAAGTGTAGAAGTAAAGAACAAGGTAACAAGGTTACACTCTTGTAACAGATAATAGAAAAACATCAGAAGCAACAGAAGTTGCGAACATATTCAACAATCATTTTCTCTCAATAACTGATAACCTAAATATCCCACAGAATAATAATAATAATAATAATAATAATAATAATAATAATAATAATAATAATAATAATAATAATAATAATAATAATGCCATCGATTGTTTGAAAATATCTATTCCTGTAACTTTCCCAAATATTCAAATTTTTCCAACAAATTCACGAGAAATAATTACAATTCTAAAGCACTTAAAGTCTAAAAATTCCTCGGGATATGATGAAATTACTAGTAAAATATTAAAAGCCAGTTCACAAATAATAGCCAAGCCCCTGTCTTATTTATGTAACTTTTTAATATTTAATGGCGTATTTCCAGAGCGACTGAAATATTCAGTTGTTATCCCTTTATTCAAGAAAGGGGACAGAACCTCGCCCGAAAACTAAAGGCCCATATCCCTTCTATCGGTTTTCTCAAAGGTCTTCGAAAAAGTTATATATAAAAGAGTATATCATCATCTTGATAGATACAACATTCTCATTCCGGAACAATTTGGATTCAGAAAGAATAAACCAACTGAGCAAGCGACGTTTAATTTAACTGATAAAATTCTGGAAGCTATTAATAAAAAATTACAAGTAGGAGGGATATTCTGTGATCTCTCCAAAGCTTTTGATTGTATTAATCATAAAATTCTACTACAAAAATTAGAATACTATGGTATTAAAGGCATAGCATATCAGTGGTTTGAGTCATATCTCCTAAACAGAAAACAAAAGGTGGAAATCAACGCATTTAATAACTCCTTTAAATCTACTTCAACATGGGGAGATGTTCATACAGGGGTCCCACAAGGATCTATATCAGGGCCTCTTCCTTTTCTAATTTTTATAAATGACCTTGGCTCCATAATAAAAGGAATAGGTTATCCTATACTATTTCCAGATGACACAAGTATCATAATTGCAGACAATAACTTTGCCACATTCAAATATAAAACAGAAACAATTCTCCTTAAAATTTATGACTGGTTTACAACCAATAAACTAGCATTAAACATTAATAAAACTAACATAATTCAATTTAAAGCCACTTCAAATTTAATCTATCTATCTATCTATCTATCTATCTATCTATCTATCTATCTATCTATCTATCTATCTATCTATCTATCTATCTATCTATCTATCTATCTATCTATCTATCTATCTATCTATCTATCTATCTATCTATCTATCTATCTATCTATCTATCTATCTATCTATCTATCTATCTATCTATCTATCTATCTATCTATCTATCTATCTATCTATCTATCTATCTATCTATCTATCTATCTATCTATCTATCTATCTATCTATCTATCTATCTATCTATCTATCTATCTATCTATCTATCTATCTATCTATCTATCTATCTATCTATCTATCTATCTATCTATCTATCTATCTATCTATCTATCTATCTATCTATCTATCTATCTATCTATCTATCTATCTATCTATCTATCTATCTATCTATCTATCTATCTATCTATCTATCTATCTATCTATCTATCTATCTATCTATCTATCTATCTATCTATCTATCTATCTATCTATCTATCTATCTATCTATCTATCTATCTATCTATCTATCTATCTATCTATCTATCTATCTATCTATCTATCTATCTATCCATCCATCCATCCATCCATCCATCCATCCATCCATCCATCCATCCATCCATCCATCCATCCATCCATCCATCCATCCATCCATCCATCCATCCATCCATCCATCCATCCATCCATCCATCCATCCATCCATCCATCCATCCATCCATCCATCCATCCATCCATCCATCCATCCATCCATCCATCCATCCATCCATCCATCCATCCATCCATCCATCCATCCATCCATCCATCCATCCATCCATCCATCCATCCATCCATCCATCCATCCATCCATCCATCCATCCATCCATCCATCCATCCATCCATCCATCCATCCATCCATCCATCCATCCATCCATCCATCCATCCATCCATCCATCCATCCATCCATCCATCCATCCATCCATCCATCCATCCATCCATCCATCCATCCATCCATCCATCCATCCATCCATCCATCCATCCATCCATCCATCCATCCATCCATCCATCCATCCATCCATCCATCCATCCATCCATCCATCCATCCATCCATCCATCCATCCATCCATCCATCCATCCATCCATCCATCCATCCATCCATCCATCCATCCATCCATCCATCCATCCATCCATCCATCCATCCATCCATCCATCCATCCATCCATCCATCCATCCATCCATCCATCCATCCATCCATCCATCCATCCATCCATCCATCCATCCATCCATCCATCCATCCATCCATCCATCCATCCATCCATCCATCCATCCATCCATCCATCCATCCATCCATCCATCCATCCATCCATCCATCCATCCATCCATCCATCCATCCATCCATCCATCCATCCATCCATCCATCCATCCATCCATCTATCTACCTATCTACCTACCTACCTACCTACCTGTCTGTCTGTGTCTGTCTATTCAATATGTCTTTCAAAATATGGATATCAACAAATGGGAGATGGGAGATAAGAGCCATATTCTGAAGGCAGTGGTTCCCAATATTCTTCTGCGATAAACTTTAGACTCCTCATTTTTGTTTTCATCATTCATTTTGCATATAGGCTTATAGCCTAAGTTTTCGCTATTCTGATTGTTGATAGTTCCATTGATGATCATTTTACTAACCGCTTATCTCTTTCCATTGTCTGAACATGTGAGTTTAGAGTAATTAATTAGTATGAAATACGATTTTAGAGTATATATTTAATTAATGCAGAAATTTAAATAAAAAGGATACGGCATTCCAAAGTTAAGAAATTGAAATTTCAGAAGCTTTCTATCACCGGTATCGTACATGGGATTAAGCCTAAAAAATATTTATCTTTAGAAAGTAAAATGAAGAGGCAACGGTTATAATATTGCTTATGTGTAATTAAATACAGTATGTTACATCATATGCTGTTACAACTAAAAAAAAATGTACATACTATATAAGTGATGACAGTTACATGTTTATTTATAACCAAATTTAAGAAGACTACAATGAAGGCAAAGTGAGATTTAATTACTCGAAGACTGTTACATTTCAACATGAAACACTGCTTTTAAACAATCAATGCAAGATGAATTGAGTTTTACAGCGGAAGACGGTTGTATCTCTTCATGTAACAGTCATCTGGGATAAGGAATATAAAAAAGCAACTTATCCAGAACCGAAGACCGTTGTAACCAACGAATTAGATAGTATCTAGCTCATTGGTTGTAACTCTACATGTAACACCTCACAACCATGAAAACTAGCAAAGCTACGAATTATTCCGAAATGTAACACTATAGTCAAACTTCCGTCAATTCCCCAGTACAAAACCGAAGAGCGTTACATGCGCATTCTAGCGCCAAGTTGACGAACTAGTGTTACAACGTTAATTCAAATGGTAGAATCAATGCCTTCTCGATCTATAGGGAAGACAAGGTAACTTGATACCCTAAGGGTGAAACCTAACCATTTTTTCCCCATTACTACATATGCTAGTGGATTATGGTGATTTTCTAGTTTGAAGGTTGAATTTTCTTTTGCCAACTTCGTTTCGAATTTCGGTACTGACAAATACTACAACTGGTAGTGTTTTTGTAACTGTTATGTTGTTGTTACTGTCGTACTCGTTTTATGCGGCGTCAGTACTGGCGTTATTGAAAATTTAATAGAGCTGGTTTCTGAGTCGGTTCTTGGAAGATAGTGAAATTCGAATTTATTAATAAATAATTAATATTAGTATTAATATTAATACATAATAGTTATTTTATGTGTTGCGTTGTGGTTATAATTCAAGAATAGTCAGATAAATACGAATAAATATAATATACTTGGGAGTGATAATGCACGTGGGTAATCGATAGAAATATCATATCACATTTTAATGAATTTCTTTCGTGTTTAGATTTTTATTACAATGTCAAAAAAAATGAAATAGTGTGGCAGTGACTCCTCCAAGGAAGAAAATGTGTGGCATTTAGAGTACGCTTCAGAAATCTGTAGTTCACATGTATAATGAGTTCAAGAAAGAAGATAATGAAGAAGGAATTATGCTAACGGAGACAGCAATTACAACCAGAATAGCAAAATTATTAGGAGTAAGTATTCTTAAGCATACATTTCAAAGTGGTATTCAGTTTGAGGAATTTGTACTAATAATTTCATGATTATGGTCAAACAAAACAAATTTTTAGGTTAGGCCTAGATGTTTAATCAAGTCAGTGATTTTCATATTGCCAAACTAAATACATTTAAGATACTATATTACTGCACCTACTGAAGTATTAAATACATTTACAAATTAGACGAACAAATAATCAAACAGCACGAAAGTAAATTTCCAGTTTTCTCTTTTGGTATTAAATTAACCGTTCAGTTCACAATTTACATGCGACATCGGCCGAAGAAAATACAAGTCATATTGTAATTATTAACTTGATATTCCAGCCAATATTACATGAATGTTGGCCTGTTATGGTGCTTAAAAATGATTCAGTTTTATATAATAACTATATAACATACTCTATAAAGCATAGGAACGTTGACCAGGCCGTAATGCAGGTTGTGTGACGTCACTCGAAGAGTCGGGCTTTTCAATTTGAGTACCTATACGGAGCTGTGTGAAATATATTACTTTATTGCGTGTCGGTGCTCAATTTTATTTAGTGTAATATGTGTATAAAACCCGTTCACTTCTTATTGCATAACATATTACAGAAATAATTACAAAACTGAGTTATTTTAATGTGAACGGAGTTTTACATGTTAACATAACCTGTTTGCATCAACATTTTGAGTTTGGAATGGAAGCTATTTTGAGATTTAATAAAGAAGAATTATTTATATTGTGATTTTAATTTAGCACATCTACCTTCCTTACTTGTAGATAGAAAATTTACCACAGTCCCTCCTATGAAATTAGTGTACGTACGGTTGTGTGTTACTTCCTCTGGTAGGTTAAATAAATACAATTCGATACCACCCAGTATAGTAGGGATTAAATTAATACAATTAAATTTTTATTCATTGTAATGTGTGCACAAGTTCCATTTATTTGTTGCTTAATGTGGCAGGAATAATTATAAAACTGTGTTATTTTTATGTGAAGAGAATTTATTCACCATGTTAACATAACAAACAAACGAACTTCATAGTTTTGGAAGCACCTCACAGACATGATTTAGTGGAGTGGTCATGTTTAAACCAAGAGGTGAAGAGATTCGACAGAAAACTGGGCAAGAGACTTAAGTTATATGAGCATGTTAGTGTCGTGAATGTGCAGTTAGAAAGAAATGACTTCACTAGACATGGATTACATATGAACAGCAAGGGGAAAAATCAGTTATGTGAGACAGTAGCAGGCACTATAAAGAAGGAATTTTCATCGACGGAAAGTGTTGCAATTGAATTGACTGGAGAGATTGGAATGACGACACGTACCAACGTAGATGATGATCGACCTGGCAGCATTGATGATGGAAAAGAAGAAACTCCGAATCCAGCGACCACTGAGGGACCATCGCGAGTATCGACGGAAAGTGCTGTAATTGCATCGAGTGGAGGGATTTTTTTATGTTTAATATTGGTCGACCAGCAAACTTGCTATACAGACCACTGCGAGTGGAGGGATTGAAGTGACGACACGTACCAACGTAGATGATGATCGACCTGGCAGCACGGACGATGGAAAAGAGGAAACTCCGACTCCAGTGACCACTGAGGGACCATTGCGAGTATCAACTAGGAACAGAAGACCTAACCAAAAGTTAAGTTTTCATTTTTTATAAGTAATGTACAGGTGTTAGTGATAGTGCCGGTATTTCTAATAAAAGTAATGAGAACACTAGTAAATTTGAAATATTTAATCAAAATGTGCAATGTCTAGGTAACAAGAAAGAAAACCTTGAAATATTACTCACTGATAAATCTTTTGATTTTGATGTCTTATGTTTTACTGAGCATTGGTTAAACCGAGATGATTTAGACCTCTATAAGTTTATAATTTTAATCTTTCATCAAAATTCTGTAGGAAAAACAAAAAACATGGAGGCTCATGTATATTTGTAAAAACAAGTATAGAAGCAATACAATTTACATTATTTGATCATCTTAATATTGAAGAACATTTTGAAGCTAGCATGGTGGAATTTCCCCAGTTGAAACTAATTATAATCTGTATATATGAGACTCCCAGCAGTAATATCCAGATCCTTATTGACAAATTGGATATAATAATTCATACTTTGCGAAATAGAAACAAAAATATTATAATTTTGGGTGATATAAATGTAGATTTTTTAAATAATAATATTACTTCGAAAGTACAACTAGTATTAAACACACATGGTTTAGAGGCAATAGTAAATTTCCCAACAAGAGTAGGAAGCAGCAGTCAGTCAGCAGTTGATTAAATCATACTAAACAAGGATTTGTTGAACTACAGTTTTAATGCAATAACAACTGGGTTCTCTGAGCATGATGCTCAAATCTTGCAGTTACATCTAGAAGATAGGAATAAAAATAACTATAACAGTTCTGATGTATACAAGAAAGTAAGATCCTTTAAGGAAGAAAATATTCAGTATCTAAATCATCTATTTGAGAAAGAATCTTGGAACTCCATATTCAAACAAACATAAGTAAATCTTGCATATGATGAATTCTTTAAAACATTCAATTATTATGAGACATCTTTGCCTGAAATTAATATCAAATTTACAGGGAATACAAAAAAAAATGGGTCACTACAGGGATAAGGGAATCCGGGAAAAGACTAAGATTTCTTAACAAAATATTAAAAGGGGGGAATGTCTCAAAAACGTTTAAAGATTATTATCATCATTACAAGAAAATTTATAATAAAGTTATAAGTTAAGCCAAAAAAAAAAAAATGCACAATGATAAATTTATAAATTCAGCTGTAAACAAGTTAAAGGCTATGTGGAAAGTTATTAAAGATGAACTGAGACAAAATAGTAATGATATAAAGTATATCAAACTAAAATGTGATGCAGAAATATGTGACCCCAATAAAATACAAACATGTTTAACGATTATTATGTAGGTATTGCAGAAACTATACTGGGTAACAGTACACAGATTAAAAACAATAATATAACAAAACACAAGGATAATTGTAATGGCATATTCCTAAATCCTACTAATGAAACAAAAATTACGGAAATTATTAAACATTTTGGGAATAAAAGATCAGCTGGCATCGATGTGATTCCAGATTTTATTATCAAAAAATGTTTTCTAAATATAGTTACTCCTGTAACTTTCATAGTAAATCTTTCACTGTCAACAGGCCAATTCCCAGATAGTTTAAAGACCGCAAAAGTGAAACCCTTATATAAAAACGGACAACAAACGGAAGTTCAAAATTATAGACCAATCTCCTTACTCTCTGTTTTTTTCTAAGATAATTGAAAAGGTTATGCACAAGAGGCTCGTTTCATTTTTAACCCAACATAATATAATTGTTGAAAACCAACATGCATTTTGTAAGGGTAAATCAACTAATACGGCAACTATAAACTTTTTAAAAAGAGCATATGAATCTATCGACAAGAAAGAAATAGGAATAGGATTATTTTTAGACCTCTCAAAAGCATTTGATCTAGTGGATCACACTATTTTGTTGGAAAAATTAAAAACTATTGGAATTAGAGGCTTGGCACACAGTTGGTTTACTTCTTACCTGGAAAACCGTGAACAAAGAACAGAGATCACTTGTAAAGAAATGATAAAATAATAAATTCTCTGTCTGAAAAAAGCGCATAGAGTATGGTGTTCCACAGAGCTCAATTCTTGGACCAATTCTCTTTTTGTTATATATAAATGATTTAGAGTCATACATCAGTCATGGAGAACCAACTTTCTTTACAGATGATACCAGTATCTTTTTATCAGGAAAAGATGTCAATACGATGCGTTTTCTTACAGAAAAGACAATAAATCAACTAGTGGAATGGTTTGAGAGAAACAGACTGGTAATCATTAAGTCGAAAACCATAGCCATTTCTTTTCATCATTCACAACATAATAATTCGGAGTGGCCGGTCATAGTGTATCAAAATGTTACAATTCAATATTCTAACAATACAAAATTTCTTGGTATATGGCTATATGAACATTTAAAATGGTCTGTACACCTTCAGGAACTAGGGAAGAAATTAAGTAAAATTTGCTTTGCCTTGCGATTACTAATAAGAACATCATATATTGAATCTGTTCGCACATTGTACTTTGCAATACTTTCACTCTATCCTAACGTATGGTATAATCTTTTGGGGTAATTCACCCAATGCAATCCAAATATTTAAACTACAAAAGAGAGCTATTAGAACCGTAGTTCAAGTGTCTCAAACTACCAGCTGCAGACCATTCTTCAAAAAATTACATATCTTACCATTACCCTGTATTTATATTTATGAAACCTTAAATTTTATCAAATATAATTTGCATAGCTTTCCTACAAATTCCGACACACATCGGTACAATACAAGAAATAAAGATGATATTTTTATTGAATGTTTTAACACAACTCTATAAAAAGAAGTTTCATTCATGCTGGTCTTCTTATGTACAATAGCCTACCAAATTATCTTAAAGAAATATCTGCACATCAGAAATTTAAGAAAGCTCTTTATAAAATTTTAATCAAAAACTGCTTTTATAGTATGAAAGAATTTATTGAAAATTGTCATAACTGAATAGAAAAAGAACGCCTTACTTAAAAAAAATTACTTCCTCTTTTCCAGATCCTGACTTCGAGAAGGATGTCTTCTCATGAAAGACGCGATGGTTGAAATTGACTCCTGACTTCAAGACATACTGCAAACGAGACTTATAGCCGAAATAGGCTGACCTGTAGTTTTCTTCAATCAAGTTCCAAGTTTTTCATATTTGTATTTGTGTTTCATTTAATTATAGTTATAACTTTTATGTATATTATGTAATTAATTATTAGTTTGTAAATATGAGATGTCCTATATCATGTATATGATCAGTGGATGTAATAAATGATTATGATTATGATTATCATAACCTATATGCGTCAACATTTTAAGTTGAGAACGAAAGCTGTTTTGAGATTTAATAAAGAAGAATATATTTCGGATAAACTTCAGAACACGGTTACCGTCCTTACTTGTAGGTAGAAAATTTACCATAGTCCCTCCTATGAAATGTACATACGATTATATTACTTACTAGCGCTGAGGTATAGTTCCGGAAATTTCTGAACTGAAAACAGTTCAATTTATTTTTTGTGGAGATGCATTTAATCCTATAAGCAAGGCATAATAAAAGCCTGCACGAACCGAACTAATTAGTATATGCAAGTTGTATGAATACGGTGGGAACTACCTCAGCGCTAGTTTAGCCCTAGTAACATATTAAACTAATCACACTTCAGACTGGAGTACCGTATGAAACGAATCAATACAATTGAAGTGTAGACAAATTTCATTTACAAGTGATACGCAGCGTTATGCTTAATTATCATGCATAATTGCGAATATAGAAATAAGGCAAGTACTGATAGAATAAACATAACCTATAATTTTAAGACCAAAAAATATGCGAGCGATGCAACTGAAAATTGTTGAAACGTGCATAAATGAATGTGCAAGAATTTCGTAATGAAGCGTGCGTGCTTTATTTCAATTAATTATAACCTAGATACTATAACAGTAATAAAAATTATAAGGCATAATTTTTCGTAATATACTATAGGTATGTATCTCGTTTTTAGTTCAAATTGTGTATATTATCAAACGTCGTATTATTTATAATGTAGGTTATTCACAAATAAAAATGGCGCAATAATTTAAATTTAATAAAACAAATACGGTAAACTAACAATAATGGATTAGACAAGAGTAGCATCAGTAACGCTGCACTTAGGCCTAATCACAACTTACTTTACATGCCAGTCAATGTTTCACTTTCACGTGTATATTATTTATTACACATTTTTACTGTTTATAACATCAAAAATTCACTTAACCACATAAAGGGCACAATATTTAATCGAAATAAAGGCAGGTATTACACATACGAACTTTACCTGCAACAACGTAATTTTCACACCAAAAATAATATTATACCTTAAGTTGCAAGAGAATTATGTCTCAAGTGTCTCACAATCACTGTTTCAAATTTTACTGATGCAGTATTACACTGCATTTCAGAGAAATATATGTTATTCTTCATGCACTCTAAACTAATTCATATGGTTGAAAGACCGCCCTTCGCGATCAGCTGTTAAGCGAGTCACGTGGTCTGCCTTACGGCCTGTTTTAGATCACGATGTCAGTGGTAGAATACGTTTTTCTGCATACGAAGATGGTGTTATCTCAAAATCGACAATTTCATAGATATAACACTCTTCTAGTGGGGGTGCGATTTGTAGTTTTAATAATTGCAATTTTCAAAAGTTCTCTGTGTTTGTTCCAATTTTAAATGAATTTTTCTAAATAATTATTGGATTTTTTTTTAATTTTCGCCACTACCTTTCCTATATTTTACTCCTAATAGTTACAAACGTCGTCTCTCTTGAAATCACCTGGTGAGCACTGTTTTACATGATTTCATATTAAGTTAGATTAGCTGTAAGGTAATTAAATTTGTGACGAAGTCAAAAAATTATTTATTTTTCTTCTGCCGAACACATTCATCATTGTTGCAAAACTAAATTGAGAACATGGCTGTAACAATGGACAAATAGTGCTTGAGGATACTTTTCTTGAACTTTTGTTTTTAAGCCATTAATATTTCCCGCCGTAACTGAAGCACCATTGTATGTCTGTGCAATTAACTTATTGCCGACATTGTATTCTGCTGTAACACCTTCCACATGCTGAAACAAAGCAGCAGCAGTTTTGTCCGAACTGACATTTGTGAATCCTATAAACCGTTCTTGAACATTGGCAGTACTGTTGACTTATCTTAAAACAGTGGACAATTCACTCTGATTAGAGCAGTGACTTGTTTCATCAACAACAATGGCCACAAAAGGTTTTATGTTCTTTATCATAACCCTACTTATAGCAAATATTAAGTCATTCTGAATTGCGGGAGAAGTACCACGAAATACTGTTGAACTCTCAAGATGATTGGCTAGTAAATGGTCAAATTCACTTAAGGAACTTAAATATTCAATATAATTTCCTATATTGTCTGATTCCACACTCTCGTTATGACCCCGAAAAGCCAATTCTTGTTTTCCTAGAAAGCAGACTGCGTTAATAAGACGCAGTAAAATCTCCCGATTTTTTTTTTCACAAGAGCATTGTGTTGGTTGATGTGTAGAGCTTTTTGCTTATCTAGCTGTAAATCAATTCTTGTCTTCCCAAAGTTTGCAAAGTTCATGTTACTACAAATATGAGCTTTTGATTTGTCGTATTCTAGGACTGCCGTTCGAAGGGAGTTCATATTAGAAAACCCCTCTTTTGACCACACATTAGTTTCGCGGCTAAATAACAAACATGGCCAGCAAAATAGTTTAGACGGTTTAGAAGTACCACACAACCAATTCCACTTACCACATGATGTTGAAGTGAAATGGCGTGTGTACTCTTTTACGTCCATGGACAAATTTAACTCAGGAGTTGGTCTTTCCATTTTCACAATTTCGACTTTCTCGTTGTTATATACGACGGTTAAAAGGCACTTTTAATAAACTTTCTATTACACAGTCATTTTCAACACAAACCCCTCCAGAAACTTGTTCTGCCATATTTTTCACAATATCACTTAATTGGGAAATTAAAAACTTCATAATTCACAATTAATGTAACACTTAGACACTCGAACAAATCACAGATTTAAAATAATGCACTGCAAGAACACAATAACATTCATGAGCTAGCGTACTAAACGTATTGTTGCTTCGCGGCTGCGAAGAAACCTATCACGAGAGCGGCAACTCGCCCGGCCTACACTGCACGATGAAAACAGAAGGGAGCGGGAGACGGGCAGTTGTGCGACAGGACAGCGTGCGCGGAACGGTCACAGCCTACCTCACGTAGCAAGCGGTTTCTCCAGCGATGCCGCCTTGACAACTTGTTTCTTTTCGAGAGCAGAGAACGCATATAAATGTAACAATTACTTTAATTTTAATTACTATGGTAAAACTAATAATACAAAATTATTACATTATGTTATATTATAAACTTTTTCTTTTGTAATTTCCTTGGGCTACCGCCGGTAGCCCCGGTAGTCCGCAAAATACGCCACTGGGGAAACTAATAAAACATAGGCCTACAGCTGTTATAAAACGTGAAGTTTTGTGTGTATTTTACTTTTTACTTATTAACATAGGCTTAATATGTAACTCAATCCACAATAATACTAACTTCATCAGAGTCATTTCCTAAACATCCGAGCCACGCCCCTCTGATTTGACTAAGCAAAACATGGCGGACTATTGTTCAATTGTCTTCAACTGGAAGGCGCTGTGGCCTGTCTATAGTATCCAACGAGTTAGATACTATAGAGAGGCTGAAGACCTCTGATAAGCGATCCCTGCGGAGGCCAACAGTAATACGGCTCGTTCCCTACAAAACATGGCGGTCTATAGTACCGCCAGCTTCCGCAAGGTACACTGCAACGAGTTAGATACTTGATCCGAATAAATATTATGAAAAGAAATAGTCCTTTAACACCACCTTAAACTAATTACAAGTTTGAAATTATGTCAAGTAGTAATTTGGTTATAATGTGGCAAACGGAAACAACGGGAGACTTTAAATAATAAGGTGTCCCGTAGTTTCCAATGAATACTTTATTTCATATTCTTGTATGATACACTTTCAATAATAATATTTCACAACATATCTATTATTATTATTATTATTATTATTATTATTATTATTATTATTATTATTATTATTATTATTATTATTATTATTATTATTATATATTTTGTATTCGTTGTAGACTTGGGTCAGTGGAAGAGCGGACCTTAACTCTCCCAGGTAAAATAAAATAAATTACTGGATATATTTTTTTTAATTTTCGCCACTACTTTTCCTATATTTTACTCCTATTAGTTACATATTGTTCGTCGTCTCTCTTGATATCATCTGGTGAGCACTGAATTACATGATTTCATATTAGGTTAGACTAGCTGTAAGGTAATTAAGTTTGTGACGATATCAAAAATTAGTTATTTTTCTTCTGCCAAATACCACAGTCTAATAGATAGTCACGCAACTCATACGTACAAAATATGCCAACATTTGACAGCTGGCGCGATAGTAGCCCTCTAGCGGCAGGCAAGTTAAAAGTGTGCACACGACATATGATAACACATCAGAAAACGGGTTTTGCGTAATTTATTTTATATTTTTATGCTATACAATAAGTGTATATGGTTCTTACTAATTCTGCTTTAGAATCCTGGAAGAATTTCACACGCAGTTAATCTACAAGTTTCAGAAGCTGGGAATAAACGTAACTCTTTCTGCTCCTTACAACCGACGTAATTCTTTCTGCTCCTTACAACTGAATCATGGCCCTGATCACGTATCATGGTTTGAAATAATATAATTGTTTGTACGTGGATGGTTAATTCAATTCATTCCTAAATATATTTATAAACCATTGGAACTCTATATTTCCTGTGCGAAGAGTCAAAATTGTAGGGCATATCTCGTAGGGTACATCGCGCAGTGAACTCCTCTCCCTATTTCCTGAGAAATTAACTAGGGTACTGGCGCCTATGATGGGCACCCCTACAGTGATGGGCACAGTGAATTATTTATTGTAATAATAAGGATTTGCGGGTTAGTATGTAGTTATTTTTTGTTCTATATGATTGGCAGTACTGTTAGCAACCATTCTAGCGCACGACCTGTGTCCTGAGAGGATGTGGGAAGCTTCATTTTCGAATTGATTGTGGTCATGTGCATACCCATGATTATTGTCGCTTAAAATTAATAATTCGTTAAGGTTCATTGTTGTCATAAATAGTGTTTGGAGGTTCTGTTGTTACTTGTGCTGTATTCGAAGCTCGATTATTAGCTCCGTTCAGTGTATCTCAGTAAAGGAGTGATTATAACGACAAAAATTATACTTGTAGTGGTTTAATGGCCCATGCCAATCACTATATACTAAAATCAATTGATACACAGTGATGGTCACAGTATGCCCATCACTGTTTTTTGTAATTTTACATAATTTAAGTTGTTCATCATGCATATTTGTAGATCTTGGTACTACGAATATAATATTATAAAACGGATGTTTTAGAACTATTCTAAACAGTAATGGGCACAGTGCCCATCACTAAATATTTCTAAGTGCCCATTACTAGAGCAATGACATAAAACTCACAGACATAGACTACTTCATGTTTAGAATCCTTTTATGTCGGAAGATTCTGGAGTAATTTCCGTAGTCAGGACGAACCGCTTTGAGAAGCTAAAAATTTAAATATCCAATGGTAAAAATTAACGCATTAATGTCATATGCATTGTGTTTCAATAGAAGCGCACATTCTTATAAATATGCTCTTTCTTCATATAATTTCATTCCACTTTTGGAATACAATGCATAGGCTAAATACACAGTAGATTGTGCTGATCTAATCAATTTCGTTTCACGTAACTATACATAAAAAATTTAAATATAGCTATTATCTTAATTTAAATCACATTTATTTTCTCTATTTTCGATCTCAGTAGTTGAAAATTCCTACGTTGACTAAGCTTCATACCGACTGCATTACGTAGCGATATGTTTACTAAGGAGACTTGTTTCAACTTCCGAGTTGCTTATGGTTACCAGGCATGGAATGATTAAGTTCACAGTGTTATCGAAGTGAAACATTCGCTGCAGGCCAAGGGTTCACGACAAAACAAAACACTCATAAATTGCGTGGTATAACTTCTAAGAAGTCGTTCTAATTATAGTTTGCTTAGCCAGGACATGTCACATGGGAAGAAAATGTAATATCATAACAATGCTTCAGAGACATTATCTTGTTCTCCACCAAAGCATAGTACAGCAATCATTCTATGACAACAAATAATCAACATATAGAGAACTTTTATTTTATGTTATTGAGTTCAGAAATACTGACATCGTCAAACGATAGATTTAAATTAAAAAATTTTTCCTCCAACTTGTTCCTGTTGCAGTAAACTTTAAAAATGCAATATCATAAATTTAATGATTTCCATATATGTATATGGTAATAAAAGTCCGACCTGTAGATCTACAGCTTTAGTCAAACTCTATTTTATGCCTATTTTTCTTTCAATCTCAGAATGCCTAATTTTGGAAAAATTAAGTACACTAAAGATCAGTTGACGTCAGCAGTTCCAGCAGTTCGAGATGGTGAGAGAATTAAAACATCTGCTAAGAAGTTTGGTGTACTAAGATCAACACTCCAACGGTACATTAAGGGGCAGGATAAATCTACATTTGGTCCCAAGTCTGTTCTTTCAGGTGACGAGGAGGAAGAAAACAGTGAAGAGTTCTGTGTTCTTTTTAGACTGTACGAAGTATCTGCTAAAAAGAAAGAAAAATATTTTGAAAGAAAGGGGACACCTGTAGAACCAGAAGAAATAACGGTTGATAGCATGAAAGTAGTGACAGATAAAGAAAGAGATCAGCCAGAAGATAACGAAGAAATAATTGAAAGACAGTTAAGCAGTCAAAGTCAAGTGGATGAAGTAGAAATAGCAATTAACGAACATTTGGAGACAGAAGAAGTGGGTGCTAATATGGGTATTCAAGAAGATAATCTACTGAAGACACCAGAATAAAATCTCAGCAATGAAGAAACGAAAACATTGAGACGATCAGAAGTCCGTACATTGGAGGATTGCTTGATATGGCCTGAAACTCCAAAAAGAGAAAACATTCGTAAAACTGAAAGAATGCCATACGTTTTAACATCGAAGAAATGGAGAGCTCTTTTTAGGAATAAAGAAGAAAAGAAAGCAGAAGAAGAAAGGAAAAAGGAAGAGAGAAAAAGGAAAAGGGAGATGAATAATGGAGGGAAAATAGTTAAGCGAAAAAGAAGTGTTGAATCAACAAAACTCGTAAAACATGGAAGAAAAGTTACCGAACTGTCAACGTTGAGCTCTCACGAGAATCCAAAAGACAGTAGTTTAATAAATGTGAGCCTTTCATATGACCAAAATGTTCAAGCAGCTACTAGTCCCGATATTGGTACAAACATATTAGACAAGAGAAAGGACACTTCAGAAGAGCCGAATAAGCTGCTTTCATCAGGACTCTGTTACAAGTGCGGCGGGTATTTAAATAATAAGTGTCTTGGTATTTCCTGCAAAAAATGTCTTAAAGTATTTCACAAGAAGTGTCTTCAAAACGAATTCAGTGATAATGATTCAGAAGATGAGAATGTATACTTTTGCAACAAATGTGTGAGAGAATTAGGCGACAGTGAAAGTGATTAAGCCTAATAGATTGATGTAAGAAAGAAAAACATTTAGACTCATAATTAATAGAGGCAAGGGCATCTTAGAAGTTGAAAACAAATAAATTAGTTTTAATTTGAAGGTAAATGTCTCACTTTTGTATCAAATATTAAAGTGCCCATCACTGTATACTTAAGTGCCCGAGTCAGAAGCTTGAGTGCCCATCACTATGTTTTTCTCCTATTTCAATATTGAAGTAATTTCAAAATAATCAGACACATTATTGTAAGTTCTTTCTTGTGTAAAAGGGTCACAAATATATTCAGTTCTTTATTGGAAAAAAATGAGAAATCTACCTCTGTAAATTAGATGTTCCCAACCAAATATGTGTTGCAATGTGCTTAAAGTGCCCATCACTATATACTTTACCCTATTTTCCATATCGCAAATTGGGATAAACTCGGCCGCTGAGGTAAACTTAAAAATAAAAAAGGAGAACATTTAAACCTTAATTTGACAGACATTGAATTATGAAGTTCATTATTTTTCAATTTTTTTTATTATTATTTTGAGTCGCTAATATGCTGATATCATGGTCTAAATTTTTATGGAAAGTTTACCGCATTTTACATTACATTTCCAGTTTTCACACATAAGCTTAATTTTAACTTACCCTACCTATATAATACGTAATTTACACAACTTTGTTGAAAAAATTGTAACTTCAATATTAACTCAGAAAATGTAGGCCTAATTTTATTTTCAGAGCAGAAGTGGTGTAAGTCAAAAATGGGTAATGAGGGTTAAAGTAAACATTCTGTAAAATACAGCGCAAAGTAGCAGTTAATATTGAATTTATTTAAACTATTAGTAGTCAGTGAATAGCACGAAGGATATATTAATTGCTACTTTGCGCTGTATTTTACAGAATTTTTACTTTAACCCTCATTACCTAATTTTGACTTATACCACTTCTGCTCTGAATGGCTCGAATAATCACTGGTAGTGTAAAATCAACACCAATAACAGTCATGCAAATTATTACAGAAAAGATTGCTTTTTATATTAAATTTAAAAAGCCTCTTTTATTTCTTGAGAACTTAATACTTCTGCCACACGAATCCACACCAACACATCAGAAATTTATCGACACAGTCTGGATTTATTCAGGAAGTGAATATTTTGCAAAAGGATTATAATACGCCATGAATTCTTGAAAAAATCAACACCATAATCCCTACTTCAATGCAATATAACATTCAACTTTTAAAAAATTTAAAGAAAAAAAACACGAATACAAAAATTATGGCATTACTTGCATTAAAAACTGTAGATACATTATCCAAAATCGGAATGGTTACACATTTACACATGATCTCTGCAAAACAATAATATACTGTAACAGGTATTTACTTTGTTTTTATTTAAACTCTCCTTCCTGACATACAAATAGGTAATTGATAACTAATAAATGTTTTATAGAACACAATACGTAGGCTACCTACAGCGTGGATTATAGGTTATGACTGAGTTATGATTTTCTCTTGGTCTTTAGGGAATCTGAAGAACGACAAATTCGGAGATTTAAACTTGTTGTTACTGCAATTTTTGTCATTGCACACATTGCCTTTATTCCGACGCATGATTAAAAAATTATTATAACATCTCGCATACCTTTAAAGCACGTGCTGGCTGTATCAACCCTATGACCAGTGCCTTGCCTGCCGCATGAGCGCTAGTGTCGTGAATGTTGGCAAAAAAAGTGTTGAAGTTGCGCGATTGTATATATTAGACTGTGCAAATACATTCATCCGTCTTTAGGTGCTTTGCTTTGGTTGCATTGATTATAGCTTGTCATTTAATATCTGGGCTATATTTAGTGAAACTAATAGAACATAGGCCTACAGCTGTAAAAAAAATGTAAAGTTTTGTGTGTATTTTACTTTTTACATATTAACATATTCTTAATATGTAACTCAATTCACAATAATAGTAACTTCATAACAGTAATTTCCTACAACATCCGAGCCACGCCCCTTTGTTTTGACTAACCAAAAAATGGCGGACCAATGTTCAATCACAGTCTAATACTTACAGTCACGCAACTCATACGTATAAAATATGCCAACATTTGACAGCTGGCGCGACAGTAGCCCTCTAGCGGCAGGCAAGTTAACAGTGTGCTCACGAAATATGATAACACATCAGAAAACGGGTTTTGCGTAATTTATTTTACATTTTTATGCTATACAGTAAGTGTGTATGTTCTTATTAATTTTACTTTAGAATCCTTGAAGAATTTCACACGCAGTTAATCTACAAGTTTCAGAAGCTGGGAATAAACGTAATTCTTTCTGCTCCTTACAACTGAATCTTGGCCCTGATCACATATCATGCTTTGAATATAATTGTTCGTACGTGGACGGTTAATTCAATTCATTCCTAAATATATTTATGAATCATTGAAACTCTATATTTACTATGAGAAGAATCAAAATTAGTAGCTTCAAAATTGTAGGCCATATCTCGTAGGGTACATCGCGTGGTGAACTCCTCTCCCTATTTCCTGAGAAATTAACTATTTTCCATACCACAAATTGGGGTAAACTCGGCCGCTGAGGTAAACTTGAAAATAAACAAGAGGAGGATTTAAACCTTAATATGACATTGATTTATGAAGTTCATTATATTTCCATTTCTTAAGAACCGGTATTTCCTTTAAGAACCTTGGGTCACAAATAGTGCTGATATTATGGTGTAAATTTTTATGGAAAGTTTACCGCATTTTACATTACATTTCCAATTTTCACACATAATGCCTAATTTTAACTTATCCTACCTATATAATACGTAATTTACATGCACTTACTGTTAATATGACGTAGGTGAGAACAAATAAATGAACACACAATTTTGTTGAAAAAATTGTAACTTCAATATCAACTCAGAAAATGTAGGCCTAATTTTATTTTCAGAGCAGAAGTGGTGTAAGTCAAAAATGGGTAATGAGGGTTAAAGTAAACATTCTGTAAAATACAGCGCAAAGTAGCAGTTAATATTGAATTTATTTAAACTATTAGTAGTCAGTGAATAGCACGAAGGATATATTAATTGCTACTTTGCGCTGTATTTTACAGAATTTTTACTTTAACCCTCATTACCTAATTTTGAGTTACACCACTTCTGCTCTGAACAGCTCAAATAATCACTGGTAGTGTAAAATCAACACCAATAACAGCCATGTAAATTATTACAGAAAAGATTGCTTCTTATATTAAATTTAAAAAGCCTCTTTTATTTCTTGGGAACTTAATACGTCTGCCACATGAATCTACACCAACACATCAGAAATTTTATCGACACAGTCCGGATTTATTCAAGAAGTGAATATTTCGCAAAAGGATTACAATACTCCATGAATTCTTGAAAAATTAACACCATGATCCCTACTTGAATGCAATATAACATTCAACTTCTGAAAAATATAAAGAAATAAACACGAATAAAAAAATTATGGAATTACTTGCATTAAAAACTCTAGATAAATTATCCAAAATCGGAATGGTTACACATTTACACATATGATCACTGAAAAAAAATAATATATTGTAACAGGTATCTACGTAGGCTACCTACAGCGTGGATTATTGGTTATGACTGAGTTATGATTTTCTCTTGGTCTTTAGGGAATCTGAAGAACGACAAATTCGGAGATTTAAACTTGTTGTTACTGCAATTTTCGTCATTGCACACATTGCCTTTATTCCGACGCATGATTAAAACGTTTATAACATCTCGCATCCCTTTAAAGGACGTGCTGGCTGAACGAGATTGTATCAACCCTATTACCAGTGCCTTGCCTGCCGCTTGGGCGCTAGTGTCTCGAATGTTGGCAAAAAAAGTGTTGAAGTTGCGCGACTGTAACGAGCCCCTACCACGCAGTAGCGGAGAAGTGAGAAATATATTCCCAAATTGAAGCAGCCAAAAGCCGCCATTTGTTCGTAGAAAACGCGCGGGATTTCGAAACCGCTATTCAAATAAGCGTTGTATTGCGTTCCGAGAGCTAAATGGTTTCATTTACAAAAACAAAACTTCCTTTGCGATTTACCTTTAATACCGTGTTTCTGCTGTCAGCAGAGTTGCTACGTTTTCTGCGAGAGAAATCGGGATATCAGAAGCTGACTTAAGACATTAGACTGATCATCACTTTATAGTTGTTTTCTACAAAGTAGTGTTCGCGTGCTTATAATTTAATACTCGCCTCCTTGAGGAACGCTAAAATACGAAGGACACACAATAGAGTGAATAGGCTACTACAGGCTAATCGTTTTCTCTTTTATTAACCATGAATATGTTTTAACCATTCGCTACTAAATAACTTTTCTTTCTCGGAACGGGTATTGCAACAGTATATCTGACGATGAATCCATGTTTAAACATAGTTCACTGAATTATACAACGCAGGAATTGTATGTGTCTGTTATCAGTGTAAAATACCATATGAATTTATAAGTGATTTTTTTGTGGTAATGCAGTTGATCGTATATGCAAGGCATAACAAAAACCTAAACTAATCAAACGTAACCTGTCACAGATTCGTATGTGCAAGGTGTATAAGCAGAGTACGAAGGAAACTACCTCAGCGCTAGTTTAGCGACAATTTTTCTATGCGGAGCTGTACATAGGCCTATCCAATTGTTTGAATATTGAATGAAAAACAGGATCTTCTATTGCAGAATCTTTTGGCTATATTACTGCCAGAATATACGATTGGGGCATGTACACAATCTATGTTGTCTGTGACAACAGAAAATTTAGCTATAAGCTTATTAGGCCTATAGAAATAATGACTATTGTAATGTTGATGTACGTCTGATATTTTATTCACATATCTAGACAATACAGCTTTTGATACCCCGTTCATATCATCAATTATTATTTCAAAACTTCCCGCAACGTTATCTTAAAGCGAGAAGAATCTGTTGAAGAGGCGTTAAGTGGGTGATTCCTATCTGTCGTATTCTAACCTACATTCAGTTTCTTCTAGAATCATTCTTACTAATTATTTCCTTAATGTGTAGCTTTCGTGGAATTCTTTATCACTTAAATCTTCAAAATGATTATTCCGAGTGTTATTACAACATATAAGTTCGTCGTTATGTTTAAGTTCTAAATAAAGAATTTCATCACCAAATAATTACGTCCGCCATGTTGTTGATTTATTAACGCATCGTTACTGTTTTAACGCGACGAATAGGTCCTAATAAATTAACGATGAATTTAAAGGTGCTTTAGCAATAATGGAAACACAAAAACTGACTAACGTGACATTAAATTATTTAACGAGACGTTATAATGATAACGAAGGTTGGTGAAACCGGCCATGAGCGACTCATTGTAGGGTAGAAATTCTCTCTTCGGATTGCACCTATCCACTTTCGGTTAAGGGAATCCTTCTTTATCTTTACATCCTTGTTCATTGCTGCAATTAAAAAACAGCACACGAACGAACCTGTACTTATTCAGCTCAACCAACAAATGGCCGGCCATCGGCTGTTCAATTTGGGAGCATAACACTAGCGCCAGTGAGCGGTCTAGCGGTTATTTAGTAAGTCTATGGACTGTAAGTATTAGACTGTGGTTCAATTGTCTTCAACTTTCAGAGGTCTTCAGCCTCACTATAGTATCTAGCTCGTTGGGTGCCACATTCAGTTGGTAGAGTAATATTGAGCGCCCTCTCTATTTACTTTAATGCTCGAAGTAGCAGAAGCTATAACATAACCTAAATAATATACACAAGTGTTAGAAAAGTTTTAATTAACGACAATGACATAAAAAATAAACTTGAATAATTTTAAAAGGAATAATTATTGCATGTACAATTTTCAAATTTGAATGTGTTTGGTGGTTCAATTAATGTTATATTGAACGTGTACGTAATAGAAGTGGAACTCGTTGATGTAGGCCTATATGGTGTATTCAACTTATTCAGGATTTCGGAATGGTGCTCTTCATTTATTTGTAAATAGGATTTCAGAAGATGCATAGGTGTGATCAGTGATTTTTATTAATTCTTGTTCTTGAATGCCAATGCGAGTCATATTTGAAACTGCTGTGCATCGACTGGAGTGGTTTGTATTTTTTTTTTGACGTCCACACCAGCGCAGTTTTAAATGTTGGCAAACAAAGACACAAATGCTATACTTGTTTTTTATGTTTAATATTGGTCGACCAGCAAACTTGCTATACAGACTACTGTTAAATTATGGAATATCACATGCAGAATATCATGCTGAGGTTGGCTCTAAAGGCTCCTCTAATTAATCTTGTTTTTTTTTTTTTGAAAGATGGGACATGACAGGAGCGTTGCGATAGGAAAAACAACTGAATGTCACATAGCGTGATAGGCCTGTTGCCATGGTAACAACGGTTGAGTTGCCAAACTTAATGTTTCCACAGGGCGAGTGCTTATAACTCTCTTAGCGACATTTATTGTGCACACAATGTTAGTATTGGTACGTTTTGTGTTTGATTCTCTGTCGATTTTTGTTTTGTTTTCTTACTTTTGCGTCAATTGTCAATGAATGTTTTAACGTCAGTTGCTATACTTGTTTTTTTTTTTTTTTTGAAAGATGGGACATGACAGTTAAGCAGCCAAGCTTGTAACTACAGTGCTATGTTGCCAATATGGACTATCATGCTGCCAGCTGATGGAAGCTAGCGATTATCGTTAAGATGGCTGACTTAAAACATTCTTGACAATTGACGCGAAGGTAAGAAAACAATACAAAAATCGACAGAGAATCAAACACGAAACGCACCAATGCTAACATTGTGTGCACAATAAATGTCGCCAATAGAGCAGTTAAGCACTCGCCAAGGGGATCGGTAATTTTGGCAACTCAATCGTTGTTACCACAGCAACAGGCCTACCACGCTACGTGACATTCAGTTGTTTTTCCGATCGCAACGCTCCTGTCATGTCCCATCTTTCAAAAAAACAAGTATAGGGACGCGATAAAATTAAACAAATGCTAGGGAAGCGATAAAATTGTGCGATAAGCAGCCATGATTGGTTGAAATACGTCCTTTCGTACCGTTTTATTGGTCAAAAGTAGTATGACGTAGTAAAAGTGTAATAGTCAATGTAAATTAATGTTACAATATAAGTGTGTGTCGATGGAATTATGTTCGCGGTCGTACCAAACATTCATTTTTGATGTATTATAAACTATGTGCGTGTTGGGGTTAAACGAGCGTTGAGCGACTTCCGCCGATTTTGGAATAGACACCGACGCACTTAGGTTAGGTTAGGTTAGTTTAGGCTTTTATTATCCCGTCAAGATGAAGGTGAAAGCGATTGAGTGTGATTTTTTGTTTTCTATGTTGGCAGTTCACGTGCGTCGGTGTCTATTCCAAAATCGGCGGAAGTCGCTCAACGCTCGTTTCATCCTTGTTGGCAATAAAATCAATACAATAAATGAAAAAAAAAATGGTTGCAGTCTTTGGAAATTTTTATGGTTAGTGATGACAAAGTATATATTAAATATTGAATTAAATACATTTTTATAGTCTTAAGCCCGGTTCAGACGTGCGTGTTTCTGTGATGGATTCCAAGGTGGCTGCTCGGATGGGTCGCCTGCGTGGTCACTCACGGAAGTAATGCGCTCTGGTGACTCCGTGGATGGCTAGCTTGCTGGATTTCGAGGGTAGGTTCCTTGCTATTTTTCGTGATGGTTTGCAGGCTGGAAACCAAAGATGATCATATAATATCACCACCGAAACCATGTCGCCATGATCGTTGTTTTCCAACTAAACCTGTTTTTTCTATATTCTTTAGTTTCTAAAAAACAACAATTAAATATCGGACTTTAGCTGTTTTGCACTTATGGGTTAATTACTTTATTATGACATTTACTACTGCTAATGTAGGACTTCAGTTGTTTTCCACTCACGGTTTAGTTTCTTTTTGACCATGAGTGTTGGCAACAGATGAAACAGCAGACGATTTTCCAATTTGAACTGTGAAAAGCAACGAGTTAGAAAGAGAAGACTATAGAGTGGCCATGTTGTCCTGTACAGCGCTCTTTGCGGTGCCACCGCGAAACACGGCAGATCTCAGCTAAGCGCCTACCTTTGTAAAAATTCGTCTGCTTAAATGTTGTATAACGGAGGTAAGAGGTACAAAAAAAACGAAGAAAAAACATGCCTGTTGTGTTTGCTGCATATAACTGCAATGTCAAAAGGAAAAAGGATAACTGACATATCATATTTCATGTAAATTTTATGAAGTTAAGTCCATAGTTTTGTTAATTAGCAGCATTTTTTTTCATGCATAAATGTGTAACAACGCCCGGCATAAACAAAATAAATGGTTCACTGGTAATGTACTTAGACTAAATACGGATAAAACCAATACAATTCCGGTTCAGACCCAGTGAAAAACAAATAGCAATACATGTATTTCGAAACCGGCATCCTTTATTTCTGCTCCTTCCGTCCTTACTGCTTATACAAGAAGACGATGAGCTGTAGCAGAGCCTTCTTTAGTTACAAGCCGGGGCCATACGTCGGCAACACTGTAATTATCTGTCACCCGGAAGCTGACCGTACAGTACACGTGTTTGTGCTAATGCCGATTTTCAATGTAAATTAATGTTACAATATAAGTGTGTGTCGATGGAATTATGTTTGCGGTCGTACCAAACGTTAATTGTTGATGTATTATAAACTAAATGCGTGTTGGTGATAAAAAAAAAAGGCAATAAATGAAAATAAAATTTTTGCAGTCTTTGGGAATTTTTACGGTTATGGATGACAAAGTAATTGACTATTCTCTTAAATATTGTATAACCACATTTTTATATTCTTATTTGTGGTTTGTGTGTATCAGAATTCTAGTCAAATTGTTGGGTCTCGCCTGCTATATCAATAAAGTTACGCCTTTGGTTTTCAAAGTCATTGTAAACAGCTGTTTTATGATCCCATAAATGTTGCAGTTTTGTTGAAGATTCGGAATGCCTGCTATACGTCAGAACTATCTATAATTTGTAGATGCATATAATCGCTTTGTTGGTTTGGTCAATGTTACTTATGCCCCGCCCACTATAGAAACATAGGCCAATTTTACACATATTTAGTATAACTTGTTGCTTCTTTGACAGGTTAGGTTTGGTTAGTTTAGGTTTTTGTTATAGCCTACCTTGCATATACGATTATAGCACAACATTGGCAGTGATAAAAGTGAAATATTCGTTCACTGGGCGTTGGATACTCTACATTCACCGCGTTTTGTTACGTATTATGTTGAAGGGATGTGTTTTCATTTTTTTCATAGATTGTTTTACTTGGCTTAACTGTATTTACATCCTCATACTTTTATTATAATAGGAATGTCAATAGTTTCTTCTATTTACATTTTATTTTAGGCCTATTTGCATAATTCACATTCTTAGCTTGTTTTCTGTAGTCATATTTATTTAAAATTATATTTTAAAAAGTTTATAACAAATAATTTAGGATAACAGTATTGTTATGGTGACTGGCCAGGTTCAAATTAAAACTGGCTTCCTGGACATCTGAAATATTTATAGAAAAGCACGACATAATCACATGAAATTAAAATGCATGTGATATCCTACACCTTTCATGTCAGAGGTGAAACAACATTAAGCGGCAAAACATTGTCAATTTACTAGCCACACAATGGTTAATTGATTGGAATAGGGTATTGCGAAAGTACGTCATTATTTTATTTATTTTTGGTACAAGTAACATTTCTTTAAGTATTTATTTATTTTCCCTTGTACCATCAATAAAAAACAAGTATGTTTTAATTTTTTTTAAATTATAAGTGTAGTTGCTACGACACATAGGCACACAGCACTTTCTAGGCATCTGAAATATTTGTAGAAAAACACGATAGATAATGGCATAAGATAATATTAAAATATATCCTAAACCTTTCACAGATGAAACACCATTAAGTCGCAAAACATTGTCAATTTGCTATCCACAAATTTAACTGTATGGAACTTGAGAATACTGCGTAGGGACGTACGTCTTTATTGCATTATTGATTTTATTATGTTCGTTGCAAGGAATATCTTTTTTATTTATTTATTTACCTTCGTACTATCAAAAAAACATGTTTTTTTTTGTAATTATTTTAAGTGGCAGCCTTTGTATGTAAGTAGCCTACTTACGCCGTATTCTGAAGTATAGCTAATTGATTGCAATAAAACACTATTTTCGAACCCGTAATAATTTACATCACTATCTGAATTTTGATCTTACCTTTGTGCATGAAGTAATATTGAAAAAATACGTGTTACGTATAACGAAAGCAATGAGCAAACACATATCACTCTGAAATCTCCCGCCTCCACTCTGCGTTGCCAAACCTACCCATGCCCCGGCTTGTAACTAAAGAAGGCTCTGGCTGTAGCTTATAAGAAGTAGGCCTATTTCCAAGACAAACGATTAATCAAATAAATGGTTCACTAGTAATAAAGTTAAACTAAATACGTATAAAACCGCTACAATTCCGTTTCAAACCTAGTAATAGCAATCAAATATTAAAATTGTATTTCGACACTCGCATCCAAAATAACACAAAACTCTGGGGTAGGTCGTATTGTTGTTAGTATTTTGACTGGAAGGACATGAAAGAACAATATTGAGCACCCACGTGCAATAATGGTGTAAGTATGAATATATTTCGTAACTACTTACCCCATTATTGTACGTGGGTGCTCAATTATTCACTAATAATTATCTGTGGTACCACAGCCCTTGAAAGGCCCAGACAGACCAGCCGGCTGTTGGCCTCACGTTCACATTTCGATAATAATTATACTTTACTGTAACAAAAAAAAACTGAAAGCGTGTTCTGTCATGTTTCACCCACGTTACAAACTTGGAGGTAAAGGTTGTTTACTACAGATAGGGCCTACTTTCATTCTATATCTTATGGTATAGTAAATAGTTTTGCAACGTGTAGAGACTGGGAAAACAATTTAATAAAATCATCCGAATCATACTCGTTCATTTTATACGCAATCTTGTAGGTCGCATTTAAAAGAACCTAGGCATATTAACATTTTCTTCAGTATATTTGCTAGGACTTCTTGTCATACTACATGACAATTTTGCTTAGGTTATTCTTTTAAGCATTCCTTCTAGGAATAGCTCAAGTGTTTTAAATTTAGCGTACATAAGTTTAGATTAAGTTCCTAGCACGTATTTGACGAAATACTAGGTTTTTCCACTTCAGTTTAACTGATTTATGCAAACGAAATTAAGACAGCTGGCGATTCTAATGTCAGTTATCACCACGCCCACTTTGTTTTGGGCGCATAAGTTCATTACCGACGGGCGTTCAATTTTCTTCAAACATGGCGGCGCAATGACCACTCTATAGCTTTCTCTTTCTAACTCGTTGGTGAAAAGAGCCAGCTCCGTGTGAACAACTACCATCACCGTAGGCAACACGGGAGGCAGCCAGTCAACACGCAGGCGACCCATCCGCGCAGCCACCTTGGAATCCATCACAGAAACACGCTCCGTCTGAACCAGGCTTTACTTGTGGTATGTGATGTATCAGAATTCTAGCCAAATTGTTGGGTCTCGCCTGCCATATCAATAAATTTAATTGCAAACAGCTTTTTTGTGATCCCATAAAATAAGTTGCAGTTTTGAAGATTCGGAATGCCTGCTTTACGTCAGAATTAAATATAATTTGTAGATACATACACTCACTTTGTTGGTTTTCAAGGTTTATTTATTAATATTATACCTTCGTATTTACAGGATTTAAAGTTCACTATGTTTACACTAATTGGCACATACTTAATAGATAATGATGTGTTTTGGTACGTATGTTGAAGGTATTTTTCTTAATTTTTTCATAGATCTTTATATTTGGCCTTGGCCCATTTAAAATTATATTTTTAAAAATTTATAACAAATAATTTAGGATAACAGTATTGCTATGATGACTGGTGAGGTTCAAACTAGAACTGGCTTCCTAGGTATCGGATATATTTATTGAAAAGCACGACAGATCACATGTAATTAAACTGTAGGCCTATAATATGATATTCTAGACCTTTCACGTCAGAGGTTAAACAATATAAAGCCACAAAACATTGTCAATTTAATAGCCACATAATGATTAATTTATTTGAATAGGGTATTGAGAAATTACGTCGTTATTTTATTTATTTTTGGTAGAAGTACCATTTCTTTAAGTATTTATTTCTTTTCCCTAGTACCATCAATTGAAAACACGTATGATTTTTAATTTTTTTTTTTGAAGTTATAAGTGGCTGTATGCAAGTACTTAGGCGGTATTCTGAAATTCAAATAAAACACCATTTCGGATTTCGTAATAAATTACGTACATCAATACGCTGAATCTTGATCATATGCACTTAGTTTTGTATCAATTAATGTCGAAAATGTACATGTGACAACGAAATCAAAGCACTAAAACGTCAAACGTCACGCCTTTATTTCGCCTCCGCCCGCCTCCACTCTGCGTTGCCAAACCTACCCATGCTCCGGCTTATAACTATACTTGTTTTCTTGAAAGATGGGACATGACAGTTAAGCGGCCGAGCTTGGAACTACAGTGCTGTGTTGCCAATATGGACTACTATGCTGCCAGCTGATGGAAGCTAGCAATTGACGTTAAAATAGCTGACGTTAAAATATTAATTGACAATTGACGCGAAGGTAAGAAAACAATACAAAAATCGACAGAGAATCAAAGACGAAACGTACCAATGCTAACATTGTGTGCACAATAAATGTCGCCAATAGAGCTATTAAGCACTCGCAACGTAGAAACGGTAAGTTTGGCAACTCAACCGTTGTTACCATAGCAACAGGCCTACCACGCTATGTGACATTCAATTGTTTTTCCGATCGCAACGCTCCTGTCATGTCCTATCTTTCAAAAAAATTAATATAAAGATGGCTCTTTTTTATGTTTAATATTGGTCGACCAGCAAACTTGCTTTACAGACCACTGTTAAATTATGGAATATCACATGCAGAATATCATGCTGAGGTTGGCTCTAAAGGCTCCTCTAATAAATTTAAATTAATTAATTGAACATTGTTGTGAATTATGTGAACAAAAATATGATGATTTTCTGTGTTAAATTATGAAGAGTCGTCAGTATCACCAGAGCGGGTAGATGAGAAAGTGACGATACTTCCACTAGTCCAGTGGTTCGTCGGAGAGCGGCGCTCGCTCTGCTTTCTGTTCTCAGTTTCAGGAGCGCTATTCGAGTCAATGCAGATGTTTTTAAAATACCAACTAGATAAAAGTATATTATAGTTTATCACAATATTTTACTTATTTAAAAAGTGTAATACTACTACATTAACTACTCTTGAGTTATATCATTCACTCCTGAATCGTATATACGAGTACAATAATCAACAGTAAACTGGAACATTCTGTCAGCTTCAGAGAGAAGAACGCAAAAAAAAAGTACAGCTTCGCAAAACTGAACATTTTTGTGTTGTTGTAAGTACATTTTGACACAAAATTATAGTTTTCGATGTACAAGAAAATATAATATAATATATCAAATGGGACATTATATTTTCACCAATACTTTTTACTACTGCCAGAGCGGGTAGAAGACATTACTTCCTCTAGTTCAGCGGATCGTAGCCGAGTGGCGCTAGCCCTATTTTCAGTGCCCAGTTTCAAGATCGCTATTCAAGTGAATGAAAAAGGTTTTTAAAAATAACCCATTAGATAAGAATGTATTGTAAAGTACAGGGACATAATTTTATTTTTACTTCAATTTTTATCGTATCTGAGTTTTTCAATGTACTTCACTCCCACCCCTTCTACTAGTAAACTTCCAACCGTTCACGTCACAGAGCCGAGGGCGCGTAAGCAGTACTGAGTTAGCGAGTATAGTACGTTCCAGAAATATGTTAGCGTTTTCCTGTGACGAAAAAGCTTTCAATATTGAACCATATTTTCGTACAGGTACTATCGTCCGTTTGCCTACGTCGCATCCCGGTTCCCCCCACCTGCTTCTATTCGCCCCTCTGTTAAGTCTAGTAGCTGGGCTATCTTAGCTCTTTTCTGAAAACATTAATTTCTGTTAGAAATTGGACGTCTACGTAATATTATACAACTGTTTAAAATAACTAAAATAAAAGGGCCTCGTTAAGTAATTAACTGTCACGTGATCCCCTCCCCCTTTCTACGACCCTGCGACAAAACCACTTGAATGGACAGTAGATAGGATTTCTGAGTAATTTTATCTTTTCGGATCGGGCAGAAGTGAAGATTGAATTTACAGTACGTAAGGTATTCTTTTATAGAGTAGATACGGAATTATTTCAACATGAGTTACTCGTACGAAGGACGAAACTGCTAATTGGAATTAGGTACAGTAGTCTATAGTGCGATAATATGCACAAAAGAACTGAAGCCTGTATCGAAATGAACGGCCACCATTTTCAAAAATGTGTTTAAATATCCATATTATGATTATTTTTCAATTTAACTTCATTCTCTATATTGTACGCTAATGTGCTGTAACAGTACAATATACACTGCATAATTAATAAGTCCGAATGAATAGCTCAATTCGTGAGTAAAAACACTAAGTGTTAATACAGTACTGTATTTTGATTAAACAAAAACCTAATGAAAATTATCAAACTCAAAATTGCGGTATTTCCTAGTTTACATAAATGGGTGAACTACTTTTCTTCCCTCCTATACCTAGTAAAGTGATTTGTATTTTACGCCGGTATCATCGAACTCCAGTCGTGGAAGGGGTAGCAAACGGTGTTTCCTGTTTCAATCGTTAATAGAAAGGTATAGCCAGGTTAATATTAAAAATGTCAGTAAAAATAAAATGATGTCCCTGTACTTAGTTACAATATTTTACTTCTTTAAAAATGTAATATAACTATATTAACAAATAGTGAGTTATATAACACAACCCTGAATAGTAAATATAATAATTAACCGAAAAATGGAACATTGTGCCGGCTTCAGCCAGAAATACGCAAAAAAAAGTACAGCATCGCAAAACTGAAAATTATTATGGCATTATAAAGTACGCATTGACATGAAATTATAGTTTTTATACACAAGAAAGATTGTAATATAATAAAGGAGACACTTTATCTTCACCAATAGTTTTTATCTACTATTTAGTCATTAGTTGCAGTTGTATCTGGTTTATACGTAATTCAGGGGAACAAAAAATATTACGTGCAACTTAGATTCATAAATTAAACTTCGATATTATATCTATGCTAATGTAAGTTTTGATCTTTTGAAATACCTAGGTTATTTTGTGTTTTGTAAAATTAAAACAATTTGGTAGCACTGTGTTAAGTAGTTGTATGCTACTTATTGGAGAATATTAAATTAACAACTTTTCCATGAGGTCTATTACTTTCTCATATGCTCGATTAGAAATCTCTTATGATGTGGGAACGTAATAAACAACTGAAATAAAATTGTAAACCAGATTAAGTTCTAGCCTAGATGCAAAGTAGAATTATACTGTACTTTTGTTACCGAAATAACTTTTACGTTAATTACGACTAAAGTGCTATTATTAAAAATAAAATAATTAATAATTAAACATGTATATTTAATGAAGTAGAAGTTAGGTGCTTGGATTCAATTAGGAGTTCACAATTAGCACTTTAATACAGCACATTTTTAACCGGCACATAGATTGAAAAATCTTCACATGTAGAAAGTCTATGGTAATCATCACAAGATAATCATTTTCTAATTCCAAGATATCGCTCTAGAGGATCCTAGTTAATTTTTTTCTGTCTGAATATATTTAAATATGCTATCCCACAAGAATTAATATATTTCGCTAGTGCTCTGAATTGTCACTCTAAATAATTCAAGGGTTCTTTCTTAGGCAAACGTGTTCTTTATATTGTCAATTACGTGTCATATATTTTCTAAAATCGTGTAATGCTAGAATCCTTTGTACAGGGCAGACGAGGGAGTCTTTGAGTTCAACGTATCTGCATGGTCGTTCATTCACCTTTGAATTCTTTTGTATTTTCATTTTCCTCGAACCCATCACAGTTTATGACTCTAAAAAATGTATCGATTTTGAAAAACTCACACTAAACAGCTGAAATGCTAGTCTGGAGTTCATTCATTGGAAGGAATTACGGTCAATGTAACTAGACATAATTTTGGGCATTCAGGTATGGAGTAATGGTACATAAATGCATACAAGCGCATGATCAACTAAGGTGTTCTTCTGATTTTCGGGTGTCACATCCAATTATTTTTTACTCGGATATTTAACGATGCTGTATCAACTGCTGGATTATTTAGCGTCAGTGGAATTGGTCATAGCCAGATGGTACTTGGTAAGGATACATTGTTATGAGAACGGATTGATGTCCTCTTCGTTGGATATTTTTTCTTCTTTTCTTTTTTTTAAAATATCGAGGCAAGTTTGGGAAAATATGTGTTATAGCATACGGTTTTGGTCGCCAGTTTTTGCGTGGAAGTCCTACCTCTTTACTGGCAATAATAAATTTAACGGCTCTTACAATCAAAAGTCGTCCTCGGTAGCGCAGTTAATATAGCGCTGGCTTTCAATGCTCGAGGTTGCGGATTCGATCCCGGCCGAGATCGATGGCATTTAAGTGTGTTTAAATGCGACAGGCTCATGTCAGTAGATTTAATGGCATTTAAAAAAACTCCTGTGGGACAAAATTCCGACACACCGGCGAAGCTGATATAACCTCTGCAGTTGCGAGCGTCGTTAAATAAATCGTAATTTAAAAAAAAATCACAATCAAAACCGCAGAAAAATGGATATCACAGATTACAAGAACGAGCATACAGTTTTCTGTGTTCGTGGAATTGCTCTACACCACTTCTGAAAAATAGTCTAGTCTATGAATGGATAAAAGAAAGTCTCTTCCTTACAGATTATAGAGTATCTATAATTGCTTTTACATCAAGAACAAAACAATTAGGCTTATTACTACTCGCTCACATAAACGGCACAATAAAAATCACCCGAACACCACAAGAAATATCTTCTGAATTCCATAGCAGAACGAGTTCTACATGCTCTGTCCACAGTATTAAGAGGAAAACTGCAATCTTAGAACGATCGCCACGCCAATGTTTCGCTCAGTTGCCGCGGCGACACTAGGGGGTTTAAAAGTCCCATTAGACCCTTGCCGAGTTACCACACTTTCTATTATAAACGCTCTGGTATCACTAAGAAGGATGTTTTGAGGGAGTTTCCTTTTAAGTCGAGATGGCTGACAAGATCTTGCTCCAATGTTATATGTCACAGCTCCAGGAACATCAGGATGTTTGTTGAAGAAAGATTTTGACATTGAATGGATGTACTGTTCTAGTGGAAGAATTCCCAATTCTTGATGCAGTTGTTGATTTCTTACAAACCAGGGGGCATTTGTTGCACTACGCAGGAACTTGTTCTGGAGAACTTGTAGGCGATGCATGTGTGTCTTATTTGCAGTCCCCTACACTGGCGCTGCATAAGTTAAAAGAGGCCGTACAAGCGAGGTGTAGAGTAGCATTGAACAGTCCAATCCAATTTGTGAACGTCTATTAACCAAAGGGTATAATTTTCGAATTCTAGAAGAGGTTAGTGTAACAATGCGAGTTATATGGGCATTCCATGTAAGTTTCGTGTCTAATAATATTCCCAAATATTTGACAGCTTCTTGACTGGAGAGCCATGTAACTTGTTCATTTAGAAGAACCAAAGAAGGTGGATTATGAATAGGCCTTAAAGAGAAGATTTTAGCTTCTGTTTTGGTAATGTTGAGTAGTAATCTCCAGTCAGAGAACCATTTAGACAGCTCCTGTAAGGATGTCTGAAGAGTGCTGTTGCAGTATTTAGGTTACTATGAGAATAAAAGAGAACTGTATCGTCAGCATACATAGCTATGTGTGACGGTTGTAGACATGGAATGTCATATGTGAAGATATTGAAGAGAAGTTGTGACAGTATAGATCCTTGTGGTAATCCGCCTAAAACTGGACGAAGCGTCGATTTAATGCCATCTATACGTACTGAGAACAGACGCTCAGATAAAAAACTTTTTACGATGCTTGTGAGATAGTCAGGAAAACCAATTCTATATAATTTTAGTATTAAGCCATCATGCCAAACAGTATCAAATGCTTGGGCAATATCCAGAAACACAGTGGCAATATACTGTTTTTCTTCAAAGCCTTTTATAATGGATTCAGTGACTCTTTGCAGTTGGTGTGTTGTAGAATGTTTTGGACGAAAGCCAAACTGAAAATCTGGTATTATCTTGTTTTGGAACGTAAATGTACAAATGCGATGATGAATAACCTTCTCAAACAATTTCGATAGCGTGGGCAGTAAGTTAATAGGTCGATAACTTGATGGCAAGTGCTTAGGTTTATTAGGCTTGTGAAAAACAATGATTTCAGCAAGTTCCAGGCTCGAGGAAAGTACCCAATTAAAAGGGCAGCATTGAAAATTATCGTCAAGTAAGTGAGAGCTTTGTTGGTGAGCTTCTTTAGTACAATGTTGGAGATTTTTTATTTGGAAGCCTTTGAATGAAGTGAAACAATTCTTGTGGAGTAGTATAGGAAATTTTCTCTGGCACAGTCGGTTTATTAATATTTTCTATAAGTTCTTTTTCTAATTCAGTGGTAGTCTGTTCATTTTTATTCTCGTTTGGGGTGAATACATGTTGATAATGAGATGCAAGCAAGTTACATTTCGACTCTGTGTCTGTAGCTATATGAGAGTCTAACCGAAGTGTCGGGATGACTGTTGGCTCGCGTAGAATACGCTTTGTAGCGTACCAAAGAGTATTATCAGCTTCAGATAGAGATGATAAGTAAGACTGATATGACTGCAGGCGATGTTGTTCAAGATTTGTCTTGACTAATCGTATGAGATAATTAAACTTCTTCCGCTGCCATGGTTGCCTCTCTCGTTGCCATTGTCTACGAATACGATGTTTTTCCTTAATTAATTGGAGAATGGAAGATGGTAAGTAGTAGCGCGTTAATGGCCGCTTGGAACACATTGTAGAATAATTTACACATGAGCATATTGTGTCCGTAAAATGTTGAACATCATTGTCAATATCTGTTGCTGTTAGTGGATGATATTCTGTGACTAACATTGAGTCTAGAGTCAACTGAAATGTATCCGAATCAACAAAACCATTAATAAGGCGTTGCACTTTAGTTGTTACATTAGGAGACAATTGGAAAGTAATCAACACTGAACAATGATCTGAATAAAGTGCTGTTAATGATGCAATATAAGTTGGTAAATGCATATTCTTTTGAATTCCGATGTCAAGGATATCGGGAAGATTGGCGGGATTATATGGATAGTGTGTTGGTTCAGTTGGTGCGAGAATATGGAGACCAAGGTTGTTAATGCAGTTGTAAAGACGATGTCCATTTGGGTTCGATACTCTGCATCCCCATGATGTGTGTTTACAGTTTAGATCTCCCATAAGAAGTGTTGAACCGACTGAGGGAAATAAAAGAGCAAAGTATGCAGTATTTAGAAGATATTTTGGGGGCTTATAAGCACAAAATAAAACAAAATCATGGTTATTTTGACACTTAATTTTCATTCCGACTGTTTCTATATCAGACGTATAAGGAAGAAGGACTTGATGATGTGTAATATTTCGCTTAATTAAAATGGCAACACCACCAGATGCAGTTGAAGCATTCCTATCATATCTATATATTTTATATCCTGGAACAGTGAAGACTTCGTTTGGAAGAAGGTAAGTTTCTGTGATGCAGGCTATCATAATATTATGTGTCGACAAAAAGGCAATCAGAGAAGATCGTTTCATTCGAATACCATCAGCATTCCAATTGATTATAGTGAGTTGATGAATAGAAATTTTATTATTTGCTGCCATTCTGGAAGTAAGATGACAGAGAAGAGATAAAGTAATCTTTAATTTCTGACAAGAATGGAGTCAATAAGATGATAATGTGCGGAATAACCTTAGAGAGTAGATCGGTTAAGAGAGATGAAGTGGAAGATTCTGGAGCTGGTTGACTTATAGGGCGACGGTGACTCTGATCAAAGGATCCTTTCACTGCATTTGCATACGTCTTAGATCGAGAATTTGCTTGAAATTTTGACGTAGATGGTTGAGACATTGAAGGATTGACTTGATGTTGACAATCTTCTGTGCGTTGAAGTAATGGTTGCGAAGATTCTGGAACATGAGTCCGTTTTTCTTGTCTTAACTGAACACCACGTGAGAGTTTTTCCTTCAATTGTAAATAGTGTTCACAGCCTCTGTAGATAGCTGGATGTTGTTGTTGACAGTTCACGCACTTAGGCAGTATTGTTTTAGGATTTGGGCATTGAGAGAAATGATGAGCCTCTAGACATCGTACGCAGCGTGGTTCGAGTTGGCAGTAGTTCTTAGTATGACCAAAATTCTGGCATCTTGTACACTCTTTGGCTTGGCGTCTGATTTCGACTTTAACTACACTGTAAAATAGGCGACTGAGATTTAGTATTAATTTACCTTGGTCATTGTTGCCTAGTTCTACTGCACAAAGTGGAGTCGGCTGTTTGTGCTTTCCTAGGAGTCTCGTTACTTTATGAACTGGATAGTTAGGTTCTTCAAGGGCGACTTTTATCTCTTGATCACTGAGAGAGTAGGGTACATTTCGAATAATAGCAGAAAATTTCTTTTCAGAGGGATTTTTATAAGCATAGTATTGCTGACGAATTGAGTCAAAGTAAGTAGTAAGTGATCGAAAATCATGGGATGTTGATGGGTATTCTTTTATGATTGAACCTTTCAACTCTGTATGAAATTCTGATTGTACATAATTCTGTATGCTTTGTAATAAGAGCTGATAGTTCTCAATGTTTTTTAAGCAGATAGTTGGAATTTTTTTCCTTTTGAAGTGTAGAAGCAGCAGAAGGTTCCTCCATGCTGTCTTCCGTAGCTAAAGGCTGAAATCTGTTTTGAGTTGGAATATTGGTGTAACACGTCATATTCTGTGCTATTTCTGTATTTGAGCTTGTGCACGGTCGCTTATTAATTTGCATATTAGAAGGGGTTGCATTCAGATTAGGCACTGAAGAGGCATTCTTGTCCGCAGTATTTAAAATAGTAACATTTTTACTTCCAAGAGGAGTCAACTTAACATGCTTAGCAGAAAGAGTTTTCAGTGATTTTTTAGGTAGCTGCATAAATATTGTTTTTTTGATCTTTTTTTTGTAACTAGGCACCAAGAAAAAGTTTACAGAACCTGTGTCATTTCCACAGTTATTAATATTTATATCGCTACTCACAGTTTCCATTTGATCAACCATAGTATGAAAATCATGTTCAAATGTGCTAGGATCTAAACCAGAAGGACCGGATTCATTTCCAGAAGAACCACTAATTTGAACTGTGTCCATGCTTGAAGAAAGTTTTTCACGCACTCGCACCAATGAATAATAATGTTAATCTGAAAACTAATTAAACCATTATTTTAAGTAATTAAACAACACTATAACAAAATAAACAACAATTAACACTAATATTGACTCCTCAGGTTGAAATAATCGCAGTTAAATCACTCGAAAAATCAATACTGTATCAAAACACAAGGCACATACACCCGATCACCTCGACGGTTCGCGTGCGAATAAAGAAGGATCTGGCAGTTCCTAAAAGGCAACAAGCTAGGCAACGAGCTAGAAATAGAATATAGAGTGGCGTTCACGTCTGTATCAGCGCTCTTTGTGGTACTAGCTTGAACTACCGGTCGCCATGTTTTAACTAGTACCTCGCTGTAGCAGAAGTAGGCGTATAAGTACGTGGAGATTTTTAAATTGTCTATTAAGATGCCTCTTGTGTGCTCGTCTTACAACTGTAGCAACCGAAGTAACAAAACAAAGAATATTTCATATTTCAGGTAAGTAGTCTGCCATAATTTGGTATTACTATTCATATAATAACAGTTATAACTGTTACTATAGATTGATGGAAAGATTCTGTAACATGTTCATTATTTTTACAGTTTCCGACTGAAAAATTATTTGTTGACTAAGCAGTGGGTTTCACAAATGAAGAGAGACAAATGGTTTCCCAAAGTACATAGTGTTTTGTGTTCTGCACATTTCGATACAAAATACATGTATTTTGTGAACGAGAGGAGACGATTGTTGTCCAATGGAATACCAAGTATATTCAAGTTACCAGCTCATTTGAAAAGAAAAGAGACTTCTAGACCTCCACCAAAGAAGCGAAGTTTCGAAGAAGCTTTTTCTTCTGTGGCAGATGAAAATTCAATAGAACACCACGAGAATCCAGATTTGTATAACTTACTGACATGAATACGACCTTATGCAGTCTATGTCTGTCCGACGAAACTGGAGCTTATGTGTCTTCCACTGAAAGCGTGTAAAATCAGCAGGAATATGCCATGGGCTCCTTTTCCACTGGGCCCCTCAATTGTAGCTTGCTGTGTATTGCATTTATTTTTTAGTTTACCTCATGGATTTTTTATGCTTGTAAACTGAATAATAATCTCCTTCATATGTATTATCTATTTTGGTATATCTTAGTTGATTGAATTGCTAATGATTTTAAATTTAATTAATCGGCTTGCTGTGTATTCTATATTTTTGTATAGCTCAACTGATTGAATTGTTTATGCTTTCAAACTGAATTAATCTGCTTGCTGTACATTGTATGTTTTTGTATAGTTCAACTGCTTGCTATGTATTCTATATTTTTGTAGAGCCATCAACATAGTTTAATCGGCAGACTCACTTATCTGGTGATCTGGAGCTGTGCTTGCGCTGATTATCTGGTTGGATTATTTCAGAGGTTTTCCATGTCAGATAATCTATGGCGAATCCTCGGCCTCATCTCATCTCGCCAAAAAATTGTGTAACTCTAGTTCTACATCTAAAAGCTTTAATGTTAATCTAGCTAAGCTAAGATGTATGGAATAAAATCTTTCTGCATGGGTTTATTGAAGACTATTAAAAAGTATCAGTAAAAATAAGATATACGAGTTATTGCAATATAAAATAAGATTCACAAGATGCAACTATCCTGGACTACCCTTTCCGTTTCATCCTATAGAAACCACGCCCACTTCTGTACATGTTCCACGTCTTAAAACTTCAGTCTCAATGTGAGATGTGTAGAAGAAAATATTGCGTGCCTTTTCCTTCGCACTGGTAAAAATGGGATATGTGAGTTATTGCAAGATAAAAAAATATTAAGAAGATGCAATATTCTAAACAATCTCTTTCATCCTCGTCCTGTAGGAACCACGCCCACTTGTATCCACATCTTTAAGCTTCGATGTTAACGTAAGGTGAATGGAATAAATTGTTGCTGCATGAGTTTTCTGACAGCTGTTAAAATAAAGAAGTGTTAGTAAAATGGAATATACAGGTTAATGCGATAAAAAATAAGATTCGTGAGTTGAAACATGTTCTATACAGTCACTTTCTGTATTATGCTATAGGAACCACGTCCACTTCTTGACTAGTTAAAACATGGCGGACATGGGTTCAAAAGTTTCAAAGATGGCGGCGCGATCGCCACTCTATATTCTACTTCTAGCTTTCTAGCTCGTTGCTAAAAGGCTAATTTGGAGGAGTGGATCAGGACAGCACGTTTGCACATCTCCTTTTTATGTTAGGTTAGGTTCTTTTCAAACTGAAATGACGAGTGAAGCGTAGGACAGTTAAAATTACTCTAACCGTACCTAACCTAACCTAACCTTTTTATGTTAAGTTAGGTTAGGATAGGTTAGGTTATAGTAATTTTAACTGTACGTTTCACTCGTCATTTCAGTTTGAAAAGAACCTAACCTAACATAAAAAGGAGATGTGCAAACGTGCTGTCCTGATCCACTCCTTAATTTGGCCGTTTCTTCAGTGTTGCCAACTAATATCTGATATGACCAAAGAGGGTAAAATCACAATGCTACGTACTGAAATAATAATAATAATAATAATAATAATAATAATAATAATAATAATAATAATAATAATAATAATATAGTGTTAACAATAACAATGTCTTGCTTATTTACCACATCTCATCTTTATGTTGCGAAGTGTTTCCTAAATAGTTCAATAATTTATTTATGAAATAGTATATTTTCTTCCTGGACTTCTCGCATATTATGCTGGTGATTAGGATTAGTATGATCTAATATTACAATTTATTTTGTCAGGCAACATGAAATTTAATGCTTAGATTAAAGAGTATACGATTCATTAGACCTAACCTAAAAATGTATTTACTTACTTGCATTTTCATCAGTTTGCTTTACTGTAAACCGTAATCATTCCTGCCAACATAACAATTAGAAAATAACTGCCAGTTGTAGTACTTGTCAGTACCCGAAATTCGAAATGAAGTTGGTAAAAGAAAATTCAACCTGAGAGCTAGAAAATCACTATAATCCACTAGCATATTTAGTAATAGTGGAAAAATGGTTAGGTTTCACCCTTAGGGTATTAAGTAAGCTGATCCGGACTATAAAGGTAAGCGTTCACTACATCGTATCGCACGCATCGGACGAATCGTACGGATCGGAAAAAGACTATCTTTGCTGTAATTGTTGTGTAATCGCGTTCACTACATCGTATCGGACGCATCGCCTTTCGGCAAATCCGTCCACGTTTCTCGGATGGGCAACTTTTGCGATGCGTGCGATCATGGCCTTCTTTAATAAATCAATTTTAACTGGTCAACTGTTACTATTATGTTGTGCCATGTTCAGTGTCGCGCCAAAATGGTAGACGGAAAACTTATTTCGCGTGTAGAAAATTGCGAAGAATATATAATTTGAGGCGTTCCCATTACAGTAATGAAGTCGTTTCTTGCAAATATATTTTTTACCAATATTTCTTTCGTTTCTTCCTCTTCAATTAAGACGCATGAATCAATTACAAATTCTTATTCGCTAACAGACATAATTAATAGACCTAACCTCAACTCCTCTGCTTTCAGTAATGTCAATATCGTACGACGTCCTGGTTTAAACAGCTGATAGGGGAATCCGATGAGGCAATGATGTGAAGCCGTTACAGTGAACACACTGCACTTAAAATTTCCGTTGCGTGCGATTCGTACGAGGAGTGCGATACGATGTAGTGAACGCTTACCTTAACTCTTCTTCTTCTTATTTCTCTTTTTTGGCCTCGGTGACCAAAAAATGTCCATGTAGCCAGCTCAATTTTTTCTACTATAGTCTCTGACTTATCATTATATCATCTGTGAAACTACAATATCTTCTTTGGTTTCATAAAAAAACAATATTCCTCATACTTTAATTTTGCTACGTCTAATAAACTTGATTAATATACTTATAATGTCCATATTTGCCGACGCTAGTAATGTTTTAAGACAAGTCGGTAAAGGTATCTTCTTTTGCTGTAATTCCTCATACATTTTTTCCCTGCGTCTATTATTTAATTCACACTCAAAGAAAAGATGTTGATTATTTGGCCTCCTATTTCCGCAATGACAATAAGGATTTGAAGTTAATTTAAAAAGAAATAATTTTTCCTGGTTTAGTGTATGATTTACCCTCAATCTATTAACTAGAACTATTTCGTTTCTTTTTAGCTTGTATTTACTGAACCATGGAATGTGTAGCCATCTGTTTTCGAGAGTATATAAATCTGTAGGTGATTGTAAGTTTTGTTTTAACCACCAGGTTTGATTTGCAGTTTGGAGATTTAGCTTCAGTTTTGGTGTGTAGGTATTGTACGGAAGAAATATATTTAGCAGTTTTCCTGAGAGTACTGCTCTTTTTTTTATGTTTAATATTGGTCGACCAGCAAACTTGCTATACAGACCACTGTTAAATTATGGAATATCACATGCAGAATATTAAGCTGAGGTTGGCTCTAAAGGCTCCTCTAATTAATTTAAATTAATTAATTGAACATTGTTGTTAATTATGTGAACAAAAACATGATGATTTTCTGTGTTAAATTATGAAGAGTCGTCAGTATCACTAAGAAGGATGTCTTGAGGGAGTTTCCAACTGCTCTTTTAGCCAGGTGATCTACATACTCTTATGTTTGAGTGTCCGGGAATCCATGCGAATGTAATGTCAAAAAATTTCTGGCGGGCTCTCCATAAAAGGAATCTAATATTATTAAGGTAACAGTTATCTTTGTTCGATTTAAATGTATATAGATCCAATGTTAAGGACAATGAGTCTGTAAAGATAATTAGTTTGTTGTTCGGTCTGCGATTATTTCCACTAATGTAATATAAAATAGCCTGTCTAATAGCCATTACTTCTCCTAAGAAAATAGAAGCCTCACTCGGGAGCTTATATATCTCATAATAATTTTGGCTGGGAATCCAAAACGCAGCACCAGCTCCTGAATGTTGTTTGATCCGTCTGTATAAATGTGATCGTAATCCATGAATGCAGACAATTTCTCCTGGAATAGAGAGTTATATAATGCTGAGTTATTCTGTGTTATTGGATGTTCTATATTTAGAAAATTTAAATGAATAGGAATCTTATAGAATGATGCCAAATACAGAATAGTATAACTGGAAAGTGTTTTGTTTTTTAAAATATTAGGCACAAATATTTCAACCTGCTGATAACTCTCAACCAATGGAGTATTAAGGAAAAGTTTGCGACTATTTCGAGCCAATCGGCCCAGTAATTTTAGTTTTGAAAGTAGAATATGAGAAATTATTGCAGTTCTCTTAATTATAAACTTATCTGTCAGGAATTGAAAATGGTGTAAAATTGGGGATATTGCAGCCGTATGCAAGACCGATTTAATCGGCGTTGTTTTCATTAAGCCTAAAGCTATTCTAAGAGCTGTATTTTGAAGTGTATCCAATTCGGATAAATTACGTTTACTAGTACTAGCGAAAGGGAAGCATGCTTATTCCATAATTGGTCTAATATATGTCTTGTATATTAATAGCAATAACCCGGGATCTACTCCCCACCATATATTGGTTAAGCATTTAATTATATTTAATCTAGGAAGGATTTGGGATTTTATATGTTGAATATGCGTAGTGAATGAAAGCTTCGAATCTACTATTAAACCCAAGATTTTAACCGACGTTTTGTAAGGAATGACCTCGTTATCTACTTGATATCTTTCTTCGGTGATGTTTCTCGTCCAATTAAATCTGATGTGGGAGCTTTTTGTAGGATTTATGGAAAGTCCAGAAGTGTAAGACCATTTTTCCATATCTCTTATTGCTGTTCCAATTGCGAAGGCTAATCTCTGCGAAGACTTATCTGATTTATAAATTAAGATATCATCGGCGTACATGACAGTTCGTACGAGTGTTGTGAGAAATTTTTCAATAGGTTGTAAGGCTAAAATGAAAAGTAAAGGACTCAAGACAGATCCCTGAAGTATTCCAGTATTCACCTCCCTCGGTTCTGTATCCTCTAAATGGGATTTAATTGTTACAAGTCTATTCGAAAGAAGTTTCCCTATTATGCAGATTATCGGAGACGGTATTCCTATCTTTTCCATTTGCTGAAATAAATACCAAGTACATATATTATCATAAGCCGCTTTTAAATCTAGGCAAATTAAGTCCGTAATCTCCCCTCTATTTCTGGCTAGTGTAATATCAGTTAATAGAACTGCAAGGCAATCATATGTAGAAGAATTTTTTGAAAACCAAACTGTAACCTAGGCATTTGATGATTTTTGTGAAGCCAATTTAAAAGTCTATTGTTTAAAATATGTTCAAATAATTTCGAAGTACATGGTAAAAGGGAAATGGGACGATAATGTTCTGGCACCTCAGGCGTTTTATTAGCCTTTAATATTGGTTTTATTAATATATACTTCCATGCATCTGGTATCTCTTGTGTGCGAAGAATATAATTGAAATGTTGAATTAAGAGGCGAAATGCTTCGTCTGGAAAGTGTTTAATCATGTCATAAGTAAGTTATCTCATCCTTTCCTGGACTTGTACTCCTAACGTTTCAAGCACGATCTCTATTTCTCCTTTTTCAATAGGGTGTAATAATATTTGGTCACTGAAACTCAGATCACTCTGAAAGGTATATGGAGAAACGCTCGCTGTAAGGGACATATGTGCTGCTTGATTTCTTCTATTGTTTTCCAGTTGAGTGGTGTTGAGTCCGTGAAGATCCTGGTATTTTTCAACCTCCTTATTATTTGCCATACTTCCTTTGACCGTGTATCTTTCCTTAATGTGTTGCAATATTGTTTCCACGAATTCCTTTTTTTATTGCGTATAAGTTTTTTCGTTATTGCAGATTGCTTATTAAGTAACATGCAATTTTCTGGCGTCATATTTTTAATATATTGAGATGTTAACTCCTTCCTGAGCCTTATGTTGTCTTTTATATCCTCATCCCACCAAAGAGGAGGGCGGAATCTACTGTTTGGAATTCGTGTTTTAGGGTGTTTACTATCTAAATAATTTGTAATTGTTGCATTTATCTCAACTATGCCTTCCGAAACCGGTATGTTCTCCTTTTTATTTAACATATCTTGAAGGGAAATAGCAAAATGTATCCAATCAATATGAGTAATTGCTTTTCTCTTCCGAATCGTATCCTGTACATTCCTACTAAAACAATACACTCCCACTTCTGTGACAATAGGAAAATGGTCACTGCCCATTGAATCTTTTCTAATGTTCCAGTTTGTATACAAAGCCAAAGGAGGTTGCGTAATAGTTAAATCGACTATAGACTGTTCTCCGTAAGGTGCAATTAAATGCGTGTTATCATTTTGATTTAAAACAACAAGATTTAAAAGTTCAAGTTCCTCATAAAGTTGTTGCTCTCTTTGATCTGTGTGGCTACTCTGCCAACAGGGATGGTGGGAATTAAAATCACCAACTACGATTAGTTGTTCGTTTTGTGATATTTGCGAAAAAACTGCTTGCCAACTAGTAGTAGATGAGATAACATTATGAGGTTGGTAAATATTAATTATGTTTACATTTTTCACTCTAATCCCAATAACTTCTACCTGTGGTGGTATATTTGTGAGATGTAATAAGGAATATGGTATACCCTTTCTAACGAGGACTGCTACTCCTCCTGTACCGTCTGTCCTATTCTTTGTATTTAAATTAAAATTTCGAAATTTTGGTAGAAAGAATTGATTTATCCATGTCTCGCATAGGGCTGCAATATCAATCTCTTGTAAAGATAACAAATTTTGTAGCTCTGTTATTTTATGTTTAAGACTGCGACAGTTCCACTGCAGAATTTTTAAATTTACATCTGCCATCGGAGAGTTTGGAAAGGCTAAAAAAAATATGTCTAAATAACCCAATAATAAGTATATATATTAATCTATGTAAGGTTGAAAGGTTATATCTGTCTAAATTTTCTATAGATAGTTTCCAAAGAGAAATACTCTCCATTGTCCTAAATTAAAGAGGATCTTTTGTTTATAGTCTTGGACTAGTTTCTCACTCAATTCTGTGTTCGAAGGATCCATTCTCTGTACGTCTTTTATTAGACGATTTAATATTGAATCAATAAAAGTCTTTGATGGAGTATTTGTTGTATTTGGGGGAACTGGAGCAGTTGCGTCTTCTTTAAGGGTGTGTTGACTATTGTTAACCGTATGTATTTTAGATGGACTATCTAATAGTAAAGTCTGTCTCTGGGATCTAGTGAGAATACCGAGCCTGCCCGGTTGGGATTTGTAGAAATGTTGAAAAGGATTTTATTTGGAGTTTCTTTGGCCTGGAACTGTGGGTAAATCTACCCGTGTTCGCTTACGCGGAGTACTCTGTGCTAGAGGGGTCGGAAATTGTTGGGTGGATTGTGTCTGGCTAGGAAGAACAGATGGCAATTGTGGGAAATCTTTTTCCGTTACTGCTGAATACGACTTTTCTTGCTTTGAATCAATCTCTCTTGCTTCATGAAAGGATATATTAAGTTCTGTCATCTTCTTTTTAATATTGAGTTGGGATTTCATCATCACACACTTTTCAGTATTCGCTAAGTGATCCAAGGACAATTACAACATTGCAATTTTGAACTTGAACAATTAGTCAAGGTATGATTTTCTCCACACTTCACACATCTGGATTGTCCTCTGCACTGTTTTTCGTGATGTCCATACCTCTGGCAATTTTTGCATTGTAGAACAGGAAAGCTATATTTCTCTACCTCGTATTTAACAAAGTATAACGTAATGTACCAAGGTAAATTTTGTGCTTCAAAAGTAATCTTCACTGTTTGAGTTGGAATAAATTTGACCTCTTCCCCTACATACATCTTTTTATAAAAGCGTTCTATTTTGTATACCTTTTCCGAACTATTTATGTCCTTTTGTATCTCTTCGATATAAATTGAAGTGTCGACTCCTCGTATTACACCGATGGAAATAACTCTATGTTTAGGAATAAAGGCCACCAATTTCTCTGTTTCTAGTACTTTGTCTTCTAGGAAATTATTAGCTGCCTGTGTTGTTGTAAAGTTGATCTGCAGTCTATTTCTGTCTAATCTTTTAATTTCTTGAATATCTTTGTGTTCTCTTTTAAATAATAATCGTCCTATTTTCAGTGGGTATAAATTGCCTATATTATTGTCTTGAGATTGGACATATACTGCATATGGTCCTCTTGAATTCTGTGCGTAATATATTACTTGTAACTTTTGCGATTGTGTGTTAGATGTAGAAGTGGAATTTAGTTCCTCGGTCTCCAATTTTTGTGTTGTTTCTTTTTCTAATATATAGTTATGTAATGAGTTTAGGTCCCCATCCCCTAGACCTTAATATTCAAAAAACTTCAGTGAGTGTATATAATATTATATATTGAGAGAAGAAAAATAAAAAAAGAAAGGAACGAATTACAAATTAACACAACTAAATTTATAGAAACATCTTCAAATAACACTGTTCACACTCAATAAGCACTATAAGATGTATCCACTCTGAAAGCACTTACGGAACGGTGCACCTTAACTCGTTGTGTCCAGCGCTGAGTTGTCGTCTGCGTGGCTACGTTCGTCTGCTTGCGTTTCCGCGCATGCGTACTTCGTGGAACGCTTTCCTGTCGTTAGTCGCTGCTCCGCAAACAACTAGTTTTAACTCAGAGCCTTCTTTAGTTACAAGCCGGGGCCATACGTCGGCAACACTGTAATTATCTGTCACCCGGAGGCTGACCGTACAGTACACGTGTTTGTGCTAATGCTGATTTCCAATGTAAATTAATGTTACAATATAAGTGTGTGTCGATGGAAATATGTTTGCGGTCGTACCAAACGTTAATTGTTGATGTATTATAAACTAAATGCCTGTTGGTGATAAAAAAACAAGACAATAAATGAAAATAAAATGGTTGCAGTCTTTGGGAATTTTTACGGTTATGGATGACAAAGTAATTGACTATTCTCTTAAATATTGTATAACCACATTTTTATATTCTTATTTGTGATTTGTGTGTATCAGAATTCTAGTCAAATTGTTGGGTCTCGCCTGCTATATCAATAAAGTTACGCCGTTGGTTTTCAAAGTCATTGTAAACAGCTGTTTTGTGATCCCATAAATGTTGCAGTTTTGTTGAAGATTCGGAATGCCTGCTATACGTCAGAACTCTCTATAATTTGTACATGCATATAATCACTTTGTTGGATGCGTTTTGTTACGTATTATGTTGAAGGGATGTGTTTTCATTTTTTCACAGATTGTTTTACTTGGCTTAACTGTATTTACATCCTCATACTTTTATTATAATAGGAATGTCAATAGTTTCTTCTATTTACATTTTATTTTAGGCCTATTTGCATAATTCACATTCTTAGCTTGTTTTCTGTACCGTAATTATATTTATTTAAAATTATATTTTAAAAAGTTTATAACAAATAATTTAGGATAACAGTATTGTTATGGTGACTGGCCAGGTTCAAACTAAAACTGGCTTCCTGGACATCTGAAATATTTATAGAAAAGCACGACATAATCACATGAAATTAAAATGCATATGATATCCTACACCTTTCATGGCAGAGGTGAAACAACATTAAGCGGCAAAACATTGTCAATTTACCAGCCACATAATGGTTAATTGATTGGAATAGGGAATTGCGAAAGTACGTCATTATTTTATTTATTTTTGGTACAAGTAACATTTCTTTAAGTATTTATTTATTTTCCCTTGTACCACCAATAAAAAAACAAGTACTGATGTCTTTATTTTTTTTTAAATTATAAGTGTAGTTGCTACGACACATAGGCACACAGCACTTTCTAGGCATCTGAAATATTTGTAGAAAAACACGATAGATAATCGCAGAAGATAATATTAAAATATATCCTAAACCTTTCACAGATGAAACACCATTAAGTCGCAAAACATTGTCAATTTGCTAGCCACAAATTTGTTAACTGAATGGAACTTAAGAATACTGCGTAGGAACTTACGTCTTTATTGTATTATTGATTTTATTATTTTCGGTGCAAGGAATATCTTTCTTGTTTATTTATTTACCTTCGTACTATCAATAAAAACATGTTTTTTTGTAATTATTTTAAGTGGCAGGCTTTGTATGTAAGTAGCCTACTTACGCCGTATTGTGAAGTATATCTAATTGATTGCAATAAAACACTATTTTCGAACCCGTAATAATTTACATCACTACTCTGAATTTTGATCTTACCTTTGTGCATGAAGTAATATTGAAAAAATACGCGTTACGTATAACGAAAGCAATGAGCAAACACAATATCACTCTAAAATCTCCCGCCTCCACTCTGCGTTGCCAAACCTACCCATGCCCCGGCTTGTAACTAAAGAAGGCCCTGTTTAACTCGTTGGAGATTTGAGTAGTAGAGGGAAATGTTACTTGTAGAAGGGACATTTAGATCCATCATGAGGAAAATTATCAGTGCACAATCTGACGACATTGACCAGTTCTCGTAGAGAACGAGAACGAGATATTTCGTTGTCTTTTCCACTTGGGAACGTGTTTGGTGTAAGATGGGTAAGTAATTTGTTTTGTGAAAACATTTTGTGTATTTAATATGATTCATTGTATTTAAGTTGTAGGTGATGTCTGGCAATGATTTATTATTTTATGCTAATGCGGCCTATATGTGGGTGGGTACATTTTAAGAGTTGATACTGCTTTGGGCTATTTGTTGTGTTGCACGTGGATGATCAGTCGAAGACAAATTTAGAAGTTACTACATGCATGGGTAAATGTGGAAAAATTCAGTTAACAGACCTATGAAAGTATAAGAGTGAGCCATTCAGAATTTGAAAAATTGCGAAAAATTATTAATTGTCGGTAATTGTTTATTTCGGTGATACCGTGGCTTACCCGTATTAGATACGATTACTTTCCTTCTCTTCTCGCAAGATTCTAACCTTCACGCAAAAACTATTGGTTCTGAAGAGTTCCTTTTTGTAAACACGATGAGCATTCGACAAACGGATAAAATCTGCTCTATTTAGTATTCTAGAACCGTTGGCGTTGAGGTAACCGTATACTGGTTTATCCTGACTCGTGACCATTTAGAGTAAAGCCCATTCTGCACATTCCACAGAATACGGGAGGGGAAAATTTGGATAAACTCCAGAACATGTATTGCACCCCTTTCCCTCTTACTTCAAAATTCCAACCTTGTGCACACAAAATAAATTAATGGCACTGAAAAGTGCCTTTTCGTAAATATAATGATGTGCATCCGACAAACGCAGACAAATCTGCTCTTTTTAGTATTTTAAGACATAATTTGGTAGGTGCAATCCGTGTTCTAAAATTTTCGGGAAAATTTTAGAACACGGATTGCACCTACCAAATTATGTCTTAAAATAGTAAAAAGAATAGAAATATTGAAATTTTATCAGAAGAAAATGAAAGAATATAACTTAGTTCTAAAAAATTCAAAGAACGAACACCAACATTTACTATAGACAAGGGTATAAAAAGCTTCAATTGCTGAAATTGCCAAATATGCACATACATGCTCCAACAATGTAGGCCTATCTTAATTCATGGAATAGTTTTCTGTATACATGAAGTTAGCAATTTATTCACCTTATGAAATAATTTGTTATGTTTTGAAAATCCTAGTCCTACTCGCTATGCTCAGAATACCGCGTAAGTACTTATGTACAAAGCCTGCGAAAATTAAAAATAATTAAAACATGTTTTTTTTTTATTGATGGCACAAGGGTAGATAAGTACATAAAAAGATGTCCCCTGGACCAGAAATACATAATTAAATAAAGCACTAATGACATCTACGTACAGATAACTCAAACTGGGAAGCTGCCTGGAGAGGGGAGGTAGTACAGCTGAAGACGGGGGGCCTACCTACACTCCGATACCCGTGTATAGTCATATTATCTGAAAAGTTGACTTCCTGGCAATATATTCAAGTTGCATCCTTCCTATAATATGTTGAGCAGTGTTGTAATACATAATAACTCGTTTAATGTTATTGGTGTTGATGATTTATTTTCTAATTGCAAAAGTATATTCATTAGTATAATGTATGACTGACTTAAATGTTCCATCATTATTTTAGTTATATGTGCCCAAATTATACTGTAGATTATAGCGTTTGACTATGGAGAACTTTGCCCGATAATGTACTACTCATCATAATAGAAGAAATATTTCTATCACAAACAACAGCCACGCGTAGACACGTTCTTACACAGAATACAACCTTCTGAACTGTTATTAGAACTGAACTGTACTGTTCTAGTCCACAGTGCACAGCAGTAGGCGGACAGTGGTAGGGGAGTTGTGCTCTATGCGCCTGCGCGAACGAGATAGCTTGCTAGTTTGGGGTATCTGTACACGGTATTTTGAAGTCGCTCCGCCCTACTAATTACCAACATGACATGTTAAAGGTCCAGGACGAATTTTCCTTAGTTTCCGTAGTATTGCATCTTGGATCTTTCGAGTGTTATATTTGTAACCAGTACGGTGGTGGGGGAGGGGGCTGCAACTGCATTAGAATATATAGGCAAGTATCAAACGATTTTTGTCTTGTTAGTATTTGTCACTGCGAAAATGTATTTCACAAAGATAAGTGAAGTAAAAAAAAAATTGTGCTTTTTTGGGTGTAGCTTTTCTGGAGATTCATAGTAAAGGGGTGTTCAGTCCACGTTATCTTTAACTATTATTTACGGAAATACACGCAGTCAAAGAGTAAAACATAGTGGAATATGATTAACACATGATCAGATGCTACCATCAATGTCTACCATGTACGCACAGTGCCGTTTGCTTTTAGTCAACTGTCCAAAGACAGAACGTTAAATTTCTAAGTAAAATAATTTCAGGTTACTTCAGTTATTTACTAGATTATTTTGCAGTGTCCATTGAGACATCATATAATGTTAAAGCTTCAAAATGCTTTAGTTTTAATAAAAAGTGCGGTTTTGGCTTAAGTGCACAATACCGGAGTGAGCGGTAATTGCGTAGAAGATGGCAGCTGTTCACATAATTATGGCACTTTTGAAGTACTATTACATCTTGTAGGCCTTATTGTTAACACAGATACTCTTATCTATGTTTATTATACATTAAGTTATGTTGGTTTTTTACGGTTTAGCATAGTATAGAAGGGTTATGGCGATTGTATCTTAAGGGGCAGTGGGAGGCATATCCCTACACTATAACCCCCAACTGTATCGTATATATGCAATGGATATAGTCTTTGCAGGTACACAAAGCATTAACACACAAATAATATGCGTATGTTGCATGTTATAATGGCATGTTGATTTTCAGAATATGTTTGCAATTTCAGTACTCCGTATGACTGGCAATAATGCTCGACAATAAACACCGCCTTTGTTGTGAGAACCATAATTGCAGAAATCAACACCACTGATTTCACAATATGTCAAACTATTGTATACAATAAATAAATACTTAGTTGCTAGGGAAACTTGGACTGCAGATGAGCGATAATTTCAGCACTCCTTGTTTTGGCGCATACTGTATAATACAGATGTGGACAAATTACTAGGAAAATTGACGATTTTTATGATATATATTTTTACAAAATTTGACTCCAATTTAGACTACAGTTGACTGCTGCAAGCCCCGATGATGATCCGATGTGTAGCACATGATAAAAAAAGCAGGGTACCGGGGCTGCAAGCCCGATGCTGGGTGTCGGGCACTGAAAAGTGCCTTTTCGAAAGCATGATGTGCATTTGACAAATGCAGACTAGCATAATGATGCGCATTTGACAAATGCAGACTCTGCTCTTTTCTGATTATTTGTAGGCACTGAAAAGTACCTTCACCCATCACCAATATCTGTACGCGAGGATAACTTCATCTCACCACCATATTTCGGACAAGTGTACGTACTTGATAGTAATCCCTTCTGCTACAGAAACCGTATTAACTTACTACAATCACTGCTGAAGTTATGCACGGCAAAAATGTCTGCAAACAATTCCATTTCAAACAACGCAGTCGTACTTCCACCCCTTACACACGTTGGCACAAAAGTATTGGTACGCTGTCCAGCGTCACCTGTTCATTTCATGCACCGCGCGAGTGTCAATTCTTTCTCTGATTGGCCTGTCATGACTTAGGTCCTGTTAACTCAACGCTTCTTTGCCTGCCCGCCAACTAAGTTACATGAATGTACATTAATTTATGCACTTAAAATACAACATAAAATCGCTTTATTACAATGTACAATGCAAATCTAGTTGGACAAAATAACTTCTCTCCTATCTTAATAGAATTTTCTGGTACTTTGTACACGAGTTACAGGTACTGTAGCATATTTTTTGTGTGCAAACTCTCATTAAGTTTGTATGAGAGGAACTATCCCCTTGTAAAAGAAACTACTACTTTATGCAGAGTGGTTTTAGACAAAATTAATAAATTTTCTCCTGTATAACAGATTCACGAAACTTTGTATAGAAGTTACAGGTAGCACATAGATTTTTTGTTTACAAACTCTGATTACGTTTGTATGAGAGGAACTACCCCTTTATAGGGGGTGCATTTAGACAAAATTAATAACTTCCCTTCTATTTAAGAGATTTTTTATGAAACTTTGTATAGGAATTACAGGTAACGTATATTTCTTTTTTTATACAAACTTTGAGATAGGGGTATTAATCTATTTGAAATTAACTGGGACAGAAACAAAAATGGTTATTTCAAGTCACATAGAGATGGTCAGCTCTCACAGTGAACATGTCAATCATTGAGCTCACAATGCCCCCAACCTTTCTTTCCTCCTGCTTTTGAGATCAGTGAAACACATGTTGCAATGGTGATTCCACTTCTTTGTCTATGATCCACATTTTTTTCAGTTCAGTTGAAATTTTTTAGCTATTGCATTCGAACAGAAATGGTCATAAGTATTACTAGGCAGAAATAATAACATGAAATTAACTACGGTATTCAAATTAACAGTGTATTCAAGTGTGTTTTTGCCTAAAACAGTTAAATTAATTATTAATGTTTCAGAGTTTTTCGTAAACAATTAAATTTGTTTTGAAATTTAAAAGTAACTGTTAACATTCTGTTTCAGCGATCGTTTTATGTGATGATCGTCATCATGGGTGTGGGCATGTTAGGTGATTAGTGATTGCGATGTAACTATTATTGATAATGGATAACTTCTTAATGAACTTTTTACTTGTTCCACATATAAAAGCTAGAATGCTGATATATCTATGGAATATTATCAATGAAATTTAATGTGGCAGTGTTTATATATTTCTAATGTAGATGAAATTCAAGAGATTTAAATCTGAAAATTTTCTTTTAGGAAAGCCACGTGGATTGCGTACTGCTCGTAAGCATGTGAATCATCGCCGTGAACAGAGATGGGCTGATAATGATTACAAGAAAGCACATCTTGGCACACGTTGGAAGGCGAATCCTTTTGGTGGTGCATCCCATGCCAAAGGAATTGTTTTAGAAAAAGTGTAAGTGTGTGTGTGTTTTTGTTTGTTTGTCTGTCTGTCTATATATACATGGTTAGTTTAACTTTTGAAGCCTGTGGTTCAGTGATATGAAAGTCTGCATGTTCTAAAGTATAGATTATTATTTATATTCACATTTGTTTACTTTTATAATTTTAACCAATTTTGATATTTTTTAGCACATTTAATAGTATAACTGTGATCTATTTAGTAGCAATTTAAACACTACTATGTAAAGCTGCACTGGAAAATGTTCGAGGAGTAAAGGACGAAAGACTTGCTCATTCATGATGTGAAACAGTTCCAAAATAAAGATTAATTTACAGCAAAATTTTGAAGAAAAGTTTGGACTTAGCCTAAATGTTTCAGTACTACAGTAAAACTTCTGTTAACTCAAATAAATGGGGTTGACCACATTTATACCCTTTTTAGGGTTAAGAGGGTAGAAACTGACTCATAGGTTGTGTGTTAAAACATTTCGTATATTAAAACGTTAATACAATGCATACAGCAGTTACAGTGTTACAAAATTCGAAACATTGGTTCTTCACTGTTTCTTTAAGAAAACTTCCGAAATTTTCTTTCGAGTTATTTTGTTCACATCTTTTTCCGTCATTAATGTTAAATCTGCTTAGTGGTAGGGGTGAATTTAGCTGGCTTGTGTAGACAATAGGCTGTGTTGTTGCCCTTGCACATATCCCTCTGAGCTGCTTAGTGAGAACTGTAGTGCATTCGTAGCTCGGCCAGACTGTTTCGTAGAATACACTGCTTGATATGTAGCCTATTATATGTCATTCTAATATAAAACTAATAACCAGATATTTTTAGAAGTAGTACAATACGAAGCTCTCATAAGACTTTCTATGGGCTGTGGACTAGTGACCTGACCTAAGGTTCTAGTCTTTTTCCAGTCCGGCCAAGCTACGAACGCACTGTACTTGTCTGGAACCGCTTCTACTTTGCCCATAAAGTGTTAAAATTAAAAATACAGTAGAATCTTATTATCCATGGTAATGAAGGAGGTTGACTGAACAGTTAATAAAAAAAATCAGATAATCTGTACCAGAAGTCCTGCATTGGAGTTAAATCCCTTGCTTGAACTCGGTCAAATATCTCTCCCTCGAATGAGAAGGTCTGTTGTGATAACGCTCGTAGGAAACACAAGCACAGTACAGGTCATATCATTGACATGTCTTATCTTGTATGGAGGGCGACAGATAGGATACACAGATGTCGGACACTAAAAAAATAAGGTTTTATTTTCTGCGTTTATGACAAACATCTAATGGAAGGTATCAAAACAACAGTAACATGAGTTATAAATAAAATAGCATGGAAAAACTTAGATATACAATTATTATTGTTAATTAATAATTATCCAATATTTGATTCACCACAAATATAATATGATAGGTCCATACATAGTGTTCGCCTATACACTGCGACAATATAGGAATGTTTTACAAAATATTATTGATATAGTAGTAGATTAATAACATTAGTATAGAGATAACATCACAGAAAATATAATAAAATGAATAATCATGCTGTACAACTGCTACAGACGTAAAGATTGAAACACTATTATTATGGGATATTATTATTATTATTATTATTATTATTATTATTATTATTATTATTGCTACTACTGCTACTGCTGCTGCTACTACTACTACTACTACTACTACTACTACTACTACTACTACTACTACTACTACTACTACTGCCACTGCTGGTACCACTGCCGGTACTACTACTACTACTACTACTACTACTACTACACTTGATGTGGTTCTTGCATTATCGTAATTATGTTCTCTATTTATAATAATTACATTTATATCCAATAACATCTATCAGATATTATAAACATCTATGATGATAGTACACAGTTCATCATTGTACACTTAAACATTAAATTTCTTCCCGACGTTATAAATAAACAAAATATCATTAATCCTGTCTGCATCGAGCATGCTTCTTTTTTCTGATATTAGATTCCCAGCTGCACTGAAATTCCTTTCACTTGCTGCATTTGTGGCAGGAATACATAATATTCTTCTGGCTACTTCTGCAAGTCAAGGATACACATTACTGTTTTTCTTCCACCAGCAGAGATGTTCATCATCATCAACATGTTCTCTTGCGATGAACAAATCTATTTCGTTTCCCGTAGGCTCGTCACCATTTTCTTGTAATTCAGCAAACACGGACTTCAGTTTCTTAGTGGGTGAGGGTTGTTGGCATATGTCGGACATATCGCCAACAGAGGTTTCAACTTCAGAACACATTCATCTCACAGTACACAGTATTTACTCTCTCTCTCTCTAGTGCACTGAGATATTTGAGCTTTCTGAACGATGGCCAAAGAAAAGTACCTATCTTGTGGATATCTTGAATTTTAACTTTATCCTCCAATAAACGAAGTGCACGTTCTTTGAGTTTTGTAATCTCTTCAATTTCCTCACCGGTTATTGCACAGTGATTCTTCAGTTTATGGACCTAAAGAAGTATTAGTTGTATAGTGAAATAGGTATCTCCTTGAGTGAGTTGGTAGCTTCTGTGAAGGATTGTAAGAAGTTTCTGACATGCAGTGCCAAGTTGTCGTAGCCTTGTGGTTTTTTCTACTGTATTCTTTATCAGCACTTCGACTACATTATCATACTCCACAAACAATGAATTGAGTATTGTATATAGACTACTCCACTTAGTATCCACTTTCTGTTTCAGTGCATTTTGAAGACACTTCACTGAAGCAGTCTTCTTCATGTAACGAATTACATGTTTTGCAGCATCAATTTTATGCTGACACGTAGGTAACTCAGTTTTCAGAAATGTGTCATTGAATAGGTGTCTTAGCACAGTATTTAAACAGTGAGCAATGCATGGGAAATAGGAATAATTCTCCAGAGCTTTTCTAATGTTTGGTTCTTGATCTGTCACGAAGGATATCTTCTCCATGTGTTCTGGAAAAATTTCCAACTCTGTCACCTATTCTTCAATCTCCTCTCTGATGTTTTCTCTCATCTTACTTTTGTCTGGAAACTGTGTCGTAGTTAAAATGCAACTCTTCAGTGACTATTCGTTGTCAATAAAATGGGCACTAATGGTGAGGAAACTTCTATTTTTGTATGGATCAGTCCATAAGTCTGCAGCACAGGCACAACTGCAATTTTCAGCTGCATAAATGATTTTTGGCATCACCTTTTCTCTAATTTCATCTGCTCATGCTTGAATGTTCCTGGAGATAGTTGTAGGATGAGGAAGAATATCAGTAACATTTATATGTCCATAATCTGCACTTATATTAATAAGTTCCTGAGAGTAGTTTTGAAATCCTGTACCCGAAACAATATTGAATGTGTGAAGATCATCATGCATATCGACACACTTCTGTGTAACACTCTGTTTTATATCAAATGGCACTTAATCAGATCTTCTTTCTGGACGAAATTTACACACGTGTCTTCAGATGAGTTATAGCAGAAGAGAATGACAACAAGGTCGAACAATGTTTACAAGAAACATAACCCACCTTTTTATCATCCTGTAAAGTCACAAGTAAGAATTTGTCCTACACATCACTCTTCATACCTTTTTTAACACTTGTATTCCTTGTTGAGTAGTTTCAACTTCACATCTTTTAGCTCGTGCTCCTTTTCTGATAGTGTACTACTTGCCTGTAATAAGAAGGATGCGTAATGCTCAGCTTATACCTTTCAAGGATTTTTTGCTTGTGAAGCTTTTACCCATCATGCATGTGTGCTGCCTATTGGATTATGCTATGAACTACTTGACGCTTGAGCTAAAATGTCTGATGCAGACTTCTGATCTGTACCATAAAATATTTTCATAAATTAATTGCATAATACATACGGCTTCGTAATTTCTTCCATGGTCATATTTGTCTGCATTGCTTAGTGAGGACTATTTTTCTTCGGAACTGCTTCTGTTTTGACCATATATTTTGCCCATAAAGTTTTGAAATTAAAAATACAGTAGAACTTGTCTTTTTCCATGGTAATGAAGGAGGTTGAATGAACAGTTAATTGAAAAAATTGGATAATCTGTACCATAAAATATTTTCATAAATTAAGTGCATAATATATACAGCTTTGTAATTTCTTCCATGGTCTTATGTTAACATGCAGTGGAGTAGAACGAAAGTTTAGTACCGGTACTTAAGTTCGGTTGTCAATGATGGGTTTTAAGAGCAAGTAAATTCCTTATGATGGCTGTGGAAAGACAGGAATATAGTTCAGGTTTCGTGTTGTAGATTTGTATACTGTATACAGGTTATTGACACCTGTGAAAGACATTTTGCATAGAAGAAATATAGTATGGTCACTCAAGTAGTAGGACAAAAACTGAATGGTGCACGGGTTTGCAATTGTGTGGAAGTTCTTGGGGTAATTTCTTTGAAAGCAGTCGGTGACTATTTTACAAGTTAGAGTAACATCCTCTCCCACAAGTAACTGTTTCACTTGATGGTAGCAGAAGTATATTTACTGCATACTGTGTAATAACCATCTCTAGAAAAAAATAGGACAAACATAATTACAGTACCATACTTAATTTTTTTTATGCTTTAAGACGTAAGAGAAAAAGTCTGATAATAATCTGCTGATTGGTCAATAGGGTGACTGGTAATCAGGGTACTATTGTATATTGAATGTACTGTATATTGTACATAAATTTTTTATTTCATTAATGCAGTAAGGACAGATCCAGAAACAAAATTTGGGTCACATGAATATAACATACTGCACAATCTCATCGCTTGTTATAATTTGGGTGACCCAAATTTTGTTTCTGGGTCTGTACATTGTATAACTTATATTTCTTTATAAAAATTCAGTTACTCGACTTAAATGTTTTGGTTAAACCGGTTTTCAGTTGACAGAGGCTCGACTAACAGATTTACTATAACTTATGTACAAGGTCCATCAAAGTACAGTGGTACAGAACTTGACCCTATGGATTGCCTGTATTGGAACCATTATGTCTAGTCTATTTGGTGTAACCGGGCATCATGGATTCAACAGAGTAGATGTTTCATCAGGTCTGGTACTATACTGATGAAACCTGGAAGTAGTATTAAACGAAATCCAGACTGGGTATTTACTATATCACAAACCATTATTATGACATAGGATTTCATAGTACCATTGAGAACCCAAATGCAACATGTAAAAATTGTGACTTCAGAATGACCCTAATGGGCACATCTTGGGAAACCATAGCATAGTTTTCAGCAAAATTCATTTGCACAAGAGCTTGTCCCGCAGGTAATTGCTCTTTACATGTTTGAAAATGCTCAGACTGAGCCTTCTTTACAAAGCATCTTAAACTTGGGAAACTTCTTACTGTAGTCATTTTATTCAAAATGTACTCGCATGTTCCTGAATGTTCACTAAGGCTTGGACGACCATTAACATCGTCACATTGTTTTCATGTGACTTGTCATTTTAAATCTACATTAGGAGTAATTAACTGGGTCAAATCGGATAGACATTTGGTACACTTGATGAAAATTCAATTTTCTTTTGATGTGTCTCAACACAAATTTATTAACAGATCTTTGTAGTTTTTAGGGACAGTAGGGATACCAGTAATTTTGCAACAGATTCAACCACATTAATAAAATTATAGTGATATTTGCAGATCCAAACATTGTGGCGTATCAAAAACCAAAAGTACATGTGTGGAAGGTACAGAATAAAATGTTTGTCAACCTAATTCGTCACAAACGGCATGTTGGTAAGGAACAGCAAACACCCCATCTCCCTCGAACCTTTCAGGGAGTGGTCATTATTGGGTCATTCCCCAACATAGCAAATAAGCTGTGACACCTCAGTTTTATGCTTTATTTAAAGTTGGGCTATATGAAGGTGAAATTCTTCTCGGGTTCTCAGTCCGCTGAGTTGGATAGTTGCTTCCACGCTTTTGATGACTAGCTCTGCCATCTTCTTCAGGGATTGAAGTGTTCTGGGACCATGTCTAGCTGGTATATAAGCTGTCATTAGGGCTTTCAGCTGCAGGTCTATGTAAGTTTTCTTATTACCTCTTACCAGTGCGTTGTTTATTTGTAAGCGATTATAGGCCTAAATCACTTCTATAAACTGATTCATTTTCCTCCCATGCGAGAGAGCAATTGGATCTCCTCACTAGACATGTGTGGTACTACCACTTATAATACCAAGTATATGCCATGCACTACCGGTACACAAGTATTTTACGAATAATTGTAGATAGTCTTTCGTATGTTAAAAAAAAAGTAAACACTTGCTAGTCATACATCATCGTAAAACCCCAAGCAGTGAAGAAAATATTCCTCTAATAAATGTGTAGGAACAGTGGGAGAATGTTTAAATTAGGGGTTGTATTGTTTGTTTCGAATTTTTCTGGCCATTGTGTTTGTTGTGTACTTGTATTTTATTTTTAAGGATGTTATTTTGGTTTTGAAACGAATTTAAGATTACTGAGCAGAAGAAACTTCATAACACGTAAATTTTAACATAATATTTTACATGGGTATGTTAGGGTTGAAAAGGTATTCTTTTTAGCAGCACATATATACACACTGGGTGTTTCAGACCACCTATATCAGTCTTCTTTCGCTGAAAGCTATATGATACTGGTTGTTCATAAAAAATTTAATAATCAAAACCGATTGGTGGTAGTGCCATTTCCCATAACAAACTGGAAGTAGGACCTGTTAACTTCGAAATTTCAAATGAGAACATGAGTCATTGAAGGTATCATTGGAAACTATTTTTAAAAAGAAACAACTTTTTCTGAAACTTTTTTTTTTCTTTTATTTTTTACTCACAAAGCAACAAAAATGGTATCTTCTGAGAAATGTTGTATGTTATGTAGAGAAATGTTGTATGTTGTTTATGCACGTATTACTTGGAACAAATAGGAATACCGCTGTTGTCCGAGGTCGCCACTATCATGTTAATATGCGTATTATGGTGGGAGCGGTAAGTGGAGGGGAAGAGAGAGAGCCTGTACACAACCTGCAAAGATGCAGTAGGCTACTACCTGAGACACATATAACTCGGAGCGAGAAACTTACATCGAAGATATATTCATAGCAGAGAAGAGAGCCTGGAGGAAGGTAGTAGGCTACATAACACTACATGTCAAAATGTTGTCCATAGCTGAAAAAATGTGCTACGTTATAGGCACAAATTGCTTGCCCGAAATGCTAGCTTTCTCGCATTCTTTTGCTATTTTCTCACCAATTTTTCACTCTTCCCTATGGCTTTCGTTCAGAGGATAGACCACTCATTTTTTTCTTCTTTTCGAAGTTAAATAAATGATATATTATCTTTCTACTTTGCGGACGTATTTTTCCCTCGGTGACTTCCTAGGCGGAGTTTCCAGGTTTCAATATTGCACACAGTGCTGTCACTACATATAGTATACTTCTGAAGGAGTGTTGCCAACAGTACGAACTGAATTGTACATGTACGATAATTTGGTATTGTCGTGCCCTCCTCCCATGAAAAGGACGGATGAGATTTGAGCGGAGATCACTGGATTCATCATCTCTGATTATACCCAATGTTATGCTAATACGGATTCTGACACCACTATTGAAATCAATAGAACTGTTAACAATTAAGGTGGGGATTTCCTACTTGGAAGTATAGTGACAGTATTTGTAACTTTGAAGTCTTCACTTTAGTAATTGAAGTCAAATCCATAACAACACTTTTTATTAAAGTTAAATGTGGTTCTACTTACAAAGTATAGTTGGCCTGGGGCCTCTGCCATTGGGTGGCAGAGCTCTTCTCCTGATGCCATTAAATTTAAAGTCCAAGTTTCTTCCTTGCGGGAGGGTAAAGCCTTCTTGTCGAATTCATGATGTCTTGCTAGTCAAGGTTCAACTCCTTAACTGTCTCACTGGCTGACTACTGACTGTCAACCTGCCTCCTTGGGACATATTGGTCTCTATATTCACTTCCGAAAAACACTCCTTCCAATGCCTACTTGGGGAAGGTGTGGGTGAGAGAAGTCAAAGGGCTTATGTGCCGGTTTTGCCCATGATTAAGATATTTCTGTCAGTGATATACAAATGAGTATATATGATGGAAAGAATGTCTTAAGGGTCTTACACGAGTTACAGTCACGTGGTCAATGACGTAAATATTAATTAGGCCAATAATTTCTTACAATTACTTACGCCTCTTGGGAGTTGCTTAAAAGAAAATGAATATTAAGCCTCCTTGTGGGGCTTGAAGTGACATGCTATTGTATGTTCGCTGACACAGGTCCACGTGGAGAGACCAGTACTTTTCTATACGCTGTTCACATGCTAAAACTGCTAACGGAGGAAGATCCATGGTTCTGAGCTGGGAACAGACAGTAAGCATTATCTATGCATCTCCAGTGACATGCATCTGGTCTGTCAGTGTTATTACGAATGGCTACAAGTAATGTTTGTAAATCTAGCCAACAAGTACGAATGTCATTAGATTTAATAAATTAATAAAATAATTTATTTCCTAACCATATTCCATAATCAAATCAATGTTAAACATATCGTTGGTCATTGTTTTTTTTAGTTATTTAACGACACTGTATCACCTACGAGGTTATTTAGCGTCGATGAGATTGGTGATAGTGAGATGGTATTTGGCGAGATGAGGCCGAGGATTCGCCATAGATTACCTGACATTCACCTTACGGTTGGGGAAAACCTCGGAAAAAATCCAACCAGGTAATCAGCCCAAGCGGGGATCGAACCCGTGCCTGAGTGCAACTTCAGACTGGCAGGCAAGCACCTTAACCAACTCAGCCATGCCGGTGGCTCTTGGTCATTGTTGTCCTGTTGGCTATGACCTCAGGGCATAATAGTATCATGTATGATCGTACGATACAACCCGCAGATAGTGCGTAAAATGGACGATCGTGTCGACAAAGAGGATATAAACATGTCCAAAAGAGAGGATTATTAACATTTTATTACAATTTATGACATTTGAAATTATATATATATATATATATATATATATATATATATATACACATACATTTCTTCTTTATTACGAGTATATTTCACTTGTAGGTTTTTGGTAGTTTCTGCATATAGCATTTCCACGTTACAAGTGCTGTATAAGCCGACTGTCGCAAAACATATTTCTATAAACATTGCTTTCCTATGTCTCCCAAGTCCAGGTGATCTGGTAAACATTATTATAGCGACAAGGTATCACGTAGTGTCCATTACGTGTGGCCATTAAAAAATGTTGCTGATAAACATTTCTTTATTACCAAATATCTCAGAGAAATGATCTCTTCAATCCTCTCAATAGCCTAAACATAATTACTGTTGCCATGTAAGCATGTAATAACTAATAAGTTGATTGTAATGCTTCGAGAACCTCGTAACAGAAAAAGGGAATAAACATATTCAATATATGGACCTATTTTGTGCATACAAAGAAACAAGGAACAGCCTGTACTTGCTTGTGCAAGTCATGTTTCGTGGTAGTGTACGGGCAGTAAGAAATCAGGTGTCATTGTAATAGGTTTTGACGTGGAATAGTGGCAATGGACGAAGGAGATAGTGATAGTGGTCCAAGTAGGTCCTACTCCCAAAAAATTTACTTCCGGTGTACCTAAACATACAGGAAGAAAACAAAATTGTAGAGAATTATGGTAAACAGTTCCTTAATTTAAAGTTTGGTTTTGCTCTGATGAAACAAACTGTAAAAGGACTAGATGTAGGTTCTGGATCTTCTATCCCTACTGTTGTTGATCCTTCTGAGGATCCTCCTGCTGATATTTAATTTTTAATAATTATTTCCTTATAAGAATTAAAAAAAAAATTGTTTAAATAAAACACTGTGGAAAGAGTTTAGATAAAATAATCAAAATATGCCTATTTTATATGTAGTATACGATCCCCCAATCAAAAGTACGATAATTTGGAACCAATTGCATGATTCGATCAAGTCTCAGGGTTGACAACGCTGTTCTGAAGTAACTTTTCCGCACAATAACAGAGCAGCAACTGATTGCATCAATTTGCTATTGAGTGTACTCCCAATATTGCAGTGCAATAGAGTTGATTTATAAACATGCTCTGGTAAAGATAGTTATCCCAAGTAGTACTGTACTATATGTTATGTACGTACTATTCCGGTAGTAGATACAGCGTAATTGGGGACTGTTTTTGCAAAACTTGCTAACAGAAAAAACTAAATTTTACAGGAGAGACAAAACACTATAGTAAGCAAGTTTTGCTGAATCTCTCACTTATAGCAGAAAGCAAGTTTTGAAAAAATGATCACACATTAACACACTACAATGAAGAGAAATGACCCAATTTTACTAAGATGCTTTGAACATCATGTAGAGGCCTGCCTTATGTTAACGAATCCACCAAAATCTCAATTTTGCAAAAACGGTCCTCAATTGTAAACACTGCAGATCTTGAAACTAAGGCACTTTCCACTGTCTTTTATTTTGCATAGCAACAGTGAATTTTGTTTTCGTCCATATCACGCCGTCTCCCTTTCAGTTTGCTATTTGGAAAATACCATTCACAAATGAAGCATTTGATATGTTGATAATATCTGGAGAATGCCATCTGAATTGCAGAGAAGCAGCACATGTTTACGCAGAGATATCCATTGTGCGCCCTTCATTCGTACAGTGTTTTCCAGCATCTTGCAAAGCATGTGCGTACAAACGACTTGGTGCAACTGAGACACAACAAGGGTGAGTGTATGAGACGACCTGTGAGAGGAATGAGAAAGAGCTGCCGATGTCCTTGCTGCGGTGATAGTTAATCCTCATGACTCCACAAGGAGGATTGCCTGTGACTCAGGATTTTACCATAGTACAATGTTTAGAATTCTCAAAGACAACAAATTTTATTCATACCATATTCATCTCCATCAGGAAATTGGGGGACATGACTTCCAGACTCATGTTGATTTCTGCAACTGGTTTCTGAACACGGACTTTGATTTCAAGCTCAGAATTCTGTGTGGACTGATGAGGCAACTTTAAAAAATAATGGTCAGGTTAATCTCCACAATGCCCATTACTGGTCTCCAGTTAATCCACACTGGCTGTGTGAAGTGTATTATCAGCACATGTGGAGCCTCAACACGTGATGTGGCCTCAGACACCGAGTCATAGGACCATACTTTTTTTGAGGAGAACTTGAATGGTAGAACATATGCACACTTCCTCCGAAACATTTTGTACCACTTGCTTCATGATGTTCCCCTTGCGCTTCGGTTGACAATGTGGCTTCACCAGGGCGGCTGTCCAGTTCACTTTCCACATAAACTCGGGGAGTTATTAACTGATTATTTCCTCTATGGTGGATTGGATGAGGAAGCTTGTCCGGCCTGATCTTCTGACTTCACTCCAAATGACTTCTTCTTATGGGGGAGAATTAAAGACATGATCTACCAGGTGCGTCCAACAACTAGGGAAGACATAAAACAAAGAATTAGAGAAGACTGTGGGTCTCTCAGCTGTGCTGAAGTTCTCTTTGCAATCATGGATGTTGGGAGGAGATCAGAACATTGTTTAACAAAGGGTGATGCACATTTGGAACACTTACTATGAAGAGTGTACGTTCGGGTGTCCCTTATTTTACCAAAAAGAAATCGAAAATTTTTGCGCCCACCCCAAAAAATATTTTCCAATTGGTCAGATTTACTCAAAAACAAAATTTCATCTCAATAGGATGCCATTAACCCATGCCGACTTGAGCGCAAAGTTTGAATGTTAGGAATTCTAGGTCTTGCAGTTCGAAGTCAGTGTAAAAGCTATTGATGAATGTATAATATCTTAATTTTTATTAAAATTAAATACATTTTTGCTCTTTAGAGTCCATTATGGTTTGTAGGATTCTTGTGGATACTTTTTTTTTCAGTGTTTTCTGTCTTGCAATCTGGGTACAGTCTACGATGTTCTTGAACACAGCACAACACAAATTGCTTTTGCTCCTCATCTACAGGCAATAAATAGTCCATGAAAATCGTGCATTAATTTAACACCCCTTTCAGCGGAGTCATTCACAGCTTTTAACACCTTAACTATCATTTCAGCTTCTAAATATGAATTGTTGCTTGTCTATGTCGAAGGAAATTCTTGAATAAAACTATTGACCATCTTCAAGCAAGAGAACAGAATTCTGGTCTTCATTGACACAAAGTCGGTTATTGTTTTCCCTGAAATGAAAATGAGATTGAATTAGAATATGTAAATTAAGGAATTAAAAGAATAAAAAATGATTAGTAATCAGAATAAAATTAAACTTACCATATAATTGCCCATCCAAATTTCCACAAAGAGGAATACATACATATCTTTTCCATGTGTAGATTCTCACTATTCAAATTTGCTACAGTTACTTCATCATCAAAGAGCAATAGGACAGATGACTCTTCTGATAAATACCACATAATGGTGACTAAATTTCTTTACAGCTTCTTTTGAAATTGTGGAATCTATTCTTTCATATAATTTCAGAACTTTTAATCAATCTTCTTAATGTGTCCAGCTGTTTGCTGAGAACATAAAGTTCACTGTAGTCTATTCAGTTGTTTTTCACGAGAAATGAGGGGTATTTTGACGGTGTTCATTATAGATGCCTGTTGCTAGTAGCCAGAGTTGGGGTGTAGTCAATATATACTGCAAGGCTGTGTCTTCTGCAACTGATACTGATGATTTTAATTTACTTTTTTTTTGTGGTTTATGGATGGACAGTATAGAAGAATGTGTCCCAGATCTTCATCATGATTATTACTCCACAGACAAGTAGGATTATCAGAAATGTGAAATCGATGTAGGTACAATTGTGTGACAATGTGACTTTGTTCTGGCTCTTGTTAAAAATGTTTGAACATGTCTGGGCAAGTTTTTGTACATTCCCAGGTCATTTGGTTTCTTTTGTACAGACTGTAAAATTTTTCCTTTGTCAGAAGAGAGCCAATTGTTGATCCATAGGTTTATAAAATGAGACTTTACTGAAGCAAAAGCATTGGATAGAGATATCATTTGAAGAGGTCTTGGTTGCAAATATGTTGCCTGTTTTGCAATATTATCGACTTTCTTGTTTCCAGGTATACCACAATGACTAGGTATCCATTGAAATGGTATTTCCTTTCGGAGTTTTTTTTTAGTTTACTTGTTTCTGAATTGGAATAATTCTATGTGCGTATAGGTTTGGTACATATTTAATTATATTAAATAGCCCCCTTGGAGTCAATAAGTATGAAAATAGATTTTTCAGAAATTTGAGCAGCATCAGTAGCTCGCAATTCAGTGTCAAGACTGGAAGAGGATGAACATGGTATGAAATAACTTTCTTGATATTTTGGAATATAATACCCTGCTCCTGATGTCCCATATTAGGATTTGGAGTTCGATCTTATAAATTTGAAGGTGATCCTTATATGTGCTGCAGAGTAGTTCCATGGCATCTAACATAAGAATCTATGGAGGATCATTTTTGGAATGATTTCATGGAATTTGTGTGCTATGTTCTGGAATCATCCATTTCCATGGATGAATTTCGTTCACAACTGGAGTTTTAGCAATGAGTGTGTCTGTGATATAGATTGGTATTTCTTCTTTGTTTATTTTATAGAAACTACACAGGATATCTGACAGTTTGAAGAACAGCTGAGTTCTGGATGAGGCTTGCAATCTTAAATGTATTTTTAAATCCTTTTTGTAATTAGTGTGTGATTGGTTGAATATTACATTATGCAATATTACAATGTATTGTCTGCTTATATACGATCAAAATTGACCTATGGATGTGAAATATAAGGAGGAGCTTTAACAACTGATCTACAAAAAATGTCTGTTCTTCAAAACTCAGCCTAAAGATTATGCCAAGGAGTACCAAAAACCACATCAACTGTTGCCCTAGAAATTGAATATAATATTCAGAACTTTTAAGAAGTTTTTGCAGCTGCACACTGAAGTCAGGGTTTGACATAAACAATTACAATGAACAGAGAGACATCCCTTAAGGCATTTTTATTTTTAATGGATAGTTTAAGTTGAGATCTTAGCAGAAACATTTTTAAGCAGTACATTGCTCTTGCCATCTTGCTTGATGCATCGCCCCGGAGGGCATATTTTTAGTCCCTCCCCAGAGTCTCTTCTCAAAAATATTACAGAGAACTCTACGAGTTCACAGTAATCACCTCTCAGTGTTGGTTTATCTAAAAGTCATAAAAGTCTAAAATTTCCTTAATTTCTGACTCATTGAAAACACTTCCACATTCTTTGTGCCGTTGCCCTTGGTGGCAGAGTTGGTATAGTGCTGGCCTTCTGTGCCAGAAGTTGCGAGTTCGATCCCGTCCCAGATTGATGGCATTTAAGTGTGCTTAATGCGACAGGCTCATGTCACTAGATTTAGTGGTGTGCAAATGAACTCTTGCAGGAAAAAATTACAGCACACTGGCGACGTTGATATAACCTCTGCAGTTCCGAGCATTGTTAAATAATCCATAATTTTTTCTTTCTGCCACTTTGAAAATTATTGGCATTGACACTTTTCCAGCTTTCCCTCAAATGTTTAAAAAGTGATACGTTTGGTATTGCTTGTTACATCACGTACTTTACATTCAAATACACATCGTAAAATAAGTTCATATATGTGATGACGGCGCGGGAAGTATAACTACTCCCTGTCCAATTTTTGTTCAAGTAAGAGACATACCCCATTAAAACGGCCAGTATTTGAGGAATTGTGTCACTGCAGAGAATTTGTACATTGTCTTCAATATCCCAATATGTTGATGCACTCCAAACAGGATTTGCTTGCTCTTTACCAGAATTATTCTGTAATTCTGGCCGATGAGCTGCTCACTGTCCCCAAATGTAACAACAATTGGAAGTCTTTCTTATTTTGGGTCTCTTGACATTTAATGTGGGCAACACTTTACCATCCCAATGAACAGTAAGCATTGCAGGGTTATCATCCTTGAAAGTGGATTTAGTTATTTCAGAACATTTTCTTCTCATCTTCTGTCTGTTTTGATGAATAGTAGATTTATAAATAGGGAACTCTTCAGTATTGGTGCCAAGTGCCTCTGCTGTCACCTGATATGTACAGAACCTCTTATACTTGGCTAACCTCTGTTCAAAGCAGCCATTAATTTTGCAGTGATACAATTTTTGGTACCTCGCCTTGTAGCATCCTACATTGATATACTCTCAGAAGTCTGTCCTATAAACTGACCAACATCAATATCATCTAAAATTGGAAATACCTTATTTGAATCTTTGGATGATGAAAAAGGAGGTACAGCAGAAGATGTAGAAGTAGATGCTGCACATTGTTGTCTCGTTTGTCTTTTCTCTTCTTCTAATTTTCTTTGCCTCAGCCTTTTTTCTTTATCCACTAGTTTTCTGTCTACTCCTGCAAGGTAGCGTTTACATCCTGGCTCTTGCTGTTTAAGTAAAGACATCCTGTCTTCTTCCAACTGATTGTTTGTAGAACATTGGTGTGTGAGATATTAAATCGTTCAAATTATTTATGAACTCCTCTTCATGGCATTTAAAAATGTCTGCACACTTCCTTGCGTTTTTTTTTTTTTTTTTTTTTTTTACAATTTTCTCCACTCGAAATGCAAGTTTTTTTGTGAACAATGCTGAATAGCTCTTGTCGGAATTCTTGCTTTCTCCCGAAATATAACTTATGAACCACAAGATTAGTACTTTCACAAAAAATTAATTTTACCTCCCATATGTTATAAAATAAAACTTCCAGCACTTGTCTATTTGATGGTAATTTGTGTCCGTTATTAGATATTTTATATCACCTGTTAAAACACGTTCCCGGGTAGTGCCTTAATGATGTGACATGTTAGAGTAGTGACCCAAAAACATGTGCGACACAATTGATAACAGATGAACTGACATTACTGCATGTACTGACAGGCCAAGACCTGACTCAGCATGATAAATCCAGACATGTTCTTCACATGAGCTCGTGCTTCAGTTGGCATGGATTACAATGCTTCAGTCACAACAAAATTTTGTGTAGACATGTTTTAGAGTCACTCAAACAAAATTGGAGGGTGGGCGTTAAAAGATGTTGAAGTCGGAAAATAAGGGACACCCTAGTGTACGTACATAAACAACATAAAGCATTTCTCAGAAGATACCACTTTTGTTGCTTTATGAGTAAAAAATAAAAGTTACAAAAAATAAGTTTCAGTAGAAGTTGTTTTTTTTTTAAAAGTAGTTTCCAATGGTACCTTCAGTGATCTATGTTCTCATTAAAAATTTCGAAGTTGACCACAGGTACCCCAACTTTCGGTTTGTTATGGGAAATGTTACCTTCTCCCAATCGATTCTTTATGTGGGTAGGTTTTGATTAACAAAATTTTTTCATAAACAACCAGTATCACATAGTTTTCGAGGAAAAAAGGATTATATATAAATAAATTAGTTTCAGAAAGTACTCTTGAATGAAAGGTGTATTTTGAATTTTATGGATGAAATGGAATTCCAGAAGTCACAGCTGTGATAACAGTGGGTTGCATGAGAACTTCACAGAATGTAGGAATCTGAAAGGAGATCAATTTGCAATTCAAAAAGTGATATTGCTGATAGATTATCTTTTATTGTTTTTCACAGAGGAGTAGAAGCTAAGCAGCCAAACAGTGCTATTCGGAAGTGTGTGAGAGTACAGCTGATCAAGAATGGAAAGAAAATAACAGCATTTGTTCCACGAGATGGTTGTTTGAATTATATTGAAGAGAATGATGAAGTCCTGGTGGCAGGCTTTGGTCGTAAAGGTCATGCTGTGGGAGATATTCCTGGTAAGCATGCACAACATTTTATGAGGTTTTTCACGAATATCTGATTTGGTAGATAAGTATGTAGAATGTGTGTATGGATCAATTTGTACTCAATTTAGAAAATAGACCGTTTGTTTTTAAAATAGATCAGTGGCACCCAAACTTTGGAGTGTCTTGGATTGGATCCCTCAAAGCTCATATATTATTTTTGTGAATTTATAATTTAAGCTGGTAATCACATGTTCTACTCATTAAACATTTGCATAATGTAATGAATTAAATATCCTTAAAAATTTGACAGCAATATTAACCTTCTAATTCAGTGATCGGCATTTTATACCTCCAGCCGTTCTACAGTAATTACAGCGAACCTGTCTAGCTCATTCTCCTCATATGTTATAATGGTGGAAAAATGAAATTGCATTTTACCCTCTCACAATATGTTGCATCCACTACAGACGTCAATCAACCCTGCCGGTACAGGTGAACTAGAGGGTGGGGTTAAGAAGTCTCGTTCTACATGTATGAAATATACTACATTTGCAGACCTCTGTTTTAACTCAACGGACAAATTTGTCCAGAGTTTGTGAAGCTCATATGGTAGAGATGAACAATTTAATTTTGACTGTTTACTTTGTTTGATCTTAGATATAAATAAGTGTGTAATTTAGAAATGCTATCTGTTTTAACCTCATTTGATAGTTGTTATGCATTTGATGGTGTGACATGAGCAAATATTTACTAAACACGCCCTATGATTAAAGAAATACTGCCTTATTACTGAACTTGGATATATAGGAATTATGTATATGCTAAAAAAATATGTAGGCTAACATTCCATCATGTAATAATTTCTGTTTTTTCTTACTTCTGACTCTTACACTGACCACCTACAACTTGCACTTTCATATGGTAGTCTTTAAAACACTTCGATGTACGAGGACCATCCAGAATGTGTCCCTGGTACCGTTTACAGAAAGAAAACACAGTTTCATGGAAAGATTTATTGGCACAGATACAGCAATTATTGAGCTATTTTTTAACATACTTCCCACTGGAATTGAGACATTTGTCGTCAACTTTATATCCCTATGCCATAGAAGTCTGCTGTTTGGGATTGGAACCAGTGTTGACAACCATCTGCATCTCATTGTTGATCCCACGATATGAATAATGTCTTAATCCTTGTGGGGAATATGTTGAAAATAGCTCAACAATTGCTGTATCTGTTCCAATGAATCTTTCCATGAAATTGTGGTTCTTTTCTGTAAACGACCCTAGGGAAACTTACTTTCTGGACGCGCCTCGTACAAGTCCAATGTCACATTTTTCAGAATATTGGTCTGTATTCATTGCTTCCTCCTTCCCTCCATGTGCATAGCAAAGAATATATAAAGTATGTGTATGACAGAATATTTGAAATGCTTACAATTTACACTTTTACACTCGCAATAACAGTGGGAAAGATACAGCATTCAAAAGCTACTACATATAATGTACCATAACTTCGACAACATTGTCCTGCTTGGTTGGCATTGTATTGTGCCAGTTTTTCACTAGCAGATGGATTTTTGCATTGTAAACTCCAGTGTAAAGTTACGTTCTGACTCAGGGTGACAATGCTATACAAGCAATCCCTCTAGCCCACACTCCTCATGTATGCAATTGCTTTATGTTAGATTTGCTTTATAACATGAAAACTAGTGTACAGGGTTGGGCGAGTAAATTACCTGTACATATTTTATTTACTCATATTTTACTGTAATGTAAATAACCTTTTCTATGTGTAAACTCCTAACCCTACTAGTGTAATAGACATACATTATTTTTAATGTTACCGGACATTTTACAGGCACACTAATAGACTGAAGTTTGTCAGAATTAAGATATTTCAAACTATGTAATTTACAACAAAGAATAATGAATTTGTACAGTAGAAAACTAAATGGGAACATTATTATCTTATAATTAAAAAAAAAATCAGCCCTGTATGATGGACTACTGCCTTCAACATGACGATACTCTCTGAAGGGACCATGTCCAGAGCAGCTGTGTAGTCTTTAGAAGGATCTCGCATAGACAGTCCAGTAAAGTCTAAAGAGAACTAGGCTTTATTTATACTATATTAGTGCATTATAATTGAAATACATATTATGTTGTATATTAAATGTCAATACAGGTAAGCCCTGAAAGCTCCAAAGGACGAAATGCTCCTGTGCACAATACAGTATGTTCAGGTTACAATGTTAGCCAAGAAATAATTTACGGAATATGCACTGAGGGGACAAAATTTCAGTTCATAGTACGGTTTATCCAGAATTTGATTTAAGCGATGGATTTTTCTCTATTAATTTGGCTGGGACTGAACAGTTTGTTGATTTAACAGTGTTTTCGATTTATCCAATTTCAGATTAACAAGGGTCGACCAATCTGACTAGGGTTTTTTTGGTCATGGTTTCCCTAGTCACTAAGCCAAATGTTGGATTGTAAATTTACTTACTATGATTTATCACTGCCTTAATCACCAATATCATACATATTAAAACAAAATCCAATTCAGTTGGATACAGGAAGAGATATGCCAATTCTGAATTCAAATTATGTTAGAAAGTGGTATCTTGAAGGTGACAGTGTAGCATTTGTTGTGAAACACCTAAGTTGTGACACTTGGTACAGAATATAATGGGCGGGAGTTTTCTGTATGGTACTGTGTGCTCACAAACTGTAGCTTACTCCCAGCAGCTGTTTCATTTAAGTGGATCTTTCCCTCTACAGCTCAGACCTGGCTCCTAGCAACATCATCTGCAGAGATTTTTTACCTTTTAAGAAGCTTAATAATGACAGTAGGAAGGAGAATGTTCAGGATTTTCTCGTCACAGGTGGCTTCTCCTCATGAACAGGATACATTGAACCTTCTGCCCCATTACATTTAGAGGCAATAATGTTAAACAACAGTTTAATTGTAAAATCGGTAAAAGTAAAATGAATATTTCTTCCTAATGAAATCTGCTTTAGTGGCCAGAACAGGTCTCCTTCGAATGTGGCTAATGTAATGAATATGTAGTGTTAATGATTTAAAGTTCCTTATGTGTAAGTAAAACTTCTGAATGACTCTCTAGAACACCATAGTGCATTTACTTGCAGTTGTTCCTTATTAAAAAGTATATCAAACGTCTAGCGTCTGTCTTTTTTTTTTTTTAAAGAGCTTACAGTTCTTGGAACCTTATGTGTATGTGAACACAATTTTTGCGAGTCATTGCTTTGGTTTAAATTTGTAAGAATGTGGTTGGTGTACATCCTTGACTTGTGAGCTCATGTAGAGCATACATCCAAGGTGTGGGGCTACATCCTGTAGCAATAGAGTTACATAGTTCTGTCCTGTTCTGATCTAAACATTGTTACTACTGCTGCTGCTGCTGCTTTTTGTAGTTAAAATGACAATATAAAAATGTGCTTTTTTTTTTTTTTTTCAGGTGTTCGTTTCAAGGTAGTGAAAGTTGCAAACGTTTCATTACTTGCATTGTATAAAGAGAAGAAAGAAAGACCAAGATCATAATCTGTGTATTGTCATGTTGAATAAACAAATGATAAATTACGTTGTTTTTTAACTCATTGTTGCAAGTGTACCCCTTTTTTCTTTTGTGTGTGTTTCTGTTATGAACAAGGAAACTTGAGTAATGACGAATATAGTTAATGGAAAAGTGTGGAGCTTCAAGTGTGCAAGGTCTTTGCTATTATTGAATAATGTCTGGATACCAGTGACTCATGCTATTCTTTCTTTGTGCATTACAGTTGCAGTAAAGAACTGTAGTACAACTTCGAACTTTATCAATTACCATATTCCTTTTAAAGTAGAAGTGGGATGTGACATCTTTTGCCATCACAGCTATGAACTGTGAGAGCTCTGCAAAAATCGCTGTGATACATAATAGCAGTTTTGTCACAGTGTGATTATTGTGTTTGGATTCTTGGTGATTGCGAATGTTGTAACACCCTGACATTCACAGAATCATTCATTAAATATGGGATAAATCGTAAAACAGCAAACGCCAGTAGGGGAAGTTATCCCCAACCTCGCCACTCGGCACCTCGTTCGCCTGCTCTCTCTACTATCTGCCCCGCTCCAGTGGATCACTGCCTACCGCCTCGCACGTATTTCATATTTTACAACACAATACAACCAAATTAATGTGCATTAGACAACAACCACATGTAATGTGCATTCGACACTACGTTTACATTTCCCTCTACGCGAGACTGGAAACTGATGCAGAATTCAGATCTCGCTAGTACACTTACGATCTCATTTTGCGTATAGTCGTAAGTTTGAGAGATGAAGTTTAGGAGTACAACCTGCTCCAACACCAAACTGCCCTTTTCAGGGCAAAAAAAAAAAGTACTAGACATATCAAACGACGCACATTGCATTTCTGCAATACGTTATAGTAGTTCCTTTGAACATAGATTCATTTTCCCTTATACCACCAACTCGTCTCAGTAGTCGAGAAGTCTAAAGCGTGACCAGAAAGCATGCGTGCATTTCCTTAAGAAGATCAACGGATCGAATACTACCCTCCGCAAAGTCATGAGAAAAAAAAAAACACATGAAGCAAGGAGGAGAGGGAAACAGGACGAAGTTCCTCTTTTGCTTCGTAGATGCCGCATTCACTCTTTTTGTTCCACTTTCCTCCACTAGATGTAACCCCACTCTAAACCGTTATTTCCACTCTTTTTCGCTAGGGTGTGTAGTGAGCTTGTAGGGGAAAAGTGGAAAGGGATCGTGGGCAGAGCTTAGCGTTTGCTGTTTTACGATTTGCCCTAAATATGATGGCAGGCAATACATGACACATTCCAAGAATAATGTCATCAGTCATAATGTACAAGTTTCTTGTTGCTGCAAGTTCCAGCTTGTCTAGGTTTTTCAAGTCTTCAATTCATGGCCATGTTACGAAATTAAGAAATCTAACTTCTTTCTAAGGGGTATGTACTGTATATCGAAACAAAAAGGAATGAATCCGAACATTACTTTCGAAAGGCATAATACAGCCCGTAATGTACTGAACACAATTCTTGATTTTGAGACCCAAACCATTACTTCTAACTGGTGACCAGTGATGTGTTCGGTCTTCCCTTTCACACATTCCATAATATTAAATTATCGAGATTTTATAGAAATCAGTAATGAGGGTTAAATTGTTAGTAATATGGACTGTAAATTAATCAAAATATTTCAATGTTTCCCATCACGAAACCACAAATATGTATCATTCTTCTGGGGATTGCATTGATATACAGTGAAACCTGCCTTTGTGGCCACTTCATTTAAACGGCCACCTGGCGAAAAGGCCAATTTTCTCTGGAACCAATTGGATTTTCCATAAGATCAATACAAATTCTCTCTTTATTTAGTGGCCACCTCATGCACTGGCCAGTGGCAGGGGTCTATTTGGATTGGAATCTAACTATGACGGTCACTGTCCAACAAAATATCTTTTCATGGATACTGTCTGATCTATATTTTCGATAAGAGGACAGGAAGCAATATCACTACAAAAACTAAGTGTGCAACAGTACACCCTCCATATCTTGGGGTTAGTTGGTTACTGTTTTATGACTCTTTTGTCACTTTCTAACCCGACCCTGCACAGCTATAAATTCTTACTCATTTTTGAAGAATTGAAACACGGACTTTTTCTATCGAAAATTTCTCAGTATGTTTTAGGTCAGTAGTTAACGATTCGAATTTTTTTATCTTTTTTTTCTCCCCTTTTTATCTTTCTCTATTTGGACCAGGTTTTACGAAATTTTCTTCTTTTCATTCAGTTGATTCAGAGGAACTGTGAAGTTAGTTTGAGAGAGAAATCATGTCTAACAATAAATCTAGTGTGTGTTAAGTTTAGAAGTGAGACGAAAAATGATTGAAGAAAGTGAGAAGGGAACATCTGCGAGAAAAATTGCAGAAATATTCAAATGTGGAACTTTATAATTAGGAATAAAGATGAAATATTAAAAGAATGGGAGAAAAATATGCATGGTGCCCAAAAAAAGGAAGAGAGAATCTGTGTTTAGTAATGTGAATGATTTCGTTTATGAATGGTTCAAGTGTGCGAGGGAGAAGAAATTGTCAGTAAGTGGGCCTATGATTCAAGAGAAAGCTCTTGAAATTGCCAAAGAACTCAATGTAAGCAATTTTGTTGCTAGTAATGGGTGGTTAGAGTGCTTTAGAAAACAGCGTAACATTGCATTTCGTTCTGTGTCTGATGAAGGAGGTGACATTGCAACCAATGTTGTTGAAGAATGGAAAAAATAGACTGTGGAATATGAACTCGAGACATTTACATCATTGACGAAAGAGGTTTTTTCAGTGCCCTTCTTAACAAAACTTTTAAGTTTTAAGAAAAGAGTGTAAAGGGGGGAAGTTGGCAAAAGACAGAATAACTCTGCTCTTTTGTTGTAATGCTGGAGGAGAAAACGAACCACCCTTAATGATAGGGAAATCATTGAAACCGAGATGTTTGAAAAATGTTGACATGGGCTTATTGGGGGTGATTTGGACTGCCAACAATAAAGCTTGGATGATGTCATCGTTTGAGAATTAGCTATGCGATTTTAATTCCAAGATTAAACGACAAAATCGCAGTGTTATCCGTGAAATTGATGTTTCTTGCCACAAATACATCACACCTCCAGCCCCTTGAGCAAGATGTTATCCAGTCATTTAAACTGAGGTACCGCAAGCGAGTTTTCAAAAGGCTAGTTGCAAGAATGGAAGAGACTGACATTAATATGCACGATTGTCGTACTGGAACAGTACTAAAAGTCAATGAAATTCAGTATTTTTATGCTGATTCATAAAAAACCAGAACCTTAATCAAGCAGCCACCTGATAAAACAGCCATTTTACAAGGTAATTTCAGATGGCTGCTTGAGACAAGTTTCACTGTATTGTTGCTATATCTTATAACAAAAATGATTAATGCTGCGAGCATACTAAAACAAAACACAGAGTACTCTGATCTCTGTTGTCTCGATGTGTGAGCACATATATTCGCGCAGGTGAGTCATTTGTGGAAGAATATAGTGAGTGTGCTGTAGCTTTGGTATTAAATGTTGCCGTTGTTGACCTCTAGTCTAGTGACGATAATTGGATCCCAGATATGTTCGTCTAACTTGCAGTTGTCTGAACACTGGAGTTGTCATGTGTAAGTCAGGGCTGTGATTTTGGAACTATAGTTACAGTTGAAACCAGTGACAAACCTATCACTGACAAAATTACATGTCTGCAATCACAACCTGCCACTGCACGTTCAAAACTAGGCATGGATTGTCATAGAATTGTGCCATTATGTAATTCTATTTGAGATTTATAAGTAATGTTTGAACTGGAATACAGCAAAAATCTCTCGTAACCGGCAATACCATAACAATGGCACTTTTGGTTAAGCCAAAAAAGAAAAAAAGTTTAAATCTGCCATATTGCCGCAATCTGGGCCATCAGTTTTGCCACATTAGGAAGTTCGCACAAACTTTAATGTTCAGTGAATATTCAAACCTAAAATTAGTGAACTATTTGTGTTACGTAATGTGTTTTAAGAAAGAAAAAAAAAAATCCGTACTTTATGTTCATTTAGTTATGTTCGGGCAGTCAATGTTGCCACATCAGGAAGTTTGTACGAACTTCAATTTTCAGTGAATATTCGAACCTAAAATTAATATATTATTTGTGTTTTGAGATATGTTTTAATAAGGAAAATCCACACAGTTTTTATGTTTATTCAGTTATGAGCAAGTGATAGAGAAATAAGCTTCACATTGCTGCAGTTTCAACATTTGGCACCATAAAATAACTTTTTTTCTGTACATACTGATATTTATTCAATTATCTGGAAAAATATCGGATCTGGAACTAGCCTGGTCTGTTTGGTGCCAGATAAGAGGGTTTCTACTGTATAATCATTCAGTATCGAAAATATCCTTTTGAAGTGAGTGAAAGGACAGATTTCCATACTTAGAACAAGAATGCAGACTGAAATGAAAGTCATCTTGACGAATATCTAGAGCTGTGGTTGTCAGCACTCGCTGAAATGTGCAATGGGTACGCGGTACCATCCCGTGTGCACAGTTGTGCAGCAGGGAGAGAGAGAGAGCATACCCGCTAGCAGCTACGCAGTGCACTGCGTTTTCCGCAGGTAAGAGATGCTAGTCCCAGTGTGCTCTGTGCTGACGACCCCTGATCTAGAGTACACTTAACATTATGAGGTGGGAAACTAATGGTCAGAAAAAACAAAAAAACTTATTCAAATCCTGCTCTACTCATAACTTGTGTTGGTCAAGTCCGTTTTCAGACAACATAGTGGATTTCTTTGGGTAATTTGGTTCCTCCATGGCATCCTGACATTTATTCTTAATCATTACTAAAGACAGGATTTTCATGCATTATCAAAATTGAAACTTTAGTTTTATTTTCGAATGGCACAATATATTACTAATAGTCTTTCCAAATTTTCAGTACCTAATCAAATTTATCTGTAAAGTGTACAAAGTATAAAATGTCCAATATAAATGTGTCCATACCAAAAAATGAAACTGAAAAATGTCCAATGGTAAAATGTTCAAAATGTAAAAGTCCAAACACTAATGTGTCCAAAGCAAAAATGTACAAAGTATAAAATGTCCAATAATACAATATATCCAAACTGAAAAATTTCCAAAGCATAAACGTCCAAAATGTAAAATGTCCTAATCAAAAATGTCCAAACGAAAATTACATTTAATATATAATCTAACATTTATGTTCTTAGATGCAGTTAGAACAGAAACAGGTGTTGATTTAGGAAAATTGGCTAATGACAAAACTGAAGGATGAGGAGGAACAGGGGTTCATTTTCCACATTGGCTATTGAGGTCCGGAGGTACCTAAATCAACACCTACCAGGTCGATGGATTGGTCGTGCAACGGTTGCAGACAGCACCTTCTGCACATGACCACCCCGTTCACCGGATTTCACAATGTGATTTCTTTCTGTGGGGTTTCGTTAAGGACAATGATTACATACCTTCATTTCCAGCAACATTGATGAATTGAGAAGGCGCATTAACACAGCAATCAGGAACGTCACACAAGATATGCTTCAGAGGTTTTGGCAAGAATGGGATCATGGCCTGGACATCTGCCATATTACACGTGAGGCTCACATCGAGTGCATCTAAGGTCAGCATATAACTTCGAACTTCCTTCTTTCAAAGTGGTAAGATCATGTATTTATGTTCAGTATTGGTGAAAATATAACCTTCTGAAATCGTCCAATAATTTCTAACCATTGTGTATTTACTGACTGCACGTTCAAAACGGTACCAAGAATGTTCATCCAATTGTTTACAGTTCATGGAAAACTGGAAGGATTTGTTTTCCCATTAGTGATCACATTGAACACACGAAAAGCTGAAGATAAGTATTTCAGAATATATTCATTCATTGTGTTCTGCCCAAGGGCAGGGTTTTCACTGCAAAACCAGCTTTCTCCAGTCTTTCCTATTTTCTGCCCTCCTCTTTGTCTCATATGATCCATGTATCTTAATGTCGTCTATCATCTGAAATCTTCTTCCCCGTTCACCATTCCTTCCAGCGAATCCTTCAGAAGGCAGTTTCTTCTCAACCAGTGACCCAGCCAATTCCTTTTTCTCTTTCTGATCAGTTTCAGCATCATTCTATCTTCACCCACTCTTTCCAACACAGCTTCGTTTCTTATTCTGTCTGTCCATTTCACACGTTTCATCCTTCTCCATATCCACATTTCAAATGCTTCTAGTCGCTTCTCTTCACTTCGTTGTAATGTCCATGTTTCTGCAACATACGAGGCCACACTCCACACAAAGCACTTCACTAGACTCTTTCTTAGTTCTTTCTCCAAAGGTCTGCAGAAGATGCTCCTTTTTCTGTTAAAAGCTTCCTTTGCCATTGCTATTCTCCTTTTGACTTCCTGGCAGCAGCTCAGGTTACTGCTTATAGTACACCCCCAAGTATCTGAAGCTGTTCACTTGCTCTACTGCCTCATTTAGAATTCGCAAGTTTACCTTCTTTACTTTTCTTCCTATGACCACAGTCTTCGTTTTGTTGGCATTTATCTTCATTCCATACTGCTCACAGCTGTCATTCAGCTCCAATAGCATATCCTTTAGTATCATCTCCTCTTCTGCTAACAACGCCATATCATAGCAAATCTTATGCACTTCATTCTTCTTTTTCCTACTATCACTCCTCCCATGTTCTGTAAACAGTTTTTCACTAAATCCTCCAAGTAGATGTTGAACAGAGTAGATAATAAAGGGCATCCTTGTACTCCTCTCCCTATTTCACTTCTGACATTTCTTCTTCTATCCTGACTGATTTGTTGTTTCATATAAAGGTTACTGAACAGCCTTCTCTTTTTCCACTCCTCGGCAATTTTCGTCAGGATCCTCATAATTTTTTTCCAATATATGAAGAATTAAAATTTTTTTGTCAGAGAAATGCATTAAAATTTAACCCAGAAATAGTTTTGAAGGATTATGAAATGGTTAACATGAATGCAGTCCGGCATTTTTTTCAATCACAGTAAAGGGGTGTCTTTTCCACTTCACACAATCTGTGTATCTGAAGATTATGAACCAAGGTTTGAGAGAAGCCTATATAGGCAGAAGTGAAATAACCTTGGAGATTGAAAGGAATGATAGATACACGTAAATTAATAGAAAACCTGTATTACGTTTTGTGATTAAATGCACAGTTAATTAGAAAATTAAGTTTGAAGTTTCAGCAGCCCTGCAGCATCGCTCTCTTCCATGACGTTGCCACTCACTCGCTTCATGCAATGCCTTGAATTTAGGGTATGATTTAATTAAATGTACACGAAAACCGCTATTGACATATGCCAGATAAATCAATTTTTATTAGATTTGCTATCGATATGGACAAAAATCACGATCTTACTCGCAACAGTTACTGAATAAGAAGTTAAACATTTGGGGGTGCGGGAACATTTCTGAAAATACTATGAACTTTCCACCAATATGATATTATAGTTTTTAGTACAATATGAGTTATTCGCTCTGGAAATCTGCGAGGCTATTTCACTTCAACTCTGTATAGATTGTGAAGATCCACAAGTGCGCCACGTAATAATGGAGGTTATGGTAGTCATGTGTCTCTAGATGACTCTGAACAAACATTTCTCCACTTTTACGATGATCTACAGGATGCAGTTTGTATTGGAATGTTGTATGTTTTGTATTGAGTGTTTAATATATTATTGCCTAAAGAATAATACATTTTTCTTCGGAGAGTTTTGTATTGGACATTTTGCACTTTGGACATTTTTGTATTGGAGCGTTGTATGTTTTGTATTGAGTGTTTAATATATTATTGCCTATTTTCGGACATTTTTTTATTGGGCATTGTTGATTTGGACATTTTGCATTTTCGATATTTTTATATTGAACAATTTACACTTCGGACATTTTTGTATTTGACTTTATTGTTTTGGACACTTTACACATTGGACATTTTGCATTTTGGACATTTTTGTATTGGACATAATTGCTTTGGACATTTTACACATTGAACATTTTGCACTTCGGACATTTTCGTATTGGACATTTTGCCCTTTGAACATTCGTGTATTGGACACTTAGCACTTTGGACATTTTTGTTTTGGACATTTTGCTTCGGACATAATGACCTGGAACGGGCAGATCTGTTAATATATACATCACATATCAAGGAAAAGATTGTTAAAGGAAAATAAAGAAGTCACGCAAAGTTTATTTTTAATAGGCCTAATTACGTATTATAATAATTAACATTTGAAGGGTTCATGGAAAAAACGATGAATGTAGGCCTGCAAATTTCGTTAACAGAGATGTCATTATATAATTCAATAGATTACTATAAACTTTAGTCTTCTTGTTATCATACTGATAAAAAGGAGAATTATCATCATGGATACAGTCACCCTGTCTTCATTTTCAACAGAAACATCAATAAATTTTGCAGTAATATACTGAATTAGATCATTATCTTTCTCTTAAAATAAATGTCGACATTCATCATTTTCATCCTGTACCTTCCATTTCTTTCAGAGTAGATTTTTTCGCTTCTCTACTTTTATTATATTTTTTATTGCATTTCATAGAGCTTATATTATTAGCATTGACTTGCGCTAACCCTTTACCTCACTGGCAATTTTAACGAAACTTTCCTCGATAAAATCTGGTTGGCCATCCACTAACGTTGCCCACTGATGAAGATTTATTTAATGGGGTAGCTCCACACATTTTCGTATCTGTAGGCCTACACTTTAGCAGAATAAAAAGTGCAGAGTTAGGGCAAACTTTCTTATCTGCTGTGAATACATTTTCAAAAGCTCTTTCAGAACATCACTCTTCAACATATCAGAGACTGAATGACACAATGACACAATCTTCTATTCAAGCCAGTCAGTAAATTTTTTAAATATAACACTTTCTTTAGGCTTCACACCCTGTGCTGATTCTTCAATTCATGTTCTCTATCAGTACCCGTTCATGCATAACTTTAAGCTTCTTTGACTTCTCAAACGATAATTGTGATCATCACAAGCAGCTGAAAGAATAAAGTACGATTATTATTTAATGGTATAAATTTAACAGATATAAATTATATGGTACATAATATATTAGTACAGTTAGAAATTAGTCAACTCATGTTACAGATAATGAATTTAATTTCATTCATTCATTGTGTTCTACCCACGGTCAGATCTTTCACTGGAAACCCAGCATTCTCTAATCTTTCCTATTTGCCGGCTTTCTCTTAGTCTCCGCATATGATTTAATCACAAGTTTCTTTTAAATCTTAAGATCAGTAGGCTAATCTTAGATCAATCATGGAAACACTCAATGCTCTACGAACTTACACAATTTATTACACTGTGTTTTTAAATTAAAAAGTTGGTGTTATTTTATACCAAAACAATGAGACTATGAACTTGTATTATGAACTTACCATGTAATGCAGATGTGTTATCTTCTGAAACATGTTTTGTGGATGCTTGTCATGGGGCTCCATCATTCCTTTATAAATGTGGTGGAAAAGAAAGTATAGTTGGGAGCGTCTGAGACAAAAGTCCTCTCTGATCATTAGTCTTTCTCCTCACAATGGGTTGAGCAGAAGTAACTTGCAGCAGTTGGAACTTTCATGCTTAACACCTATCTTTTTGTCAACATCTTGCCTCGTAAAGGAAACCTGTTAATTGTTAAAAGTAACAAAATTAATCAATGCTCAAGCCATAAGACGGAATAAACAATTAATTAAATTTTGATATATGTTATTAACAAGAGGCTTGGCTGACTATTTCTCAACATGAATTTTAAATTAAAAATTAATCTCGTTTAGTTTCTTTAAGTTCAATTTAATTTTCAAAACACCAGGCTATTTAATGCAAGGTGAAAACACGTAGATTTTAACATGTGATAGTCTACTTACCAGTACTTGTATGACATATTTTGTTGTTTTTTCACTTCTGTTCGTGCAGAACACTGCCGAACACTCAGCATGCATAATATCTAAGTCCGATTCCAAAAGACATATTTAGTGGGAATACAAAACTGCAGGGATTATTTAAATCTTTCACTTAAGCATGACTTCCTCCACCCATAGCTTACTCAAAGCTTTTTTGTAGCTGACTAATGTTTTGACTATAAAAAAATGGCGACCACATTTGCCGTTTGTTGCCACGAGACACATTGATCAGACCTCATAGTCACTCTATGAAACTCTAACTTGTTGGGATCACTTGAGGAATAAAATACCTCCATGGTTCTGCGGTCCTTTGTTCGCTAGATTTGCTTTGTAAGTGTTTCTTCCTAACTCGTGCAAAACATAACAATGAAATCTCGACCAGATGCTCGTATGGTTTGTTTCTATGTCTACTTTCTCTGCGACTTAATTTGGAGAGTACTACAGTTGGAAAATTTCATGTAGTCCTAGACGTCTGAAGGCTTGTCTTAAGGCCAAAAACCTGTGTACTTTTCGCCCATACACGAGGAGACTTGCCTATAGATTTAGGTTTGCACAGACTTACCTCTAGGTAAGCCTTAGCGTATGGGTCCTTATAGAACTAAAGCGAATTAAAAACTGTGAAACATGTGATATTCCAAAATTCTGTAATTTAGTTCAAAACATATCATAAAGATGGCAGCACACACCTAAGAAGTAGCCACATTTCACAAGATAAGCCTATTCAAAATATTGTATAGTTTGAAATTTCCGAAAGTCAGCATAAAGCAATGAATAAGTATGTGATTTATTTTTTATATTATCTGTCACTGTCGTGGAAGTTACGGAATTATCTATTTATTTTTATAAACAGATGTCAACTCTTCGTACAAAGCTTATATTTTCTGCCCCCCCCCCCCCCCCCCAGTATTGGAAGTGCATATACAGGTGGGTGTATTCCGGCTTCCCGCTCAATTGTCGGTAAGCATTGGCTGTTGTGACGTCATTGGGCAGATACTGTAGTCGCTGTGTGCTTTAAAGTCTTAAGATAATATTGAGTTTGTGCGCGGTTAGCAGTGTGTTTTGTGATGTATTTATTACTTTTTTGGTGAAAATATTTAATTACATGCTTATTGTTCGACCAATTATTGGTATTTTAATTACTTGCTAACGGAAATGATAAAAATAAATCTAATTATACTATTGTTCAGTGCAGTAATGTTGCTTACTCTTGGTTTCACAACTAAAGAATCTTCGTTGCAGGGTTGGGTTCAGGAAGCCATAAATCTGACTGACACGCTCCCCCAATTAGTGAAACTGTGGACAGGAGACTGCTGAGAATGCTGTGTTGTGAATTTTCCATTTTTGAAAGAATCCAACCAGTTGCAAAAGAAAATACATTTAAAGAGTCCAGCCAAGAGCAAACGTGGCAACAGCTGAAAGTTTTAGCAAGACAACTTCCCCTAACTGGCCTGTCAATCACTGTCATCTACTGTATGCAGAAGTGGTGTGAGGCCAGGGTTCTTTACTTGTGGAGCCGAGAGTACAAAACTCAGGACATAGTTTACCATCGATTTCCAAAAAAATGTGATACTTCAACGTAAGTGGGTATCTCGGTACAAATGGGCAGACCAGATAAAATGTTAATAATGTAAGAATACTCATATGTTCAGAACATTTCCTTCCAGAGGACTATGCGGGATTTGAACAATTAATCAAAGAAAAATTCAATGGAGAGATAATATTTTCGTATGCACACAACACTGTTGTTCTTTTTGCAGGTACAATTGGAGTTGATACCTACCTTAATGCAAATAATGGCATCAGATTGATTAAAAATTGGTTTGATTCCAACATACAGTATTACAGTATTTGTCTTAAATCATACTAAAACTACAGTTGTACCATTTACGTTAACATCTGTTGGTATGAAATCTAATTTGCTCTTATATTTAAAAATTCATTCATCCAATATAAGTTATTGTTCTTCTAATAATAATTGTAACTGCTATTCTAAATGAATCCTCTCAAGTTAAGTATCTCGAAATAATAAAATCGGCTAACACTTACGTTGGGATAAACATATTCTTTTTCTTTGCATTATGCTAAGAACAATGATTCATTATTTGTTATCCTGCGAAATTACTTGACTATCCACACTTACCTAACATCAGGAGAAGGTATATTACAATATGGTATTATACGATGGGTTGCACTTTTAGTACCTCCGTCATAACAATAACACTGCTACAAAAAAGAATAGAAATATGTCTTAATAAGCCTCTTGATTGTCCCTCAGAATAATTGTTATTTCTGAATTTAAAGTACCATATTTGATATCCATAATCTTATGGATAACAATGTTTGATTGAATTTCGTAAATAAAAACGAAATATGTTTAATTTGTATTCACATAAATATAAAACTTAAAGATCAGACAACATAATTATGCTTGACAGAATCTAAATGTATCACAACTGTAGCTTATAATCACAGTAGCAACTTCCGTACAAGGCTCTATAACAATATAATAGCTAAATTCCCAAACATTCAACTTGCTCCCTATTTTTAAAAAAATCGAAAATTTTTTTAGGGATTATAATTTTATTTTTCAAATATTGGAGTATATGTACTTGTGCTTCCTTTAATTTTCTATTTACTTTTTATTCTGTTAATAAAATTTTGTGGAATACCCCCCTGAGCACGAGTATGCATACTCTTTCTGAGGGTGCTAGAGTGATTTTCTTCTATAAAAAACAATATGTATCTTTGTTCTAGCAATAAATTATTATTATTGTTATTATTATTATTATTATTATTATTATTATTATTATTATTATTATTATTATTATTATTATTATTAATTAACTACTGGGTCTGCTGGTAAAGTAAAATATTGAAATCAGATGCTAGTCCTTCTCAAAAAATACCTAATTGGCATGCAGATTAATCTGAGGTACTGTAGAAAATACCAGCAATATGGGAGGTAAGGAAATTATTATGTCATTAGTTGGTTAATTAACGGCGCTGCATAAACTACTAGTTTACTTAGCATATGTGGAATTTGTGTGTGAGAGAGAGAGAGAGAGACGAGATGAGACAGAAGATTTGTTATGTTTTACCCGGCATTCGTCTTATATTTGAGGAAAACGTCGGAAAAATCCAAACATGCAATCATCAGGAATCGAACCCATGCCAGAAGACAGCTCCGAATTAGTAGATAAACGCGCTATTGCCTGGTGGCAGTGTTATGTTAATACAGTAAAACCTCCGTTAACTGAATATCTCAACCGAAAACTGATTTAATCTAAACTTGTAATTCCTGTAAGTGAATTATATTAATTTTTTAATTTAACACTTCAAGGGCAGAGTAGAGACAGTTCCGAAGACAAGTAGTTGTCAATAAGCAGGACAGAAGAATGCATATGAGGGCAAGCTATATCCCCTTCAAATGCAAAACGATTAACAGTTCTTTGGAAACCATAATATAAAAATGACAGTCTGATGCGAAACTGTCCACTGAACAAGATTGGATCACTATAATTTCTAAAAGGGGCCTCACTTCTCCAGTAGTGGCTCCCCGTAAAGAAAATAGGTGAAGTGCTGTTCACATACACAAATGCATGAACAGTTTTGCTAATATAATGAGAAGGACTACTATTCGTAAACTGCGTACAATTTTAGGTGGACAGTATATCTCTATGCAAAGCAATGGGACTAATGATAAAAGTCTCTCCTGTTATGTGGCATTCCAAATGAAATTTTCAATCTTTTCAAAGAGATAAGCTTCTTTCATCGGAATAATTTAAGTTATTTTATACAACTTCTCTATTTTTAGCACTTTTTAAAACAAAGAACAAATGGAACTGTAGGACGTCCAGAATTTAAAACATCTTTTCCATCCTCATATTTATGTCTGCAAAATGACATTCCCAATATATTACAAACCGTGCCATTTCCGGGATACAATTTCGCACTCATTTATTAATATTTTCTATGCACTGGTACCTAAGTATTTGCATAATAGCACTACAGTGATTAAACATACAATATATACTACGATGTAGGATTAATACACTATATACACGTATCACTAATATACTCTAAATACATTAAATAATAAGTTAATAAGTACTAAACTACACGTGTACATTTACGCGCGTGTTAAACTTTCAAGTAGGCCTACAAGAGCTGGAACAAAACTGGCAAACTCATGAGAAGAAATAATACACGCGACGGAAAACAAGTTTTAAACTTTACGAATATATGTGGCGTGCATTCCTGATAAAATAACTTATAGCCAACTTATTTACCACTGCAGGGCTGGCTGCTTAGACACAAGGAATGAGGATACTTTTCTCGAGTCAGGTAGTACATACTGTGAAATTTCACAGCCCTTCAACAATAGCCCCCGGCCTTGGAGACCAGCTTCAACCCTTCTGTAACGTTAGGTCTGCAAACTGGTTACTCCACCTACAACAAGTCTGACAGTTCCCTGTAACTGAAAGACTCAGAAACTCACTTCACTCATACAATCTTCATGGATATCCATGCAATCTTCCTTTAGTGCGTGACGTCACGTTACCATGGAAACCAAGTGCTGTATGAGAATGGGAGCCCAAATATTTTCACCTCTACAGTATTAGGGCTATAGGTTTCAATAGACACCACTCGGCTCTCGTAACAGTTGACATTATCCTATTCAGCGGACGGTTACAGGTACTATTTATATAACTAAACACTGTTAATAACGACTGAAAATGAAACTTTTTTTTAATTTCAGAAATACGGAACCGGTAATAACTAGAATTAATTATTAATACGAGATAAAATTGTGTTTCACACGTAAATAGGTGAAATGATACTTCACCTACTTCACCTGAATTACCGCCCCTGCACTTCTCCATCACTGAAATGGTTGGCTACAATAATGGAATTCGAAGTTATTTTTGTGTCTTTCCACAGACATTTTCCAAGTGCAACAGGTGTTGGAAATACTAACATCTATTATACAATCAAAGAGTCCAGAAATCCATTGGAAAATCATTGCCTTGTATGTGAGCACAAGGACTTCCATCCACATCAGGATTTTAACAAAACTTCTAAATGGGAAGTAATTAAGAATAATGTACAAAAAAACCTACACTGGATTTAACTACTTCAGCAGCCATGGATTAGATTTCCCGCTCCAAAATCATAACGCAAGTTCTAAGTTATAATTATTTTATTTGCTTAGTCTAATATTTCTTTAGGAACATATTAAAATAGTAAGGTATCTTATTCATAATATGTTTATTTAGTGCAAACCATAAACATGCATAACTAACATGTACTGTAAGGTAGACAGACTATTATGCTATTTCGCCTGCTGTAATATTGTCATTATTTTATGTTTTGCTCTTGACCATAATACATCAATTATTAAAATTATGCTCTAGGCACCAAAATAGTTCTTTAAAGTGTGTTAGAGGAAGGCACGATAAACAGTATTTACAAATGCTATATAACGCGATGACTCCAGTCAAGTGCCACTGCATTGAATATAACGCAAAAGAGAATGTGTAAAATCACGGTAGAGTCGTCTGCCTGATGACGTCACAGGCCGCTGACCAATGACCGCACGCCCCCGGAATGGCCTACTTATAGAGTATTCTAAGTACCTTAGTGCATATATACACAGCAGGAAATGAAATCCTGGAAGCTACCATATTACATTTCATACTCAGATTTGCTGTCATGTAAGTCACAATTCACATTACGTGCATTATATTTATTTTTCCTTAGGACATTTTTCAAAAGTGAAATTCAAAAGAAGACTAACAATAAAAATAAAGAAATTAAAAGCTGTTTATTGAGGTTAACATCAAAAGTGTTACCTTCTTACACTGGGTGAAACATATCAACAATTTAAAAACGAATACCCAGACGCAATCAAAACTTGGCCTGTCTAGATTTGGGGAGCTTCCACCGAAGCATATTTCTGAACCACCAGCTTATCTCTATTTCTGTATATATCATGAGGACATAACGAATCCAGAAATGCATATAGATTGTTAGTTGGGAGGCCGAAGAGAATAAGACCTTTGGGGAGGCTGAGACGTAGATGGGATTATAATATTAAAATGGATTTGAGGGAGGTGGGATGTGATATAGACTGGATTAATCTTATATATTATTTTAATGTACCGAAGTACATATGATATTTCCATGCTGAAAACCCGGATTCAAATCCCGGCGCTGGAGAGAATTTTTCTCCATTCCATTACTCTTTCATCGTATGGATTAATCTTGCACAGGATAGGGACCAATGGCAGGCTTATGAGAGGGCGGCAATGAACCTGTGGGTTCCTTAAAAGGCATTTGTAAGTAAGTAATCATGAGGACATAAAATTCTTTGGTCGGCGGGAAAAGGGACATAAGTCAAAAAGTCGATTTTTCTGTTGTACCTAATCACATAAGTCTAATATTTTTTTTAAATTTTTGAAATAATAAAATTTCTTGCATTTTAAATTGAAAAGGGCCTTACTTTAACCAACATACATGAATTTCATTATTATACTTATATTCAGTTAAGAGTAAATTAAAAAGAAAATATCTCCTGAAAAATTATTCTTTTTGACTTATGTGCCTTTTCCCGCTGACCAGAGAATTATAACTAGCATCATTTTCAGAAATTCCTAAGTTTGTGTTAACTTTTGTGAAGAGTGTTTTTTAATTGATTTATCTTATGTTGCTTTAACTCAGGAAGTCATATCACGACAATACATAAACAATTCTTATAGTTTACACAGAGTTTACTGTATTACAACAATGATTTTAGATACATTTGTGAATGTAGCTTTCAGAAATTTAATTAAGTTTGAACTGAATGATGGGTTGTTTAGAACTGTTGGTAAGTATGTTGGTATATGGAATTGATCTCGATGAAGGTGATATAATGAACATTCAGAAATTAAATGGCGTACAGAGATCCTACTATGACAATTGGTGCATGTTGAAGAAAGAGTTCTATCTAGAAGATAAGAATGTGTAATTTTGATGTGGCCAACTCGCAATCTGGTGATTATAACTTGATCTTGACGTTTAAAATTCTGTAATGGATATTTCATTCTGAAGTGCTGTACTATTTCGTGAAGTTTGCTGGATGATGACTCTGTCCATGATGTTAGCCCATTGTTGTGCAGTTTTCTGGATATGTATTTAATGGCGTCTGTATCAGGAATAGATGTTAAGATATGCAATGGAAGTCGTGTAGCTTCTTTTGCTGCAGCAGCTGCAATTTCATTACGAGAAATGCCCTGATGAGAGGGGATCCATATTAGTTATTTTTCGTCCTTGTTTCATCAGGTCAGTACGGAGCAGTGTATTTCTTGAATTAGTGAGTTGGTAGAGAATATATCTTGAAGAGCTTGTAAACTTGATTGAGAATCAGTGTGAAGAAGATAAGATTTATCAGTATGTGTTTCCAGAATATACTAAAGATTTTTTGATGGCGCATAATTCAAATGTGAAAACTGAATGTAAAGAAAACACCTTTTAGGATATAAGGCTTTAATAAACAGAAAACCAATACAGGTTACTAAAACAAACAAACACGTTGCTATGACACCAAGTAATTCATTTTTACTACTTTCTTCCCCTCTTTGATGTTACTTGCTAACATAGTCGTCCAGGTACTTAGGCGATACTCTTGGCCGATTAGAACGACGAAGCTGCTGTTCTTGTAGACCATTATCACTGTTATTTTAGTTCCCACCATTAACTGTAGAGTCCTGTCTTACAGGGATGCTGTTCTGTTCATCATTGACATACTCTGTGTGTTTTTCTATGAGATTCCGCTCTGTGTTGTCATTCTCATGTGGTAACATAGATGGTGATTCCTGGGCACATGGAGCTAACTGCCTTGTAGATACAATATCTTCTCTACCATCCGAGTAGCGGACATGAGCATACTCAGGGTTCGCTTCTAGAAGTTCTACCTCATCAACCAAAGGGCAATATTTTGTAGGACGCTCATTACGTTTTAGCAGCACTGGTCCAGGTGTTGTTAGCCATGTTGGTAGAGAAAAACCGTAAGATGATCTCCTGGGATGAACAAACATACGTTCATGGGGAGTCTGGTTAGTTGCAGTGCACAGCAGCGATCTTATTGAATGAAGGGCATCCAGGAGAACTGTCTCCCACTGTGATACTTCTAACTTTCTGCCTCTCAGAGCTAATAAAATAGTTTTCCATATTATCCCATTGTACCTTTCAGCTTGCCCATTGCCTTGAGGATTATACGGAGTAGTGCGACTAGATGCTATACCATGACTTGCTAAGAAAGCTTTCAATTCATACGATATAAGGGATGTACCTCTGTCTGAATGGATGTAAGAGGGCATACCAAATATGGAGAAAAGTTGTTGTAAACATTTAATTACTGTCGAAGACTTCATATCCGAGCAAGGAAATGTGAAGGGATATCTAGAATATTCGTCCACAACTGTCAGAATGTACCGATTTCTAGTAGTTGAAGGGATTGGTCCCTTGAAGTCTATATTTAATCGTTCAAAGGGTGAGGTTGCCTTTATTAATTTTCCATTGTGTCTGAAAAATCTAGGTTTAAGTTCTGCACATACATTGCATGATGCAGTTACTTCCTTAATATCATCGAGTGAGTATGGTAAGTTTTTACTTCTTACCCAGTGATAAAGACGAGTTATTCCAGGATGGCAGAGTGCTTGATGTAATGTTCCTAGTTTGTCTCCAGGCATTTCTATAGCAGAACATATATGGGAGAATGCATCAGCAACTGTATTTTCTCGTCCAGGCCGGTAAACTATATCATATTTATAACACGACAGTTCAAGTTGCCATCTCTTAATCTTCTCATTCTTTATTTTGTTCTTTGTAATATTATTAAACATGAACATAACTGATTTCTGATCGGTTATCAGCTTAAAATAACGACTTATGAGGTAATGTCTCCATTTACGCAAGGCCTCAACAATAGCATAGGCTTCCTTTTCGACAGCAGAGTGCCTCTGTTCGGTTTTAGAAAGAGTTCTAGAGAAGAAAGCAACCGGTCTCCATGACTGTGACAAAGTCGCTCCAATAGCAAAATCAGAGGCATCTGTTTCAACTGTAAATGGGGAGTCTTCGTCAATAGAAGTTACAATTGAATCTGCAACTTCTTGTTTTAGACTCTTAAAAGCAAGTGCAGCATCCTGAGTCACAGGAAAAGCCTTACATTGAACAAGAGGTCGTACCTTCTCGGAAAATTTGGGTATCCACCCTGAATAATGTGCAAACATTCCCACTGCACGTCGTAAAGTGCGACTGTCACCAGGTTGAGATAAATTTAACAGAGGGCGAAGTCGTTCAACATCTGGCTTGATTGTTTTATTCTCAATTGTATAGCCTAATAAATTGATACCGGTACGTCTTGTAGAGAAGACAGATTTATTCTCATTTAGTGTGAGTTGAAATTTCTCTTGCAGCTTTGAGAAAACGTTGCAAATTAATATCATGTTCTTCCTGAGTACGTCCACATATTGTTACATCATCCAAGTACGAAAATGTGACAAATAATATGTGAAATTATACCGAATCCCGGAAGAATTAAAAATAAACTTCGGGTTTGCTGGAGTAAAATTATCTGGGTCTCCTAAAATATATGGTTCTTTTAGTGATAATAATGTTAATAATATAATTAGGATTAAAAAACCTACAACATCTTTAATTGTAAAATAAGGATGAAATGGGATTTTATCAATATTTCTATTTAATCCTGTGGGATTATTTGATCCTGTCTGATGTAGAAATAGTAGATTCCTTTAGATTTTGTGATTCAATAATAGCGTCAATAGCTCTTTGGAAACATGCTACCCCATTCGTTATACCAAAAGGAATTCGACAGAACTGATATAAACGACCACACGCCTCGAAAGCTGTATATGGCTTATCTTTCGACATAATAGGTATCTGGTGATACGCACTACGCATATCTATAGTGCTGAATATTTCATATTTACTCACTTTCCTTACAACGTCTTCTAATCGAGGTAGGGGATATGCGTCCAAAAGAGTGAATCTATTAATCGTCTGAGAGTAATCAATTACCATTCGTCTTTTATGATTATCACTGGAAGTGATTAAGACCTGTGCTCGCCATGGAGATCGACTTTCTTCTATGATTCCCTCTGATAATAATTTTTCAACTTCTCGTTTTATGAACTCATTGTCCTCATTTGAGTGTCGTCGAGATTTTATGGCAATAGGAGTGCAATCAGAAGTAAGTGTGTTAAAAAGTGATGCTGGAGGGACAAGAGCAGTAACTAAACTGCATACTGAAAGAGGATCTTTAGATCCACCAAACGAAATAAATGTCATGTCCAATAATTACATCAGCACATAAGCCTTTTAAAATTAGCAGGCTAATACGATTATATGTGTGATCCTTTAATTGTAATGTTACTATACACATTCCTTTCACATGAGATTGGAGAGATGTAGAAGCCATAGACACATGACCTTGAGCTGGTAAAATCTTGAACTTATGAGTAGATGCAAATTCAAGACTAATGAAACTTTGTGAACTTCCTGTATCCACTAATGCATCAGTTTCAGAGCCATTAACTTTAATTTGTATAACGGCTTTAGAAAGACAGGATGGTGAAGCAGCTAAGAGGGACGCTGAAGTTTTATCTTGAGATTGTTTGAAAAATTTCGATTTACAAACATTAGCAAAATGCCCCATTTTGGCACATTTCTTACAGATGGCATTTCTAGCCGGACACTGAGTACGAGGGTGCTTTTTGCGATCACAAAAATAGCACATCATTTTCGTAGCTGCAGAAGTAGGTCCGTCTCCATAAATAGAGTTTTCATGGTTCAAAGGTTGTTTATTCTGGTCAAGTACAGCATTAACAGACGGATTTACAGCAATAAAAGATTTTGAATTTTGTTCCGCCATTTCTAATGATCTGGCTTGACTAATGGCAACATCTAATGGCAGTGTTAAATTTTCAAGTAGACGTTGCCTTATATGCTGTGATAAGAGACCACTGATAAATGAATCACGTATAAATTCATTTTTATTTTGGTCAGCTGACACAGCCTTGAAATTGCAATCTTTGCTTAATAATTTTAATGCTTCAACATATTGATCCACGGACTCACCCTGAAACTGACATCTAGTAGAAAGTTGGTACATGTAGGTACCTGGCAAAAACTTCACTCTTCAGTTTAACATACAAGGATTCCAATACTGCGATAGCAGCAGAGTAGATGCAAACTTCGCTGATATGCTCGTATACAGAGGGAGCAATGTAATTAGTGAGCAGCGAAAGCTTCTGTTCTTCATTAGCTTTTGTAGATTCCACGAAATTTTTAAACGTACAATACCAGTGCTTCCACTGCTGTTCTGCGCCATTAGTATTCACCTCTACATCAAATCTTATAGGACGTAATAATTTATCCATAGTTACTTTATTATTTTATGTTTTCTGTTTATTAAATTGTAAAGAAAACACCTTTTAGGACAGCGAATAGGGATTATAAAGAATGGACACTGAGCGAATTTTCCTGTGTTTTGTTTCTCTGTGCGTCAGCGGCTAGTTCCACTTTCAAGCGCTAGAGGTAGTGTAATCAAGCATACGCTAAGATAATAATTGAGAACAGAATTAAGGCACAGGATCCAAACATCGCCTACCTTGTTGCATAATCCAGTAACGCTTTGCTTCAAATAAATTCAAGTTAACAGCTTTTCCTTATTTCTCAGTGACAAACTAGTTGTAATAATATTTTATATTTCAGATATCATAAATTATATTATAAAATAATACAGAGTGTTCCGCTTATAAGTATAACAAAAGAAATAGCTATAACTTCTGAATTAATACAGGTATATAGTTGAAACCAACTGCTACAAAGAATGAAAACTGGGAATTTTTGTTACCTTATGTTCCATAAACCTCAACATGGCTTCCATTGGTGGCACGGGAAATATCCAACCGGTATTCAACCTCGACCCAAGTGTTATGAAGCATCTGTGGTGTAACATTGTTGACAGCAGCATAAATTCTTTCTTGTAAGTCTGCCAAATCACGTACTGGCGTCCTGTAGACCTGGTCCTTAACAAACCCCCACAGGAAAAAATCAGGTGGTGTTAGATCTGGTGATCTGGCAGGCCATGTGATGTACGGTGATCCTCTTCCGATCCATCTTGCAGGGAATTGTTCGTCTAAGAATGTGCGAACCATGTTGGCAAAGTGTGGTGGAGCCCCATCTTGCTGGAAAATTGCTCCATCTGGGAGTTGTGGCACAGCATACAGTTGCCTGTCGAATGGATTTCCGCGGGCTTCTCTGAAATGCCTCGCGAATGCGTTCGACATTTTCGTCAGACACTTTACGCTTGGAATGTTTACCTGCATTAGACAACAAACTTCCTGTTTCTCTGAGCTGCCTATCCCATTTCATTATTGAGACGTACGTCGGTACAGCTTCCCTCGGTCTAAGATTGTACTGACGGCGAAACAAGCGCTGTACACGAATTATGGATCTATGTTCTGCTAATGACAGCACACAAAAGGCTTTCTGCTGTGGCGTCCACATGCTGACTGACTAAAGATACGATACGAATTCTCTTATTTAATGATCTGCGCATGCGTGAGTCTTCTAAAAATAAGTAACAACAATGGATTAAAACTTCCCAATTTCCTCTTTACAATGGTACCAATCTTAACCCATTTGCATGCATTGTTATGAAATTATAACTATTTCTTTTATTATACTTATAAGCGGAACACGGTGTATAATACATTATAAAATTAAGTATCGAATTCGTTTAATATTTGTATATAATATAATATAGGTATATGGTTTTACTTCTCGTAAGTGTTTTGTTTTTCCATTTTGAGCGCTATCAAATCATTACATATTTTAATTGTTGTTGGGGTCAACGTCTGAACTCTCATTATATAAGGAACTCTAGAGTCTAGACATTACAGTTAATGAAGGATTTATTATTTTATGGATCCAATTTATTTTATTTGAGTACATAATGTACCTAGATGTATTAATTGTATGTGTTATATTTTCGCTGTGTCGACTGCTAGCTGGTGTGATGTCAGCGCCAACTATAGGGAGAAAGCAGAATCTGACGCTCTAGCTGGCTTGAAGGTCATTGAAATCGGTCCGGCTACATCAAAGGTACCGACGCGAAGTGTCCATTCTTTATAATCCCTATTCGCTGTTTAGGATATAAGGCTTTAATAAACAGAAAACCAATACAGGTTACTACAACAAACAAAGACGTTGCTATGACACCAAATAATTCATTTTCACTACACTGAATAAAGAGACGGCAATGTGTACAGCATCGTGTGATTAGGGTAAATTACAGCACATCTGCATCCTTGGTTAGTCTGCGATCCATCTGTGTATATGTGACGGTAATTACAGTACTGATCTCATTCTTCTCTGAAAAATTGTTGGTACGTAATATTATTCGTTTCAGCTTTAATAATATATGTTAGATCCATATTTATTTCAGGTAACATGATTCTCCAAAATGGATGGGCAGTGTTTTTATTTCTTTGAGGAATGGAAGGGATTGGCATATTCATTTCGTTAAAGTATTGTTTCAGTCTAGAAGAAAAGGATGCTGAATGTATTGTTTATGATGATGTTCATAGAATATAATATAGGAGTTCATGCTAGGTCTAGATGAAGCTGCGATTTTAAGAGCTTAAGAAATGCTAAGTTGTTTTCTTCGAATATCAAGAGGCAGTTCATCTGCCTCTATTTGTAAACTGGCCATTGGACGTGTTCGGAATGCACCCAAAGCGATCTGAAGTGCTGAGTTTTGTTTTACATTAAGTTTATGTAAAGAGGGCGGTTTTGTTGAGTTGTATACAATACAGCCATAATCCAGTTTAGAACGAATGAGTATTCTGTAAGTGCATGTTAAGACTTTATAGTCTGCACCCCAGTTTCTTGCAGCAATTGTTTTCAAAAATCTAATTTGTCACATGCAATTTTCTTTAAGAGCAGCTAAGTGAGGAGCCGATGTAAAGAGTGTTGTTTGTAATGATTATGAAGAAAAGTGTATGATGTCTCAGTGTGATGTATGCAAGAATGGAAAAAAAAAAAATATATATATATATATATATATATACATATGACCTGTATGCTACGTGAAAGACGTATTTTCTGAAGATCGAATAAGAGACGGAATAATGTACCAACAATTGTTAAAACATGCGGATTGCAATGCTATGAGAAATAGGCTTTGCTGTACTGTCGATGTTCTACAGTCGCGCTCAAACCTCCTGACGTTTGCAGGTGTGTCTGCCTATCGGCGATAGCCAATAACGGCAGTGCTGCGTTACAACATATGGGCTACGCAGACTCACCGCATAGTCGCCGCTTAGAAATCTCAAAATCAAATAAGAAGTGTGCTGGGAAAATTGGTATGTTGTTGGGACCCTGCATATATATTTGATGAATGTTTAATGTTTTCTGAACACATAGAAACAAAAATCACATTTCTACCCCCAGTGGTTCCAATTTTATGGGTTAATACGGTAAAACCCCGATAAGACGCTATTCAAGGGACTGCGTGTAAACCTCGTAATAATCGGGACCGCGTATTAGACGGGTATACTAATATTGACTTATATACAGTATCTATTAGCATTTTTCTTTATTGAAATACATGATTCATGAAAGGTAATACAGCATTACTCCATTATGTAATTACTATACTGTAATTACGTCAAAGACATATACATTTACAATATGTACTGTACTCAATTCTTTTGAAAAAAGTAATTTATATTTATTTGTCGCGTGCGTGTTTCCAAGTCCTCATGTTTATCACCTTCACTTTCCTGCGCTTGCATCCTTCCGACGTCGCAGCTGCAGAGATTAAGTCACGATTTTTTATTATTGTCCTTAATGTGGATGATGGGATTTCTAATGAATCAGAGAGTTGTTTCTGATTAAGCGTACTGTTTTCATCGTAATTTCGTAAGATTTCCATTTTTTTCCGTCACAGTTGCCTCTGTCTCATTGCTTTTGTGCGGACTTCCAGCAATGAAGTAGTGGACGATGTTTATACAGCTGCGATGTGATAAGGAATGTTTATCATATGTAAGAATTTTGAGGACCATAAACTTACAGCATCAAACAAAGGGTATCTTCAGCATATAAACAGAGTTATCTCTTTGTGAGGGGAGAGAAGAGAGACTACTAAATTGAAATGTCAGTTCGATTTCTGATGGTGTTGTGTGCAGTTGGCTCTGTTTAAAGTACGGTATATGAAAGTGTAATGTAATATCTTTTTCGTGTGTTGGCAATTTGGCATTCTCAAAACAATTAATATGTCTTTTAGTGAGCCCAGTACAAGTGGGATTGGTGGATCGAGTGGATATGGCAGTAAAATTCGGAAAAGGGTGTTTAGTGTTTATAATTTCTTTAGGAAATACTCTTCTGAAGAAATGCGTAAAAATCTTAACTTTTCAAAATGTCAAGCACTGACTGCCGAGGCGTGTTCTTTAAGTGTTTCTATAGTGTCCCGGGTATGCAGAGAAGTTAAAAGGGCGCAAACACAGGGTGCCGATAAATTGTTCCATTCTCCTAGAAAGCATATGAAAGTTCCTAAAAGAGTTACAAATCTAGACGATTTCCAAAAAGACGTACGACGTACAATTTTTGACTTTAACAATAACGGAAAATTTCCGACAGCTGACAAACTAACCGTACTGCTTAGAAAAAAAAATTAATTACTGAGGTTCAGTTTCTTCCACTAAAATATTATTGAATCGGTTGGGATTCCGCTACAGGAAAACCAATGATGGGCGAAAATATCTAATGGAACGGAATGATATCGTTGCCACAAGACTGAAGTTTCTGCGCAAAATGCACATGATCAGACGATCAGGTGACATTCGACCCACATTTTACCTTGATGAAACGTGGGTCAACAAAAATCATTCTCTGAAATATGTTTGGCAATACTCAAATAGATATGGAGGTCTTAAAGTGCCTTCAGGAAAGGGAGGTAGACTTATTGTTTGCCATGTAGGGTCAACTAAAACGGGTTTCGTTCCAGGTAGTAAATGGGTATTCAGATCAAAGAAAACCAGTGATTATCACGAAGAAATGACAGCACAATCATTTCGCGATTGGTTCTTAAACAGATTTCTAAATCATCTAGAGGAAGGTAGTATAATTATAATGGAAAATGCTCCATACTATTCCGTTAGCATTAATAGAACACCAAATTCTTCCTCTAAAAAAGATGAAATCAGTGAATGGCTGAAAAATAAAGGTGTTAGTTTTTCTCCCTCAGAAACTAGATCAGAACTATTGGGAAAAGTGTTGCCTTTCAAAAGCAGTGAAAAAATGTATGAACTTGATCAGCTTGCCAATGAAATGGGGCATGAAGTGATAAGAATCCCACCTTATCATTGCCAGTATAATGCAATAGAACTAATTTGAATCCGGGTGAAAAGGGAGGTCGCTAGAAACAACAAAACTTTAAAATGTCGGATGTGGAAGAACTTGTAAATAAGGAACTTGATAATGTGACAATTGAGGACTGGGTAAAATGCGTGAAACACGCGGTGGAATTACAAGAGGAAGATTTCGCTAAAGAGTTAGGTCGGGAAAACATTTTAGAACCAGTGGTCATTAATTTACAAGAAGACAGTGACACAGATGACAGTAAAACTGATGGTGAGGGGGCTGACGACGACGATGTTGGCTCACCATTAGCTCTGCCACTGGAGTAGAAATTTGCAGCACAAAAGGTACGTTTTATTAATTCATCATTTTCCTTAAACGAAACACAGGCATATAATAACCGCTATTTTTGTAAGAATGTGCTCTGACAGCATGGACATAATGCTATTTAGGGCCATGTCAATTCAATCAATTCATTTGTACAGAAAATTACTATTTAAAATCCTATCATTCAATTTATTTGATCAAACTGCGCCTTTGTGTTATTCGACAACTTTATTAACCCTAATAAAAGTAAAACTGGGGCCGAAACAGGTCTACAGAGGCCTAATTCGTGAAGGATGATGATGATGATGAAAAGTAAAACTTACGAAACTGATATAAATTCAGCGAGTTACGTCTGACTCGACTAATTTTTCCATATTTTGTGACCTTTAATTTCATTCGATGCAGTTTGAAGATAATAATAATAATAATAATAATAATAATAATAATAATAATAATAATAATAATGATACTAATTATTATTATTATTATTATTATTATTATTATTATTATTATTATCAAGTCTTCTGCATCTCTCTACCAAACCAATCTCAGGTAAAGGGTCGCGCTCCACAGTTTTAAAGGTACTGCCGCTGAGAGACAGAGACGGAGAGGGTAGTTTTGACAACATCGCGCTCGTATGTTACTGAGCGCGACTGTAGTAGTATTACTGAAGAAGTTGCCATCATTTCTTCAATAAATTACATTCATGTCAATCAATCTATTTAAAAATCTTGAATAGTTCACCTAGAAAAGTATGTATACACGTGGATTTCAGTGACAATAATGACGCTTTCCAATATGAAGATGCAATTCAATCAGCTCAGTGTCACACAATTTTGCCTTGTACACAGCCACTTTTCATCATGAAATGGAAATGTGCAACATGAGTCTTAGAGTTGTTGTATCTGATTATATGCACCATGATAAATTTGCTGTAGCCCATTTTAATGCACTTCTCAGAGGTTTCAAAACGCGTCATCCAGAAGTTATGCTCACTCACTTGCTACATCAACCTGTGCGCCGCTCAATAGTTTAAATAGAAGTATACTGTCGTTAATTGCTATGTAGCCAGTAGAACTTAATGCCTTTTTCTCATAGTCCTCATGGGAAAGGACCCATAAATGAACTTGGAGGAACTGTAAAGAAGTGTGTATGTGAAACATCACGAACTAGAAAAATAGATTCTCAAAATGTATCTGAATTTTCTGAGTGTGCACAACACTTATGACGAAAACATACGTATATACATTATAATATACTCTTCTGAGAATGGATGTTATCTAAAAGAAATTGTGATGGAATACTGATGGTAAACAAGGCCTTATTCTGTTCTTCACCCCAACAGAAAGGGATCTCCTTTTTTTCTAAGTTTGTTAAGTGATGCTGCCAATTCTGCAAATTTAGGGATAAACTTAGAAAAAAAATTAATCATACCAATATAGTGAGCCACCGCTTTAACATTCTTAATAGGGAGAAATTCACGCACAGAAAGGGTGCGCTGAGGATTAATAGTGACCCCCGCAGGAGTAACAAGGTGCCCCCAAAAAAATGCAAAACTTGAGTAGCAAAAACCACTTTCTCTAGTTTAATTATTAATCCCGCATTACGTAATCTAACTAAAACTTCGCGAACATGCTCAACATGTTCCTCCCAAGTACTAGAATAAATCACTAAATCATTCAAATAGTGATATAAAAACTTATATACTTAATATCTGAAAAAATCTGATCCAATAGGCGAGTAAGTACCTGAGCCCCTGTGGCTATACCGAATGGAACATTTCAATCGGTAGTGAAAGCCGTGTATAGACGTGATCCTTCGGCCAAGGGAATCTGATAATATGCCTATTCAAATCGAGAGTGGTGAAATATTTAGCATTGTAAAACAATGAAAACAGTTGCGTATATCGGGTAATGGGACCGATTCTATTTTCATTTTACTGTTCAATACTCTGTAATCTACCACTGGTCTAAAATCATCTTGACCCTTACGTACTAAAAAAATTGGTGAAGAATAATTAGATGTAGAAGGTCGGATAATTCCCTTGCGTATCGTCTCTTATATTTCAGCTTTAAGGTGCTGCATGCGTGGGGGTGACACATGGTATGGAGGGAGACGAACTGGTTCTTGATCTCTAATAACCAGTTCATGATGAAACAATTTTGTAAATCCTAACAGTTGATTAAGGACATCAGAAAATTCATGCGCCATATCACGAAATATAATCCTATGTTCCAGAGGAAGATACGTAAGGTCCATTTCTGCGGTATGATCAAGTTCAACATGCTCTAAGGGATACCGGTACTTGGGCACTTGTGCAGATAACAATGAAGGAGCTAATCGATCCAAAAATGAAAACTGATGTTCAGGAGCAAATTTGAAATAATATAAATCAGCTTGTAGGTCCATAACTAATCCCGTTTTCCTTATGAAGACGTTACATAATCTTACAGGAGAAATTATGTCTTTAACTACTAAACAGGGAAATTTCCAAACCAAATGTCCAATTTGGATTCGTAAATTTACTTCACCTTCAATGTAAAATGGCTGTGAAATGGCTGACATCATAATACGTTGCTTAGGAGTAATAGAAAGTCTCATCTTATTGACCATTTTGTCACTAACCAAAGAAGAAACACTACCAGTATCAAATAAACATTCACAAAGGGTACTCTGAATACGTAAAATCATAAATGGACATTGAACGTCAGTTTGACTCTGAATACTATATGACGCAATTGAGACTGGAAATAGGTAAAAATTCTTTGTCTCGTTGCGTCGCTATATGTCGATCCGTAATCTCGTCTTGATTCAAAAACTTTTCCTGAATAGCACGTTCTTGAAAACAATCCCTATCAAAATGTCCAATCTGATTACACTGAAAACATTTACAAACCGATGTTCGTTGTTTCTGATCACTTTGCCCGACTTTCACCAAAGGTAATCGCGGGTTTAGAGGACGATCGCGTAGTAATGTTTGACTACGGACACACAAAGAATCCAATTGGGCATAAGTGGTAATAAAAGTTTCTAACAAGTATTGTGCGCGAATTTCGGCATTCTGACAAAATAATATCAACTACTTGTGCCTCAGATAATGAAGACTTAAACATGGCGTGAACAGTCTTAAACTCTTCTACATAATCCCAAATCGTTTCAGAAAATATTTTTTTACGATAAAACATCTTATCAAACATAGATGTTGAAGACAACTTGGCAAAAGGTCAGTTGATACTTGGTATGGAAAGATTCAATATCTTTCTTCTGTTCAATAGCTTATAACAACCGGTAACTTAATATTCCTATAGCAAAGGGAAACAACAATTGAAGCACTTGGCAGCCAGAATAAGAAAAAAACACGAACTAAGTTCTTTGTATGTACCAATACCCGCAGAAAATATATTATCGCATCAATATTATTAACTGACATGGTCATGCCTGGTTTAAGTACCGTTTCTAGAGGACTTGTCACGTTAGATGGGCTAAAATTGAAACCTCCTTCCCAATTCACATTATCTATTGAACTCTGCAATCCTAAACCACTTTCCCGCAACATACTAGAGACTCGTGATGTGATGCCATCAATAACAGCGTCACTTGATTATACATACAGTACTGTTTCTGCGTCGCCTTGTGAAATCGAAACTGATTCGAATGTCATTAAATTTGCTTTCGCCCGCAACAAACGTTGCAATCCCATTTGCACCATAATCTTGTCAGACTCCCAAAGGTCAGTCGCCAGCATATCCTTTAGCCTAAATTTCCAATGTAGGAACCTATTAAATATCCACCTATAACGATCCTCCGTAAAGTTTCTCTTAAGGTCCTCAACTATCTATCTTTTCCTCACTCTTAATAATTTCTTCGGATATAGATACTTGCGGAAATTTCCGGATAGAATGCTGTAACAAGAAGTCCAGCTCCTTCAATTTCCCCAATAACGCTGAACATTCTAGCGTAGCGTTAAACTGGGCTCCGCGTGTTTGCAGTTCATAAATCAGTTCCTCTTTATGCAGCAAATCCCATACTACTGCTTGCGTCTCCAGCATGTAACAAAAAACACAGATATAAACATAACTATAAAATAATGAGGCAACCAAATCAAAGCTAGATGGATCTGCTACCACTGTCCGGAAAAAACCCAAGAGCGAACAACGGATCATTAGCCTACATGGTATTTGGTTGCCCCTAATAATCTCACAAACAAAAGGCACCATCATCTATACTAACAATAAATCTGTAGCCAAAATTTTTCTGGTAATTTTCGATTTTCCAAAAATAATTGGTGTTAACATGTATAATTAATAGACCCCGGGAAAAGTATTGCTATCAGCTTAGTATGCAACATTGCATACCTGCTTTGAGAGGGATGGGGTAAATAACGCTAGAGAGCGTGACGTTGGCAGTAGTGCAGTTTGGTTCATGAGAAATAAAGTAATACATGAAAGTCTCATTATTTGTGCGTCCTTTTGACTGGTTTCCAGTGATTAGCTATGAAGGTTACAAAGTGCAATTCTAATTTTATTCTCATTAAGAGACCTAAATATTTCATTGTACTTGACATACTGGTAATAATATTATTTACGTATTGATGCATTGTAATGAACTATGATATGCATGTGCAAGACATGTAACGTGTATCATATTCGGATAACGTGTTTCAAGAAACTTAGCAGATTTATTCATATAGCTAGCAGCATAGTAACACATTTTGAATTGCACACATAGCACTATCAAAAAGTTCACATATGGTGGAATAATTAACCATCTCTAACACTTCACTCATTAAGAGATAGGGTCTACAGCAACATTCCGCACTAAGGGCAGCCACAACCACATTTGCAACGTGACGTCCAACGGAGTCCATGCTTTCATCTATAGAAGCCGATATCTTCTCATTTTGTAATTTACACTTCACTTCACGCAGACATTTCTCATATGCATGTTGCACATACTTCTTCCGCAGTGTTGCTTCTGTAGGAATTTGTCTTCCAGTGTACTTTTCTGAAAAGCCACGGAGTTTCGCGTTTTATAATTTGTTTAACGGAATATTTGAAGCAATAAAGCGTCACACATATCATCGTAAAATGATCGTTCAAGTAATTGTGAAGGAGATTCGTGCTGCACCTTGCTTAAATTCTGTTGTCTTTTACATGCGCGTTTATGCTTATTGCTATTTCTATGCTTCTTAACGCTGCATGCCATGTCAGCTGCCAATTTCACGTGACACTATTCACAAAACAGTTCATTACCATGGATGGAAAACACATTTTATTGACGAACGTATTTCCTTAGTGCTTCTATCTTGCGTACTTTTGGTCTCGGCATTCTGAAGACCCGTGTTCATTTACTTTTGACTGCGTTGTATTGTTAATGCAAGTTATCTTGAACCTTCTGAGCGGGGATAGAGGGGCAGAGGGAAGGAAGCGCGTAACGCGGGTGGAGCCAACTGAGTTGTTTGCGCATGCTCCGCAGCATAATCTCTTGTCAAGAAACATAGAGCTATTTCCTTCACTGCGTACCAGTAGTGTTACCATGGAGCAGCAACCACAGGGTAGTAATTATGGTGAAATCACACCACCGCGGAGAAAAAGTAACGCTGTTATCCATAGCCGAGAAAGAGAAATTATCGCAAATACTACTAGGTTCAAAAAGTTCCCGGAATTTTACTACCATTTTTCGTATTAATATATAACAAGGGATATTATACATTTGTTTTGTTGGTAACATTCATGATGTCATTTCCTTAAAGTTTGTTGATAATGGCGATTGTTGGTTTTGAGTTGTAGGCAATTGTTTATCATAGTGTTTTGTTTGTTCGTCGCATTTTGTAATTATGTCCACAGAGCAACGTACAAACATGAAGTTCTGTGTTTTGTTACACAAAACTCCTGCAGAGACATTAAGATTGTTGGAAGAAGCATATGGCGAAGCAGCAATGAAAAAACTCAAGTGTATGCCTGGCATAAACGCTTTTCTGGTGGCCGCGATAGCATCAAAGATGACGTACGCAGCGGCCGACCAACAACTGCAACAAATGAAGCAATCGCTCAGCGTGTGCTTAATGTTGCGAGGGACGACCGACGTAAAACCATAAAAGAGATAGTAGCAGAGGTCGGAATATCAGTCGGAAGTGTATACAATGTTCTTCACAAGCATCTCAACATGCATTACGTGTCTCAGAAGTTAGTTCCGAAAATGTTGTCGGCAGAACAGAAAGAAACAAGAATGACTCTTGCTGGGGACATGATCAGTATGGCTGATGAAGATGGTGATTTCTTAAACAAAATATTGCTGGTGATGAAACTTGGTGCTACTTGTACGACCCAGTCCCTAAACTACAGTCATCTGAGTGGAAATCGAAAACATCCCCTCGGAAGCAGAAATTTCCTAGGGACACTTCCAAAGGCAAAGTTATGTTGGAAGTTTTCTTCAGGGTCTCATCCACCATGAGTTCATTCCAGAAGGTCGTACTGTAACGAAAGAATTGTACGTAGAAATCCTCCGTCGCCTCCGGGACGCAGTGAGAAGGAAACGTCCAGAGAAGGAAACTGGTTCCTTATGCATGACAATGCACCTGCTCATCGCGCAATTATTGTAAAGAATTTTCTTGCCAGGCACAACATAACTGCTTTGGATCACCCACCATACTCTCCTGATCTCTCACCACCTGATTACTTTCTGTTTCCCCGTCTGAAAAGTCATCTGAAAGGACGGAGATTCAATGCTGAAGAGGTTATCGCAAACGCGACGAGAGCACTAAGACGGGTTTCACAAAATGGCTTCCAGGCCTGCTTGCAGGAACTCTACACGCGTTGGCAAAAGTGTGTTGTTGCGGAAGGCAACTATTTTGAAGGGAATGCTGTAGAATAGTGTTTAAGGTACGTTGTTTCTATGATACTAGCAAATTCCGGGAACTTTTTGAACCTAGTATGTATAATAAAATTAAGCGTTGCGAGGAGGAAAAATTAAACAAATATTTGCTGGAACCTCTTGCTAAGGAATATGAGAGAGCGGCTAAATACTCTGGCAAAAGTATTAGTTCCGTGAAGAGAATGAAGAATAATATTGAATTACAACCGAATGAACCTCACACTACTCGGGAAAGAATAGTTATGTAATGTTTAGAAATTATTGCTATAATAGTTATGTACAATAATGTGTGTACTGTGAACGACATAATGAATTACTATTGTAAGTTATTATTTTCTTATAGTTCTACTAAACATATTATTTCATTCCAGAATTGGGACTTGTGTAAAGTTGAAGTGGACGACTTCGATCAACACGTTATTCGGGATACAATCGAAGAATTCTATCGTGTTCAGAAAGTAGTACATAGTCTACGATTAAGAAGATAATTCCGAATGGATGATGCCATTGACGAAATAATTAATTTTGGAACAAGCGATGATGGCAGCAATGATAGGCATATGGATTGTGTATAATTGTAAATTAATGTAAATTCAAATAATAAGCCTGTAAAATATTGTTATAAGAATATGTACGTATCAGCTGAAGGTGTAAGTCATGCAGGCCTGTATAATGTACAGCAGTAGCTGTAGTAATTCCTCCATTGCCGGTCCCCAGCCCGGATGAGAGAGGAGTGTACACACGATTATATCTAAATACTTACTCATTACAGGTTAATTAAAGCTTGCTACGAAACTATGTTCTCCTCTCAAAACCGGAGTATCGAGAGAAGATGATGTCTGTATTGAACCAAGTTCTTTTACATTAGAGAGCCGTAAGGTAAAAGAACCAACGTTTTCTGAAAAGAGTCACGTTACCCGAGGGAGGGGCATCCTTGCCGTGCCGTTACGTTGATGAGTACACGCCGTACCGAGCAGTTCCAAAGACAGACTTAGGGGATGTAAGGTTCAAGATAACTTGCAATGACAGTACTAAGCTACGCCGGCACTACTCCTGCCTGCACAGTGATGCGTGCAAGAGCCTTCGGTTCATAAACAATAGCTATACTACATCGCGCGTTTCCCTGTAAGCAATAGTTTCTCCGGGGTCTAATAATTAACCATCCTGAAACCGAAAATCGCTTTTTTGAAATTTTTGTTTGTATGTATGTCTGTCTGTCTGTCTGGATGTTTGTTACCTTTTCACGCAATAATGGCTGAACGGATTTCAATGAAAATTAGAATATAAATTAAGTTCGTTGTAACTTAGATTTTAGGCTATATGGCATTCAAAACACGTTATTTAAAGGAGGGGTTATAAGGGGGCCTGAATTGAATAAATCGAAATATATCGCTTATTATTGATTTTTGTGAAATATGTTACATAAGAAACGTTTCTTTAAAAATGATTTCCGATAAGTTTTATTCTTTGCAAAAGTTTGATAGGACTGATATTTAATGAGATAAATGAGTTTTAAAATTAAAAACAATGCATCTAAGGTGGTCATGAAATGAAAACAAATGACTTCGCCTATAAGGGGCCTTGGACAACAACAATCGAAAGCTATGAAACATAGCCTACAGAGAATGTTTCTGTGTTTGTATGAAGTAATATCGGAAGCTAAATTAACCGATTTGTATAATTAATTATTATTTCACCATTGGAAAGTGTAGTTTCTCTAGATGGACATAATGCTATAATGTTATTACAGTAACTTCTGAGTGAATCGAGGACAGTTAAGATTAAAATAGCTTACGCACGGAAAACTTGATAGGTTATTCTGTACATTCGTTTATTTAAAGGGGCCTGAATTAAATAAATCGAAATATCTCGCTTATTATTGCTTTTTATGAGAAATGTTACATAACAAAAGTTTCTTTAAAAATGATTTCCGATAAATTTTATTCTATGATACATTTTGATAGGACTGATATTTAAGGATATACAAGACTTTTGAAATAACAATATAATACATTTTCACTGCCGCCTCAGATTATAGCGTTGTTGTTCCTGCAGTAATTCCTATGTGCAAAATATAAAATTTTTGAGTAGGAAGAAAAAACACATTTATTCATTCCATGGCAATGGTGCATAGGAGATCGTGAATTCTTACATTTTCGAAAGAAAGAAATATAATTACATATATGCTGTATCACTATTTAAGTTATTTGAAGGGTTGAGAACCATAGTGGGCCAAGCGCCATTTACTGAAGACGTAGAAAACAAGGGTTAAAATTAAGTTATTACCATAATTCAATGGAAACATATAGCAAGTAATATAAAGTTTACACATTAAAACTAAACGATATGTCAATCTTCATTAAACTATGGTTGCATGTAATAACAATTAAGAAACATGTTAAAGGAATTGTCATTGCACCAAATGAGTGCTCTCTGGACCAAAATGATCGCATTTTAATTATTTAAATACAATTTTAATTAAGTAACATATTAAACGATTTATCCTTCTATCAAACACGAATGTTCTCTGGATCAAATGTCCTATTTTAATTATGTAATTACTTTATATTTATTTCTAACAGGTGCAGCGGAGCGCACGGGTACGGCTAGTATTATTAACAATTTAATAAACTCAGGAAAACAATAACAAAGCAGAGAGTATTACTAAATAACTAAAATTATAAAAACTTAAATGGATGGTTAAAGAAAAATAACTACACACAAAAATTACACACACACACAAAATAAAAATAAAAAAAAACAGTGAATCTAGTGCTGATGGCACACAAGACGTCCGCGAAGCTTATCTGGGCAGTTAAATGAGCGAGAGGTAGCTTCTAGTGGTAGCGATGCAGGAGAGGGGAGGACAATCTACGAGACAGTTAAAATACATTTACTTGCTTACTGCTTACTGTGATCGTAGAATTCGTTGTAGGCCTAAGTGATTAATGATTTCGAAAAACTACCTCACGACGATTGATAGTAGGAGGAAGAAGAATAATAATTGTATACGATTTGCTGATAATATGGCGTTGTTAGCAGAAGATGAGACGATACTAAAGGATATGCAACTGGAGCTAAATGACAGCTTTGAGCAGTATGGAATGAAGATAAATGAAAACAAATTAATGTTAATGTTATGTTTTATTTAACGACGTTCGCAACTGCAGAGGTTATATCAGCGTCGCCGGTGTGCCGGAATTTTGTCTCGCAGGAGTTCTTTTGCATGCCAGTAAATCTACTGACATGAGCCTGTCGCATTTAAGCACACTTAAATGTCATCGATCTGACCCGGGATCGAACCTGTAAACTCGGACATAGAAGGCCAGCGCTATACCAACTCCGCCAACCAGGCCGACTAAATGCCAAAAAGACGAAGACCATGGTCATAGGAAGAAAAATAAAAAAGGTAAACTTGCGAATTTTAAATGAAGCAGTAGAGCAAATGAACAGCTTCAAATGCTTGGAGGTGTACTGTAAGCAGTAACATGAGCTGCTGCCAAGAAATCAAAAGGAGAATAGCAATGGCAAAGGAAGCCTTTAATAGAAAAAAGAAGCATCTTCTGCGGAACTATGAAAAAAGAACTAAGAAAGAGACTAGGGAAGTGCTTTGTATGGCTTGTAGCATTGTATGAGGCAGAAACATGGTCATTACGACGAAGTGAAGGGAAGCGACTAGAAGCATTTGAAATGTGAATATGATTTTTTTTTATCATTATTATGATTTATTTAACGACGCTCGCAACTGCAGAGGTTATATCAGCGTCGCCGGTGTGCAAGACGTTTGTCCCGCAGGAGTTCTTTTACATGCCAGTAAATCTACTGACATGAGCCTGTCGCATTTAAACACACTTAAATGCCATCGACCTCAGCCGGGATCGAAACCGCAACCTCGAGCATAGAAGGCCAGCGCTATACCAACTACGCTAACGAAGACGACTGTGGATATGAATAAGGTTAGTGTGTGAAGGGGACATAGTAAAAAACGAAGCTGTGTTGGAAAGAGTGGATGAAGAAAGAATGATGCTGAAACTGATTGGAAAGAGAAAGAAGAATTGGCTGGGTAACTGGTTCAGAAGAAACTGTCTTCTGAAAGATGCACCGAAAGGAATGGTGAACGGAAGAAGAGTTCGGGACAGAAGAAGATATCAGATGATAGACAACATTAAGCTATACGGATCATATAAGAGACAAACAGGAAGGCAGAAAATAGGAAAGACTGGAGAATGCTGGGTTTGCAGTGAAAGACCTGCCCTTGGGCAGAACACTATGAATGAATGTACACAGACGAAGAAGAATGCGATTTATTTATATTTTTGTGAATTCATACATTTTCACCTACCATATCTAATGGAATGCACTGAAAATAAATACCGAACGATGTTTTTGTAACTGTACGTACAACTGCAGCAGCGACGGTCAGGGAGCTAGCAGTTGGCTACGGGGCAGCGAGAGAGCACTACGGGACCCAGCTGCCTAGATAAGTTGCGCGAACAGCCTGATGGCCAAAAAAATAGTGACAAGTCTAGGTTAAGTCAATAAATAGATCTTTCTCCCTCAGAGAAAGTACATAATTAACCGGAAGATAAGAATAATACCAGTAAAATTTCTACGCCGGGACGGCGAATGACGTGAAAATATGATGAAGTCATTCCTCACCGCCAAAACACTGGGCCAAATGGTGCTAGCTGAATGTACCACTCCACCACTCCAACCTTGAAATCATACAAACGTATCAGTCTATAAGGAAACGACGACAAACATCGTTGACCCAACAAACCACACGAGGGTTAGAAATCTGCAATCTTCTTTCACCTTCAATGATGATGATCGCCAACACAGTAGTATATCCAAAAAGTAAGAACTGCAAGCTGCTCTACTTTCCAAGCAGATATGTCGTAACTGGCCATTGGTATCGAAGAAACTCCCGTCAAGAAAAATGCCGTAGTACAGTAGGTACAATTCGTTCCTGTCCAGATCAGTTAACAGAGCAGCACTCATGCCCTATGCCAGCGTTGTCACAGAGACTAACAGAGCGGAGCGCTCCACTATGACTCTTTGCGTGCTCCGGTGTTTCCACAGACATAAGAAGTTCACGCTCCGACTGCATTCTCTAGCTCTACAACCGGTTTTGGAGCTTACAACTCTGACACTGGCCTATGCAATATTCAGGCTGTCAGAGTCACATATTGAGGTGTGCCACTGCTACTTCACCTCGCTGCATACGTTCGACTGACTCAGTCCCAGCAGGGTTGCCAGATAAAAGAATCGAAACCGTCATACTAACTTATGAAAATTCTCGTACTTCAGCATAAAATTGTCGTATATTTCTCAACTCCCTAATATACTTCTAGTCCACCGCTGTGTAGTAATGGTTAGCACGTCTGACTGTGTAACGAGTGGGCCGGAGTTGAAATCCCGGGTGAGACGAGATATCTGGTTGACGTTGTTTCCGGGTTTTTCCCGCAACCCATTAAGAGCAAATGCTGGTTAACTTTCGGCGCTGGAGTCATTTCGTTGGCAATATCACCTTCATGTTATTACGCAATTGATAAAGAATCGCTAAATAAATATAAGTTATCTACCAGTAAATTTTAGTTCCAATTAAAAATACTACTAATTATAGTTCACATCCACAATGACATTCAGCATTGAAACAAATCACCACCCATTTCTTCATCATCAACACTGTCATCGCAGTAAGGCGAGTACGATGATGCTTGGTTAGAATCAACTTTCTTATATTTAAAGTCAGCAGAATTTGATCTTTGGCTGACGTGGCAGCAGATAGGGCTATTTTAGTATCAATAAATGCGGCGGCTGAAAATTATATTACATTAATACATCTACAGTCGCCTCAAACCCGACACCTCTATAATGTCGGCGCGTTTAGACTTCTTAATACTACTGCGGTACTATATAATTGATAAAAGATTTCCTTTATCGAACAAACAAGGAAGTTAATAAAACTAAACGTGTATTACTTTGATATAACTGCGCCGTATACGTGAAATCTAGAGCTCAAGATAACAAATTATTGACTTGCATGGCAAGCATGGTTACCAGATCGATTTTCAAAGCATTCCTCTCCCCCCCCTTAAAACATGTTTCTTTCATATTAGTCCAGGACATACTAAATGAAGATAACTTGTCTAAAAGAGACGAATTAACCATCAGTTTTATTTTAATTATAAACCAACATTACAAGTTCCCAATTATTGTTTTCCTTCAGTGAAATAGTCATACAAAATTGCGTACGACATAGAGTGCGGTCGTACCTCGTACAATTAGTCAAAATAGTCGTATGCGTACGACGGATCTCCGCCAACCATCCTCGCTTCTAAAGCTCTAATGAGAGATCAGAAAAAAAGGGTGCGTTCATATAAAAAATAATACAACATTTAGCCACTAGAGTCAAAGATATACATACATCCACAGCATGTAAATATACCATAAATCTAAGAGACTTACGTATGTCACAACTTTCATATCTTCACCATTCCAAATGTGGTTATACCACAGTCTGATATATACAGTCAGGAAGCTCAATACTTACTAAATATGCAAACATAGATAGTTGCTCACCACCAGGATCGCTACTATCGCCTCATCACAGACCCTTTCCCCAGCAGACGATAAAATGTATTGCACTTTCGATATCGTATTCTTTTGAAAAAATTAACACCTTCCTTCCACTATTGAAATGTGAAATACATAAGGTTTATATATTATTTTCATAAAGTATATATTATATTTTATAAACTCACCTTCCTGGATCTTTCGGAAGACGGATAACTCTGGTCTTCTTTTTCTTAAAATATTTATAGTACCACAAACGTCTCCTTGTCCCATATTATTATTCAAATTATTGTATTTTAGCCATTTACAGTTATTACAACCGATAACGAACATTTCACAGGTTATACAACTTTTCACAACGAAGCGAAATACGGCACAGTCAATGCCTTTTCGATCTAGACCAGGCCATAATGTATGTTGGGGTTTTCTATTTCAGTGTATGGAGCTCAGTGAAATATTATAACTTTATTGCGTATCATTGCTAAGTTTTATGTAGTATAATGTGTCCATAAGTTCCGTTTACTTCTTTTGCACAATATGTTGCATATATAATTACAAAACTGTGTTATTTTAATGTGAAGAGAATTTTACATGTTAACATAATCTGCTCGCATCAACATTTTAAGTTTAGAATGGAAGCTATTTTGAGGTTCAATAAAAACGAATTTATATTGTGATTTTAATTTAGCACATCTACCTTCCTTAACTGTAGATAGAAAATTTACCATACCACTCCTATGAAATTAGTATACGTACGATTGTGTTACTTCGTCTCTTAGGTAGTAGATAAGTACAATAATTCAGTACTCAATTGTAGTATTAAAATACAGAAAAATAGAATGTGACGGGTGTCATACATGCCATTATGTTTAATTATAATGTATAATTGCGAATATAGAAATATAAGTTAAATATAGTAAACATAACCTATAATATCCATATGACATAACATACATATGTAGTGGTAGGGCATTGGAGACCACTAAAATTAGACAGAAAGGGGCAACTGGTACAGAAAACATAACCTGTAATTGAAACATATCTAAATATTCGTGCGGTGCAACTGAAAATTATTGAATCGTGCATAAATGAATGTACAAGAATTTCGCAATATTTAATCGAAATAAAGGCAGGTATTACACATACGAACAACGTAATTTTCACACCAAAAATAATATTACACCTTAACTCGCAAGGAATTATGTCTGAAGTGTCCCCTAATCATTGTTTTAAATTTTATTAATGCGATTGCACTACATTTTAGAGAAATATATGTTACTCTTTATGCATTCCACTTATTTTATATGGTTGAAACGCCGCCCTTCGTGCCTTACGGTCTGTATTAGATCACGATGGCAGTGGCAGTCTATTTTTCCTAGTACTCACAGCGCTCCAAGCGGCTAGCAACTATGGCAAGAAATGCAACTCGTTGGCAAAAAATCATCCCAAGCTTCGTGACTGTATATAGTAGACTGTGGTTATACCTTGACCAAAACTACTTCCGAAGCCTATACTTTTATGAGTGTCAGTATTCTTCAATGTAATATTTTTAGAAAGGCGTTGAAAAATTTGTAAGCTATAAAAATATTTATGATTAAAATTCTGCACGGCCTTTTCCTTTTCCAATATCGATAACAATGCTCTTATTAATTTTAACACAAGCAGCAGTTCTCATTACGACTTGCGCTAAAGGTAAAAGAGGCCCGCCATTATCTTTTTCCCTCTCAAAATACTCTTCTCCATAACACACTATATCTCGCGCTTGACTCTTAACGGGGCACCTTGTACAATATTCTTTGTTCTCCGCCTGCCTTTCCTTCCTTCCGAGATTGCACAAGTCACCTGTTTATAAACTCTCATAGAAACTAGAAAAAACACACTAGCCACACACTCCACTAATGACAACGAAGATAATAGCCTACATGTAATATAATTTAAACACAATAATTATCGATACACAAAGACAATAATATAACTAAATAATATTTTTAATTCACATAAAGCACGCGCTAACCAGCCAACTCAAAGTCATTCCGGGCACTGCATTCACCACTAGGCCGTGGTATTCACGTGCAACTTGTAAACATAGACATGGCAACACCGTCTCGTTACCATGGTTACGCGTCTCTTGTGATTGGTTGATTTGAATGGTTGCCATGGTAACATGCTAAAGGCGCCATTTGTCAGGTCTGAAGTTGTTTTGAACAGATCATAGTTAAACTATAACTGCATTAATATAAATTCCGCCATAATGAGTGTTATCGAGGTTTGAGTACCGATCTAATAGCTACTGTTCTCCGCCTGTATTGAAACTTGAAGATTGGAATGTTCCTGATCTGCGCTAACAAATATCACTAAAATAACCTATCTCACATAAATTACAAGTGTATTTTACCTTATTAAAGCCATTAATATAATGATAATATATTATGCTTTTCTCGGGTGGCTCTTTTGACTCCAATACAGTAGATGTATAGTCAATATTATAAAGAGGAAGCAACTATGAACCCATGCTACTCTTTTCACTAAGAGCGAGACTCGAAGACATACCACCACCACCCACACTTTTCGGACAAGCAATGCCGTGGATGAACCAAATTAAATATTTAGGGATCATTATGGACTCTCATCTCACCTTCCGAGGTCACATCTAATCCCTTCTTCGTAAGGCCAACGGGCTGATAGTTACACACTATCCCATTCTGGCGGCTTTAACTTCTGACAACCTGGGGATAGGACTTACCATGTGTAAGGCCCTCATTCGCTCTGTCATTACCTATGCCGCACCCGCATGGGGGTTTGCGGCAGTGTCCCATCTCCGTAAACTCCAAGTTATCCAGAACCAGGTGATTCGGATCATTACTCATCTCCCCCGAGTCGCCTCGAGAAGGAAGTCTATGATGAACTAGATTTGCCAACCATAGACGAGTTCATTGCTCGACTGGCTAGGAATCTGTATGCGGAAGCTCGTGCGAACACCAACCCGCTCATATCTAGCCTCGGCCGGTATGATCCTAGGTTACGGCGTAGACACCAGATAGGTCCATTAGCTATACTCTTGAGACATGAGGACAGGGAGGCTGGCGTTACTCCCAGGGTTTGGCAGTGACGTCTCAACTCCATGATACTCCTTTGATAGTGCAACCGCTTTGACATGACCTTGTCTTAACTTGGGCTAAACAAATCACTCCCGAACTACATCCCCACTTGTTGATCGATGGATCTATCATAGAGCCAATTGGCTAGTATATACCCATCGATTCATAGAGTCATTCTACCTAAGAGCCAAATGGCTAGTCTCTGAAATTGAGACTACTCATCCTGCCTAAGGTTTTCCCGTGGTTTTCCTAAGGCATTAAGACAAATGTCGGGATGAGCCCTAAAAGAAATGGGCCACGGACCTGCACTCATATCCCCATGACCCCGGTAATTATTCTAAATTTAATTAATAATTACATCTATCCCTGCCTATCTCTTCGTAATTGAGTCAACATAAAGCCAAATGGCTGGTCCCTAGTTTGAGACGATTCAACAAGGCTCAAGTTATAAATCAATCGACCTCCTACCTAAAAGCCAAATTGGCTAGTCTCTTATATTGAGACAACTCATCCTGCCTAAGGTATTTCCGTGGTTTTCCTAAGGCGTTAAGACAAATGTCGGGATGAGCCCTAAGAGAAATGGACCACGGACCTATATGCCCTTCCCCATAAATTCCCCCTTTTCTAACAAACGACGTAATGCCCTAGTTCAGAATCTGTAATTTGTCTGTTACATGTGCGAGATTACTCATCTAGTCGCAATGCGAAAGGACAGGGAACCTTTCAATTAGCAGATTCCGAATTCACGGCGTTTCTTCTGATAGTCTTCACCTGCCTTGTATCGAACAACAGACGACAGAGTCTTCTCGACTCCACTTGCACTGCGAAATGGCAAAGTCCCTTTCAATGTGCAAGATTACACCTGCTGTCCTAAAGGCAAACAAACGAGTCTTCTCGACTCCTCCCGCACTGCAAAATGACACAGGTCCTTTCAATGTGCAGATTTACACCAGCCATTTCTTCCTCATCCCATCCCGTGATCACTCTGATCACTTTTCCGTCCTCTCGCGTATATGGTACCTAAGAGGTTACGTCCATTTTCGGTTTTTCCCCTTCAAAATTTTCTAGAGCTCCTTCAGTGGAGCAGCGTAATCCGGAGTGAGACAAGTGGCCAACAGGCTTGGAGCTCACATATTTAGTTTCTTACTTCCCCGATCCCCTTGCAAGGACACGTTTTGCGTACCTTTTAAATTTGTCCTCCCAATTCTCCTCTTTCAGTTCAATTCAATTCAATGAACCCATGCTCAGTTGCTTGGAGTAGCCAAGTTGTCCAACAGAGTAGGTGACTCTTCAGGTCGTACTGATTTTTCCTGAAAATGAACCTGTGTATAGTTACATAACGTTGGAGACAGTACATCGTGGAATATCCAAAAGTCTGCTTTTGATAATAATATTGTGAAAAATAAAATCTCATATTAAAGCGGAAGATGTTTATGATGAGTTTTAACATTAAAATATGAAATTATCTACGATTAAATATAAATTAATGGAAAAGAAACTTTGTATTGGTGTAGTTTAGAGAGATAGTAGTAGTAATGGTGGTGGTAGTGGTAGTGTCTTATTCAACGAGACTTTCTACTACAAAAATATTTAGTGCCGAAGTTCAGATAGCTCATTAAGAAAAATTACCGATGAAATTTACCTCGAACCCTCTATCACAGAAAGGTTTCTTTAACATGTCATAAGTCTACGACACCATAAGGTGTATATACAACTTTAGTTTCCTCCCGGAGAAAAAACATACTAAGAATTTTATCGTCGTTTGAAATTCATCTCCCTTCCCCGGGTTTGAACCTGTCAACATCAAAGCCAATGGCTAGAATGGTAACCAAATACCACTGAGGACGACTTTTGAAAAAAAAATATGTATATGTATATATATATATATATATATATATATATATATATATATATATATATATATTACGTCTCGAAGAATTATGAAGGCATTTCGGTTTTACGTATTTCTGCGTATGTTTAGATCATTTATTAGTTTTAATTTTCATACTGGGTTGTTGACAGCACAACATGAATCTGATGTATTAAACATAGAAGCAAGTTAGATTAACAGTGAGCACTTCATCCCTAGTTTTAATCTCTCGTCAATTAAGTCATGCTAAGCATTTTTACCACCATTGAGAGTTCATCGTCCTCAGCCGGGCTTCAATAAAATGCAATGTTAAGCATGGTAGTCTTGAATATGCAGAATAGTTTTGCAGTTAATTTCACTGCTATTGGTCAGATTTTTCTTGACTATTGTCAACTTAACAACCGTTAATTTCATGACGTCCAGTTAAAATAAGATTCATATCAACCACACTGAGAAACAAATAACTGATGACTCGTCACTCTGAGAATTTCTCAATTGATGTATAGATGGAGTAGGTGGTAATAGTAGTGGTGGTGGTGGTGGTGGGGGTGGTGGTAGTAGTCAGTGATGCTTTTCAATCTAGTGGACTCTAGAAACGCTAGGGTACTTTTTTTTGGACCCTAGCACCGATGAGGTATTATATTATCTTCGCATAAATTCCTTCCCTCTGTTTTCAATTCATTATGTGAATTATTCATTCTCTAGTAGTTAATTATGTTCGAACGCTCGGATGCAGTGACACATAGGCGGAGAGAGAACCGTTTCCTTGCGGGGGGGGGGGAGGGCAAAGCAAAAGCATAGAATCCCTATATAACGTGGTTATGAGGGACATCATTTATCTCATTCCCCCTTTATAGCTTAACTGTGGTACAGTGTATGGAATGTGATCATTTAATAAAGGTATTTTCGGGGGCATGTTTCTTACAGAGTTACGTCCATATCCGCGATGTTTCGGACCAAGTTGTATAGGGCTTGAACTGTAGACCAACTACAAATTATAATAGAACATAACTTAAAACAATCTCCCTCTTTTTCTCTCTCGTACAGAAACACATGCATACATCAATAAAACTACGTAACAGTGCTACCAGAAGCTTTTTTTGTATGAAGCTTACTTTCCTGGATATATCATATGAAATGTAAGCTCTAATTAATTTATTTAATCTCGTCTTTAAGTTTACACATTATACCGGGATCACTTTTCTTTTTTTATGCATCCTTTTGCAGTATGTTATTCATATTTCTCCAAAGTAGCTGCCTGAACATCTGCAGACTTCTAACACACGAGTACAGGCTGTTACAAAAGAAATATTACAGTGCTTCCATTCCTCAAATGAGGTATAGAAATTCTTATACATTCATGAATTTAAAATAAATATTATAGTCCAGACACATGATCCGAAGACATTAATTCGTCAATTTAAGCACAGAAACTTAATCATATACAGTTGCAAAAAAGACCTTTTGAATTCAATATTTTCTGATGTTAATAGAAAAAAAAAGTTGAGACAAGTTGGAGGGGCAGTAGCCCTCATGCCCCCCATAACTCCGCCTATGTAGTGACATCTTTCGCTCATATAGACTTACTATATTCGTTGACTATCGATACCTCATTAAGAAATATCGCTCGGTAACTTTAGGTGCTAGACCCCGGATTCATTTCACCGGCATTATCACCTTCATCTCATTCAAACGCTAAATAACCTAAGATGTTGATAAATCGTCGTAAAATAACCTACTAAAATAAAATAAATTAAGAAATATCATTCTTCGAGTATGACACACTGGCGTTCAAAGATATTTGACGTCAAATTTTCTGATTGTGTAATTGAACTTTCTAGCCACAGAGAGTGTCAGAACCAAAGATATGAATATAACAAATTGACAAACTTTGAAATAGTTCCGCTAGTTCTCAATAGGTTACCTTATTATTGGGACGGGTAAAAAAGTATTTGGGAAAATTTTGATGTAGATTAAGTGTAAATTACTCTCATAATTGACAGTATCAGCGGTTTTCCGCTAAATCTAGTGTTTTTTGTTCACAATTATTAGAGAGAGATGAAATTTTGAATTTTGTAATGCGAGTATATTCATGTACTATTGACGAACTAACTTTATCTTCGCCGTCAATTCATTTTTATATATATATAATTGATGGCACTTTATATGCCTGTTTCAATAAGTTCCAGGTCTCTTATGGACCCTTGCCTTTCGCAGTCGTATGGAGAAATGTGATTATGTTACATTGACGATCAATTCATAGCAGTAACAACTAAAGAAGCGGCACTTACACGAACAAATTATCGAACACTATAGATTAGCGAGATCAGGTGCCTTTGAATGTCAGTATACATTGGCGATACAAGCTGCCAGAAGTGACGAGCCCGTATCCTTCAACAAGATGCCGAAGACCGAAGTACTGAAGACACTACGAGAAGAGAGCATGAGGAGTTGGAACGAGAATGGCGAGCTACAAACAACGGAGCAGTAACAAAGAAGTACTTTCCAAGCATCGCAGAGAGACTAGTTACGAAAGTCCCTATTACATCGGGACTCACGACCATACTCACAGGACACGGAAGAATAAGGGCCTACTTCTACAGATTCCACATAACACCAGATGCAACTTGCCCCTGCAAAGGAGGAAATCAAACCGTCGACCATCTTCTGCTCGAATGCTTCAAATACAACATGGAAAGGCAAACACTGCGGAGAAATATAATAACCAAGAGAGGAATTTTGGCCACCAGATAGAAGAGACCTAACAAAAAAATTCTTAAAAGACTTTTGCAAATTTGTGAATTCAATCAACTTCACAAATAATTAAAGTAGAATAGAACACAGAGTAGTAATAAGCATATATCTGTACATAGTGTAAATACATAAACGTAGATTAGGTAAGACAGAATAGGATTTATTAAGAAGAAAAAGCCAAATTGTACAAAGTACATTACTAAACTCAGGCATTCCATATAAATAGCGGCATAATACAAGCTTATTTTGTAATTAGTTAACAATCCGGTATATGGTAGCTTATCAATCATCAACTTAACACAACTGGAATTCAACTTAATATGTATCCCAGGCAGTATAGATGTAAACCAGAACATGTAGTATTACAAACTGTAATGGAACATGTTGTTTAATTACGTTTCTTAAAAAAAATTGGCGTTCAAAGATATCTGACCCCTACTAATCGATAGTGGTCGATAATTTGTTGGTGTAAGTGTGGCTTCTTTAGTTATTACTTACTTATTTTAAGGAACTCGGAGGTTCACTGCCGCCATCACATAAGCCCTCCATCGGTCCCTAATCTGAGTAAGATTAATCCAGTCTCTACAATCATTTCCCCACCTGCCTCAAATCCATTTTAATATTTTCCTTCCATCTACGTCTCGGCCTCGGCCTCTTTTTCCCTACGGCCTCACAACTAACACTTTATATGCATTTTTGGAATGGCTCATACGTGCTACATGCCCTGCTCATCTCAAACGTCTGGATTTAATGTTCCTAATTATGTCAGTTGGATGTGGCAAAGTTGACTAACCTAACTCCTTTATCATTACTAGTTACATGTAAGCTCTGTTTTCCAATAGTCGGTTTATATTTTTCCGTTCTACTTTAGCATTGAAATCCTTCAATACAATTTTATGTGATATCTAGATAACTGATCAAAAGTATGTTACAATTTGTCATAGAAGCTCTAACTACAAATAGATGGCGAAGGTACCAGCCAGTGTGGCCAACAATACATAAATATACCTGTATTATAGGACTGAAATTTTCATCTTCCTCTAATGATTGTAAAAAGCACTAGGTTTAGCGAGAAACCGCTGGTACTTTTAACCATGAGAAGAGTTTGCATTTAATCTACCATTTTCTCCAACACATTTTTACCCGTCCGAATAATAGTATAACCTATTGGGAACTAGCGGAACTATTTCAAAGCATGTCCATTTGTTATATCTTTGGTCACGGTCGACTTTAGTAGACATAATTTATGGTTTGATAGTCACTCGACAAACTAGTTATCTACTGGACAGACGTCTTCTGGATTGCTGCTAATTAGTTGAGTACAATCTTTTTAATTTTGTATATTCATTAACTACATTCAAGAAATCGGTAGTGAATTACCAAAAATACATTACATATTGCATTTAAGCATAGTTTAATCCCATCTCATAGATTGAGCTAAGAGGACAAATTTTCTCAAGGAATTTTATTCCGTAGGGATTTCATATTCACATCCAATTATTGAATCATATGGGGAGTAATGTAGGCCTAACTATACAGGACGTACTCATGGATTCGACAATAATACGTACGAATTCTACACTAACATATCTTGATGAAAGTACCTTATTAGTCAAACAAATGAAACTCACGCTGAGATTACTAAGGCGGAAGCTAAACACAAGGACTTGTACAACTATCAAGACTCTGGTCCATTCTTTGTAATACTTAAATCTAACGAAGGGAACTCAACAAATATTCACCCGGTTCCGGACAATTGGCCACAGAAAATTGGTAACTGGGTCAATTGGTCACAGGAAATTGGTAATACGGACAATTCGCCACAAATAGACAATTTGCCACAGATAGGCAATTTGCCACAAATAGACAATTTGACAAACTGAGGTACAAAGATAAATCCATGACTTCCAGAAGCTCTATATTGTGCGAATGGATACAGAGATTAATAATTGTAAATTCCACTAAGTATGTGAATTGCTATGTACATGTAAATTTGGCTTCAAAAATGTCCTGCTAGGTTGAGGCCTAAAGCTCTCAAGTTCCAGATGACGGTGCCTTCTGCCTTGTACCGCGGGTATTCTTCAACTATACGTGATATTCGTCTGTCCAAGTCGATGTACTTCCGCTTCTTTTTGGTAGGAGAATGACCACCTTCCAATCTCTCTATGCATCTGTCCACTTCTTCCACTTCCAACTGCAGTTACTCCAGCACGTGATACAAGGAAGGATGCGTTTTCCCCATAAATAGGTTCAACCTCCTGTGCCAAACTTCGCATGTATTAGTAGTTCTTGGCAGATTTTCAATGACACGATCGTAGCAGTTCCAAGTATCAGGTGCAATGAGTGGCTGTTGTCTGCCTCGTCCACGTCGTCGCCCTTTAATGTAGTTATCTTCTAAGAAATCAAATACCTGAATCAGATCACCTTCCACTGTTTCCTGAAGTTGGTCAAATGCTTCATGGACATTCTCTACTGGAACAAAAGCTAGCGAGACGAGTGAGTGGAACAGTGCCCTCAATTCTGAATTTTCTTCAACATTATATTGCTGCACCAATCCTTCGGTATGAGGCCGTCTCCAGAAAGACTGGGCTAAGTGAAAAAGACAACCAGCTACCTTAACTCCGTCAAATTCACTTTTGATTACGTTTATAACAGTTACTTCGTAATCAATAGATATGAATCTGGGGTTTAATTGATTTTCATAATGTCGCCCTACTTTTCGTTTCAATACTCGAAAGAGTGTTTCATACGCCTCCCTGGTTTTCCGTTCCATCAGCGTCATTACTACAGGCATCCCTTCCCCTTGTACATTGACATGTATAGTGTAAAGTTGCAGCATGATTGAAGGAGCGGACATAAACTTCCCGTCCATTATCCAAAAATGGGATCGTAACAATTTATTTAAATGTGAATTAGTGGCAAGTATAATAACTTTCACATTGTCCTCCGGTTCAAAATACAACAACCACCTTTCTCCTTGTACGGTCTTAGTGTATCTGTCGGCTATAACGTTCAGTTCGTCAATATTCCTTGGTTCAGGTGGTAGGTGCAGCTTCCTGGCACGGTGCACAATTTTTAATAGATGGTTTCTTCGGTAGATTCACATTGGTTTCGCTTGCAATACGCTGCAACTCATTTTGAATAATGACAGATGTTGGTTCTTGGGAAATCCTCGCTGTTGCCTTCGTATTATCTACACATTCCTCTGCCCTAATCCTTCCCCAGTCTGCAGAATGATTCTTGTGTTCAGACGGTTCTTTGACGACACTGCTTCCATCTTCTGATAACGTGACTGTTGCATTACACCCGCCACGCATGTCACAGCGCCAAACAACTCCATTCTTATTTTCTCTAAGTCTCGTGTACATGTAGCCAAGATATATCAATTTATCAGAGCCTCTTTCTAATTTTGTGAAGCGAATTTCTTCCGCCATAGTTCAGAATTAGTTTACAGCTTCTGGATTTGTCTTGTGCTACCATAAATATATTATAAATTGAGCGAATTTCAGTATTGCCTTGACTTTTAATGTGTGGCTAATTGTCTTTGATACGAATTTTAATTATGTGGCAAATTGTCTTTGATACGAATTTCAATTATGTGGCGAGTTGCCTCTGTGGCCAATTTTCTGTGGCGAGTTGTCCCCAACCCATATTCACCCATTAAATTTGGTAAATTACTATGAATCACACATTACGACAATCCATATAGTCAAACCTTTGGGTAAAAACAAATTTGAAATTCATTTGACCAATTATATGGACGCAAATAAGTTCTTAGTATCAAATTTTGATACTCAGTACAATTGTTCTACGTTCATTCCTACATACCAAATATATACTAAAGGGATACTACACAACATAGATACGGACATTTCCAAAGAAGACATTCTTCAACAAGGTTATTGTGTGGAAGATTATAAAATAACCAACGTGTATAGATTTAACCGTAAATCACTATTTTACAGGGAACTCAGGAGTGGGAACCTACGACCACAATCAATAGAAGTGTGAGAAGACTGCCTGCGCCGTGGATGACTACTGACATACGCAACGTGATGGCTGAACGGGATTTGGCATATCAAAAATATAGACGAGACAAAAACGAAAGTAATTTTAACAGGTACAAGCAACTGAGAAACAGAACCAGCCAGGCTGTTAGGAATGCTAAAATCCGATACACATACAGCCTTATTGAACCAGGAAGTAGCCCCTCCACGCTATGGAGACACGTGCAGATAATGAGATTAAGACAAAGACCCAGGTAGACGGCAACTCAATCCCACTGGAACGTCCGAATGACGACTTTACGGAAACTCTCACTACAACCTTTAGCCCCATTAACAAACAACAGACAATCGCTGAACTCTTAAACCGACGGACCATCCCCTCAAGGGAAAAATTTCACTTTTTGTATATTACGCAATCTGACGTAAAGAAAGCCTTGAAACGAATCAGAACTGAAGCAGAAGGACCAGACCACGTCAATATTTCGTTATTAAACAAAATCATAGACGTAAAACTATCGACTGTGACTCACATTTTCAATGCCTCAATTATGACTTCGACTTACCCACAGCAATGGAAACTCGCTTTTTTCCACCCACTTCCCAAGACCAAAACATCGACATCTATAATGACTTAGATCTATCAGCATCCTACCTGCCCTATTCAAAGCATTGGAACGCATTATACACAAGCAACCGACGAAATACTTAAACAAATATAAACTTCTCGACTCTTATCGATAAGGTTTCAGGGCCGGACATAACACAAGTATAGCATTACTTAAAATCACGGAAGACCTGCGCGAGGTCCGGGACGAACATAAATTGACAATATTGATTTTACTTGACTTCAGCAAAGCCCTCGATTCTGTTGACATTGATTTATTAATATGTAAACTCAGAAGACTACATCTAGAAGAACATGTTGTTCTGTGGTTTGCCTCTTACCTTAATGGCCGCCAACAAAGTGTGATAGCTGGAAATTGTTCTTCCTCTTGGCAGGCCGAGAGGTCAGGGATCTCGTAGGGATCAGTTCTAGGCCATTTACTATTTAAAATTTATATCAACGACATATCAGAATCTCTAAAGTACTGCCGACACCATCTCTATGCAGACAACCTTCAAATATACATAAAATTCCACACTGACGAAATAAATGATGCAGTAACTAAAATTAATGACGATCTCGACTCAATTTCGACATGGGCACGGAAATTCCGACTTAAACTAAATCCAGAAAAATCACAGTCAATAATTGTGGGCCATTCACGTTTGTTAAGCACCATTACCGTACCAAATTTGTCCCCGATCAAAATATACGGGACCGAAATTCCGTTCAGTGAATCAGTAACGAACCTAGGTATTTATATGGATAAAAGTTTAAATTGGAACATTCAAATTGCAGAAACCTGCAAAAAAGTGTTCTCATTAATCCACTCGTTTAGACGATTGAAGAATTTTCTACCCTTTTCCCTGAAAAATATGTTAGTGCAAACACTCGTGATGCCCCACTTCGATTACTGTGATATTCTGTTTACTGACCTAAGCGTTACTTCGGCGCAGAGACTGCGACGTATTCATAATATGTGCGTCCGTTTCGTCTGCAATATTCGCCGGGATGATCATGTAACACCATCCCTCGAAATGTTGTCCTGGCTCCGTCTAGAAGATAGTAGGAAAATCCACTGTCTTTCCCTTCTCTTTCACATATTGCATTTCTCCACTCCTGTCTATCTTGCTTCTCGTTTTCAAAATTTATCCACCCATCATAACCTAAAAACACGATCACAACACTCCTCAATATTATCCATTCCCTCCCAACGAACATCCTCATATTTATCTTCTTTCACTGTGGCTGTTCCTCGGCTTTGGAATTCCCTACCGAGTAATGTCAGGGACTGTCAGACATCAAATCAATTTAAGAATAGACTGACGAAATATTTTGCTAACAATTCTTCTTAACAATAATAGCTGTTTCAAGTTTCTCAATATTTAATGGTTATACAAGGTCTTTCCGAGGTGGTGTTACAAACTTCCAGGGATGATGGCGAAGGGCACATGTATCAATTTGAGATCAGGAACCATGGTCCGGAAATGATTGAGTCGAAAGTTATAAGCAAAAATAGTTGTGTGGAAATTGAATTGTAATTTGGCACCGCGTGCCCTCCTTCCCTTAACTTTTGGAACAGTCGTGGAAAGATGGTATGGGCCGGATGTCTCCTACATGGGTACTCGACCCGATACAATCTATGAGCTTGTCTATTGTTCCCGTTGGGTCATCCGTATTCGAAAATCAGGTCTGCTCATTCCGCTCTCGTGTACTCCTCCATTTCACTAGGACTGATCGACTGGACACTGCAACTTGTACACATACACTGCTGTCTACAGACGTGCATATCAGGACCGACCATGTCCGTTACACATTACGCCATCTGCATTGCTTTAGTGTAGTTTCCTGTCCCCATCCCTCAGACAGCGCACTGAATGGAATACTGTAAGTAGACAACGTAAACAACGTCAGATGAATACAGTATGTGTAAGATATACAGATAAATACAAATAAATAAGGTGTACAGAGGAATAAAATTATTTCATTTCCACAGAACTATTTTTGCTTGTAACTTTCGACTCGGTCATTTCCGGACCAGGGTTCCTTATCTCAAATTGATACATGTGCCCTTCGCCATCATCCCTGAAAGTTTGTAGCACCACCTCGGAAACACCCTGTATATATCACAGAATTAATATTTAAATTATATTATTATTATTATTATTATTATTATTATTATTATTATTATTATTATTATTATTATTATTATCACTATTTCTTACCAATGTTTATTATTGTCACACTAACATTACTTATCCAACTTTCATTATTTACTTTCATGTTGTTTTATAGCCTAGATATTAATGTAATACTATGTAACCAATTGTATTCAATTAGAATTGGAGTCTGGCTGGTCGGAAGAGAAGACGTACTGGCCTTAACTCTCCAAGATTAAATACATTATTATTATTGTTATAATAATAATAATAATAATAATAATAATAATAATAATAATAATAATAATAATAATAATTATTATTATTATTAACATTCCGTTCTCAAAAACTATCTAAAGAGCTCAAACTATTCTATACACTTCATAAACTTCATAAATACAATGAAAAAGTTTTGTATTGTCGTAACTGTCAACGATTTGGACATTCACTGAAATATTGTATGAATCAGAGAGTATGTTTTAAATGTTCTGACAATCACCAATCTAAAGAATGTCTTGTCACCAAATATAAATGTAACAACTATGGTCTTGCTCACATGGCTAATAGTACTGATTGTCCTCACTATAAAACAGAGGTTACTATTCTGAAAAAAAAGTGACATTAAAAATCTCCAGATATGATGCCATTGATATTACAAAATGGCGTAAAATATTTGCAGACATAACAGCCTAACTGGTGGCTCATCAAGCGAACTTCCGGGATCCATTCCCCACTCTAACAACTTCATGAAGATCTACTACTACAGAACAACCTCTCTACCTTAACAGATCACATCAACATTAACTCAACGCAGGTCCTGAAAAAAGGCAAGGTACACCTCTTTCTACACCTCCAATATCTAAATATAAAAAAGAACAACCATCTATGTCACAAAAGTTTAAACACGTCTATAAAATATATTAATTCCCAGACAACATCATCATCCAAAAATATTCTCGGATGCAAGAGCAGGTGATCCAACCCGGGTCACTCCAACGGTAAGGCAACCAAAGCAGCCAAGGAATAGCCTATACCTACAAAAGAGTAAAAAAATCCAAACAAGTTACCCTCCTTTCGAATGGTGGAAGAAACTACAATGAAACAAACTTTAGAAGCGTTAAATAGTCTAATACTTTGTTCATCACAAAATGATCAACTTAAAATGCTGCATACAATCAAATTGCTAGCTCGTCTTATAATGAAATAATTTAAGATTCTACAATGGAACACGAGAAGTCTAAATACCATAGTAGATCAGCTTAAACAACTCATCACACTTCATAAGTTTGATATAATACTGTTATGTGCAGCATGGTTGAAATCATCACATAAATTCAAGCTTTATTCGTACCAAATTATCCGACAAGTTAAGCAAGTTGTAGGGGGTAGAGTGAGGATTATGATTTCATTCTTACTAAAAATTGTAATCTATAAAGTGATAAAAAATTTAATTATACCTTCCAAGCTATTGAAATTCAACTAGAAGGTTTTCACATCATCCTTGCCTATAATACTAGCAGAAATTACATCTCACAAGAATTTTGGAACCATCACTTTACTTTCAATCCACAAAATAAGTACATAATTATCGTTGGTGACTTCAATTTGGGCTATACTCCGGAATTCATCAGACATAATTTACATCGGTTTCCATTCATACAGTTTATATATAGTCAAGATACATCTCTACTAAACAATTCTAATCCCAAGCGTCTGGGATATACTGGTCAACTGAATTCAGCACCTGATCTCTCATTTGCATCCAGTACTCTCATATCTATGCTACATTGGTCTACAATGAATGATATATATGTTAGAGATCACTTTCCAATCATAATATCCATAGAAACAAATCAATATATAACTATCCCACAAAATTCATCTGTAAAGGCGATATGGATGGGGAGAAATATAAAATTTATATTCAGAACAATACTGAGGATATTCAGAATCAAATACAACCCTATTTAAATGAGTATCACCCGAAATTTGCCATCAACAAAATAAAAACCAACTACAAACCATTGTGGTGGAATGCTGAAATAAAAAAGCCATTGCTAAACGCAATACATTGAAAAATTATTTTCGATTAAAACAACAATATGCTATAGTACAACGCCTCATTAAACAAAAGAAAAGACACTCATGGAGAGAAATCATGTCCACTATAACCTTTTCTACATCCTCCGTTCGATTATGGCAATCAATAAAATGGTTCTCCGGACATCAGCGAATACAGTCTACTCCTCTCTATAACAAAATTCAGTTACAGTATGAGTATTTGAAACAGATATCCCCTTACGATGAACTTAATAGTCCCCCTCACTTTGACGACAATGATGAAAATCACGAGCTCTTATTGCCTATCCAAATAGCAGAAATTGAAAATGTACATTACATAGATGCAAATCACAATCGGCTCCAGGACCAGATGAAATTTCTGATCCTATGATAACAAAACTACCAAGATCTTTAAAATAGCTTCAGGAAAAGGTTTTTTCACTATTGTTCAGACTGCTACGATACCATATGATTGCAAAGGCGTTTATATAATTCCGATTCAAAAAAGTAATACCACTGCGCTTCAACCTCAGCATCACCGACCAATAGCCCTTAGTAATGTGATGAGAAAAATTTTTGAAAAAATAATAACCACACAACTTACCTTCTAATTAGAAAGATATGGGATATAGCCAAAACAACAAAATGGATTTCGGAAAGGTTTTAACACTATTTCCAACATCCTTATTTTGATAACAGGAGTTCATATTGCCCATCTACAGAATTCTAAGCTTCCTACATTATTGTTGGATCTAACTCGAGCTTATGATAATGCGAACATTTCTATTCTGATCCAGAAGCTACAGTCCTTCAACATTCCACATCGGTTAATAATGGTTATCTACAACTTGATGATTGACAGGCATATGCAATTGCATCCTCGTTACAATATTTCAACCGATAGAGGGACGTCATGTGGCTTCCCGCAAGAATCATCGCTTAGCCCAATTTTGTTTAACAAAAATTCTAACTTTTGACGACGATATTGCATTGTACACTAAAGCACCAGCAAAGCATCCAATGACACATTGAAATACATTAAACGATCATCTTCAAGGCATTCAGTTAATAGATCAAGAATCAAGATCTCAAGAACATAGGTCTGGATATTAATTTCACAAAAAGCCACCATATTATTTTTAATAAGAGCAAACCAAATGTTTCATGAACTAAATTGTTTCCATATTGAGAATCACGTAATACAAACACAACTCCAAACAAAATTTATTGGTATCGTATTAGACTACAAATTAACAGAAACAGCTAATTTCAAATTACGTTAGTCAAAAAATTCGAGCTAAAGCAGCTATATTTAAATATATCGCTGGTACTTCATGGGGAAACGACCCCAAAGCTTTATATTTACTTCATAACAATATGATCCAAAATATTTTGGAATATGGTATTATTACACTACCAAAACCTTCCAAGAGTTGCCAACAAAAACTGTCATCACAATTATATCAGATTCGTAAAAACATATTGGGAGTCAGGGCTAATCCGAAGAAATTCCGGGTCTTTAAGGAAATGAAACTATTAAACTTTTATACGACAGGACAAATTTATGAAAAATGTATTCCTAAATAATACTCAATACCTTTTTTCCAAATTAAAACTGTTCCTTGACCTTATCACCCGAAATGTTTCTAGATCCCAATTCTAAATTCCAGTATACCTTCCTATCTTTTCTCAATACCTTCAAAATCCTACGATCGAACAATACCCAGATATCCTATTTATTGTACTGACTACCAAACATTGATAAATCTTCCTCAGATTGATTCTATATCCTTCACTGCAGTTACTCGACCAAACTTAATATACCAAGACTTTATACAAAAAGCAATCGATGAATATAAGAACTTGATCATTCTCTTCACACATGGTTTCAAAACTGAAAATAGTATGGAGCAGCTTACAAAAATGTAACCACTGGCGATTGCAACCAATATACTCTATCTATGGATTCTTCCATATTTTCTGCAGAATCAATTGCAATACTAGAAGCTCTGCAATCTGTAACTAAAATCAATAATTCTGCAATATATGTTTTTACGGACTCACTTAGTGTACTACAAGCACTAGCTTCAACAGCGATCCAAACACAAATCCCTGGTACAATTGTTCAATGAAAATTTTCTATACAACAGTTAAGAAGCCGATCTAATAATATCAAATTCATATGGATATCAAGTCACATAGGAATTGAAGATAATGAAAGTGTCGATTTATTAGCTAAGGACGCAACGATAAATCCCTACAATAAAATACAAACTATTGTGGCAGCGACGTGAGATTCGAACTCACGACCAGCGTCCCGCAGGAGAGCAGGTCGCGCGTGAGTCTACACGGGCTCCACGGAGCAATGGGGGACGGCGCGCGGAGTGGAGAGGAGGTTGCGACACGCTGTTCCACGGCAGAGAGGGGAAAGTAAAGCAGCTGGTGACTGAGGAGAAAGATCCAGAGAAGTCTGGATATCCGTTATCTTCTAGGCATCTGTCGACCGACCGCAAACTCTCGAGAAACTATGGCTTAGTTATAAATACAACGCGCAAGTGAACGCGAGTGATTCAGCCCGTCAGTAAGCCAGTGTTGTTAAAGTCAGTGGAGAGCAAGCCAGACAGTCTTGTGTAGCAGTGAAGCCAGCTTCGAGACCAGAGCGCGACTTGAGTTGTGTCCGTAACTGTGGAGCCTGAAGCCTGGAGTTCGAGTGCAGTGGACTGCAGTTGGGGGACCTGAGTTCGAAGTGCAGCGGATCGTCTCTGAAGGTCTGGGGTTCGAGATTCTGTGGACGCGAGTGACTGAGCTAGAAGAACTAGCCAAGACAAACGAGCTGTGAACTGAGAACTGACAGTTCTGTGTTGTAAATAGTGCTTTGTGAATATTAGTTAAGATTAACAGTTCATTGTTGTTCGTAATAGTCCAAGTAGATTGTCATTGTCAGTGGAGTGCACTAACGAATACTGTGTTACTGTGTAGAGAGCAAATCCCATTGTTGACGGGAGTGAAATTAAATTGTAGAGAGTGATAATTATTGTTGAGATAATAAAATTACATTGTTGAGTTGAAATAAACTTACACTATAAATATTGAAGATTCTATATCATCCAATGTCAGACGAATCTTACAAAAGGATCCTAACTACAAACCTCCATGGTTTTTGAAACACCCGGCAACCTGTCAGGAAATATCATTACTAAACAAACTCAAATTAAATGTAGCTCTAACACTGAAATTTCGATACAAAATTGGTTTACAAGACTCTCTTTGTGTGAATGTGGAGAAACTGGAGCCGTAAATCATATTGTCTTTGGTTATACCTTAGAAAAGAACAACTCTAAATTTTGGAAAAAAGTATTTGAATTAGAGTGCCATGGGCCATGGAATGTAGCAGCAATAGTTTATGATCAAGAACACAGTATTTGCAAGGAACTTAAGAAACATATAGTAAATTGTAAAATGAAATTATAAAACAGACTTTCTGTATACTCTCTGATCTCTCGTACTAAGATTCTCTATAGACAGAGCATAACAAAGACGTCAAAATACCGACATCGTTGGATAGGACGTCTATAAAGTAAAGAACAACAACGACAACGGCAACGACAACGACAACGACAACGACAATGACAACGACGACAACGATAACGCAACGACAACGACAACAACTCTTTGGTTCTGACTTATCCTGTGGTTACATGATCAGAAAATCGGAGGTCAAATATCTTTGAATGCCAGTGTACATTGCATTATTTTTCGTAAAAATACCTAAAATAGAATCAGCTAACAGTGAATTAAATCTACACATGTGTGATCAAAATAAACTAAACAGAAACTTATCTGACGATAGTCGAAAACATGATGAACTCTTTCCTGGAGTTGTTAACATCTGTGATGAATCCAATAATAGTAGTAGTAGTAGTAGTAGTAGTAATAATAATAATAATAATAATAATAATAATAATAATAATAATAATAATACCGATGGCGGGCTTATGTGAGGGCGGCAATAAAACTGCGGGTTCCTTAAAAGCCATTTGTAAGTAAGTATAATAATAATAATAATAATAATAATAATAATAATAATAATAATAATAATAATTCAATAAATGGTGATGGCTTTCCAGAACTAACTTAACCTGAAGTATGGACTGAAAAGTATTGACAAGAAAGAGAAGCTAAACATTTATGGTTTGCTAGTAGAAATGATAGTTTAGTTGTCCAGTATGTTCCAGTGTAACAAAAAACCTTGAATTCTCATAAATCTCGAGATTTATCCTCAAGTCCAGTATGGTGCAGTTTTACTGTAACATATAGAGTGTGCCAAATACATATAGGTCAGTAAGTTGGGTTCCCTGAAAGCGGATATACGAGTACAGTCTAAACCCCTAATGTATCCGCAACTTCTTTGCTTTAGATGTCCAGCAAGACGATATAGTATACGGGCGAAAGCTGCAGATTCGTAATGCGTCGGGGAAGGGATTTATTGATATTATGACTTCGCTCACAGTTGAGCACTAATACCCGATCCTATTGGGGCATTTGTATTGTGATTTAATGGAGCGGAAGCGATATAGTACAAGCGAGTTGGTGGAAATGCTGTTAGCGTATGAACAAGTGGACGAAATCAGAACCAAGCACCTGCTTTACATAGACAATAATTATAGCCATAAAGGCGACAACCAAACCACGGCCGATTTAAAGAGGCAGAACAGAGGCTGCGTCAACACGGAACACTGCATGATATCAACGCGCCTACGACAGTCCGGCAAAGGCCTCTTGACACTGTTGATGCAGTTAGAGAGACGGTAACAGCAGAAAACTATAATGTTGCTGATGACAGTCCCTAGCCAAGCCAAAGTCGAACACAGTAAAACAGTAAGCGGTAAAATAGTAATGCCACGAATTTCGAAAGTTCTGGATTTGGTTGAACATAAAATCTACTCCAAATAATGGTAAAAACAACTGTCAATTCACCTATATGATTATGAGTATATTCTTATAATCATAAATTCATTTTATACACTGAAAATATTAACATTTAATAATGTAGTGGATTAAAACCCACTGATACATTACTAACGGGACAAAGCCTTGCAGATAATATGCCATTGCCACAAACGATTTCCTGGATCCTAGTTAGTTAGGTATTTTATTTCCTTATAAACATTTATAAAAGTGAAATATTTTAATATTAAACATAGAGTTCTCACAATTTTTATTAGTAGGATTGTTACTCAATTACTTTTTATTTTTATTTATTACTTTTTTAATTTTAAAGTCCTACGGGGGGCAATTTCCGAACCCTGCTCCTTCTGAATGGCGGCTCTGGACGACGAAAAATGAGAAAAGAAAAAATGACGAATAAAAAATATTGAAATCTAAATATGGAAATAATTTAATTTTTCTATAATATTTTAAAAGAAGACTGGTACAAAAGTTGAAGGAAAGGGGTTTTAGACTCAGTAATCTCCTCTCGCGTACGCCAATGATTCTATGAAGTAATGATAATTTTAATCTTTACCTACAATTTTGAGAACTGAGATGAATAGATATGAGACATAAAAAATGAGTCTGCCTAGGTGAAATTCTTCTGTCCTTTATCAGGGAATTTCCTTAGAAATCGTAAGAAGAGTGTCGATATTAGAAATCGTCATTAGAAAGTTATTGAATATTTTAAACACCCTTTAAAATAAACATGAAACGTAATTGAGAGAACAGTATTCCAGGAATGAACGCAGACTACGAGCGTATCTTTTAAATTTCCAACAGATATAAGAGTGGGGAATGTGGGACAGGCAGTAAGGAGATGGACAAATGACTTCCCTTAATGTTGGAAATAGAGGTATCTAACCACAGCAAATGACGACGGCAATGATGATGATGATTATGATGATGGACATAGCATTTCATTGAATGACTCGCCATAATCTGACCCTTGCGCTGACCGTTTTTTTCTTTATCCTCCGTGCATATATGCTTCTGTGATGAAGGTGATACAAAACCAAATTTTTGTATATTACCGTCACTGTGCTCGGCTTGATTACTTTCGTGTAGACGCCAAACTTTTTCCACTGTCCGTGATTCCGCACGGCAGTGCGTAGGTCATGATTCCGACATAAAATGGCGGGTCAAGGTTCAAGGCTCTCTCCTCGACGTCGTGACCAGAGTATCGATCCTTCCCGTAGTCGCCGTCTCTGCCTCGAAGGTCGGAAGAATTCGGGTCTGATCGGTTCGGCGGACGGGATGCTGGGAGAGCTGCAACCACAAGTCCCAGTGTCGGGATGGAGCTCTCAGCTGACGCCGGCGACCTCGACGACCCGGCGGCCAGCACGACCAACCGCGGGGCGATGCGCTGCCCAGCCAGCCGCAGACTCCTGAGCGCCAGCCACGGGGGCGATCTGTTCGGACCCCCTCAGCCGCAGGTCGTAAGTTTCGCTCCTGGATGTGGAGCCAGCGGCCCTCGGCCAAGCAGACGGCGCGAGGAGGCAAGAGCCCTCCAGAACCTTCAACGACGCGTGGAGGCGTGTCGACTAACGAAGGGTATCACGCCCGGAGATCCCGGCGGGCCTAGTACGTCCACGGCGCCAACAAGCAGCCATCAGTTACTCGACAATCGACCTCAACTCCTGCAGAAGGTAAGGCCACTGTCAAAGGCAACACCGCCAACACATGAATGAAGAACGAATCCTTCTGACGTCTTGGGGTGCAGAAATTTCCCGCATGTGTGAGAAACTTTCAAACTATAAGAAATGATTAATTTTTGAATATCTATTTATTTGTAATACTACTTGGAGTCATAATTTTATATGTTGAATATCCTGAGATGTATTGGCCCATGCGTGAACAACATCGGGAGAGTAAGAGATTATTTCTAAGAAAATTTGATCCGTAGGCGCTTTACAGTATGGTTTTATAGATGACACATTTTCAGAAGGTAGGAATTTCTTGATCTGAATGAGAAGCATTAAGAAAATAAGAGATTATAGATTTCAGATTATAGATTTATTGGCAACACTGTTTTACCACGTTTTCATAGCTCCTTAAGTCAGAATTGCTTGGTCCATACGATAGTGACTTTCAAAGAGTAACAAAGATATTGTTTTTATCATTCTTCTTATTATTTTGAATACTTATTGTAGCTATGTAACTTTACTTCATTCTTAGGCATTACTAATTATAGTAACATATCCAGTGTGTTATTATATCAACTTACAAACTGTGAGTAAAATTGTACAAAATAAATTACAATAGTCTTAGTTAAAATGTGCTATGTAAGTAATTTACGTAGAGAAACTGCGTAACAGAAAATTTAGAGTGAGAAAAGTGGTATAGTTGTTTTTAACGTAATTTTGTACTTACCTACATTTTGAAAAGAGTCCAAACCTAGCAGTTCAAGAGAATCCAAGTCTTAATTACATAGCCGACAAACGAAAAGTGAACGTTCCAACTGTTATATAGAATATCTTTTTCACATTTACAGATTCGCAAATTTTCCTCAACGACATTTGTCTTAAGATATAATATAAATTGGCTATGTTCATAATGAAATTGATATGTCTGTCTACATCCTAATTTATTGTGAGAATTTAGAAAGTGAAGTTATTTCTTGCAGTGATAGTTTTCTTTTTGTACATCAAGTGATTTGGTGATCTATTAAATGTATAGACCTACACGAATTTCAATGTTAGGAACTGAGCACAAATTATACACATACTTTTTTCGATTTTGCTCCTTTCTTATCTGTTTCCTTATTTTCTAACACACTAATGTGTTCATATGTCCATGTTATAGTGTTTATTGCATTAACTTATTAATTTTCTAATAAAGATTAAGCGAATCGCATATATTCAATGAACATGATGTAAGCAGTAATATATTGTGTATTAGCCAAAGTTGATGGAGTTTTCGCGTTGTCTTAAATTCGGGTATAAGGGACTATTATTTTATGAAACATGTCTCACAATAATTAAAGTAACTATAATAATATAAACACTTTCTGAAGAATTATTAAACGTTAATACTTTCATTCTTGATTACACACTTTTAATACATGTATATCACTGATAATATGGTTAAAATGTGTTAAATTAACGACTTTTATAACTTTACTCTGTTAAATAATGTTTATTACTAATTATTATTTAACTCAGTGAAGTTATAAAAGTTGTTAATTTGGCAAGTTTAATTATAGAATTAGTGAACGTTAACATCTAATTGCATCTAGTAATAATGTCTAGATGAACTTGATACTTAGCTCGCATGAATTGTATATTTGCACTACGCCATGAAGAATTTCGGCTGTGATAATATTCTTACCAATATTTCTGATTTTTAGTCTTTCATAATTAATCTTATAAAGTCAATTTAGTGACGTATTAAAATATAAACTTAATTGATACATTTCTACAGAGTTTTCCGTATATCAGTGCTGTGTACACTGGGATTTACCTACATCGGTTTCTGAATAGAAATAACTATGAACAGTAATCTGTGCAAGTGTACAAATTAAATTTATAATCTTCTAAATTAATATTAGCAATAAAGTATGGTGAAGTTTAAAGGTTTTTATGTAACACGCAAGATAGGCAAAGTAACTACCGGTACCATAATTTTGTGGAAACATTTATTGCAATGTGACGATAATATGATTCATGGTCGTGCAATAGTTTGTCTCATTTAATCAGAATCGGTGTAATTTAACATTATCTGTCACTACAAATATTAAGTAGGCCTACTTATTTATATTTAGAGACTATTTTTCCCTAAATAACAAGAGTAGATCAATAATTTCGCATATTTTTTTACTTAATTATTTAACGACGTTGTGTCAACTGCTAGGTTATTTCGCGTGGATGGAACTAGTGACAGGCGAGATGGTGTTTGGCGAGATGAAGCCGAGGATTCGCCATGGATTACCTGACATTCATGTTACGGTTGGAGAAAGAAAAAACCCAACCAGGTAATTAACTCAAGCGGTAATTGAACTCACACCCGACAGCAACTTCGAATCAGCAGGCAAACGTTGTACCTCCTAAGCTACGCCAGTGGTTAACTTCACATAGTTTGTTGCCGAAATAATTTTAGTGATGGTTTCATGTACGCACATACTGTATATTGAAATTTCTCGCAGTTACAAGGTGGATCAAGTTAAACAGGACAGATAACAGACGATTAGTCTCATTTCAAAGATACCTTAACGGCTTAATAGAATTTTGTGGCATTATAACTGACTATAAACACAAAGATTTTCCTGTACGCGCTCATTTTGTTAGATACATTTTTCATTCAACGTTTCCTGAAATAGACATTTATCCCATTTGTTGAACCATTAAGTTAAGGAGATAATCTAGAATCCATCCAGAGATATTGAGATGATAATATGATGATAATGGAACAGTGGATACGGAAGTATTTAGAATAAACTCCCTTGCAGATGTCTTCTCATCCAGTGCCTAAAACTCTGATCGCTTGCTGTAAAAACACCGGGCTATGATAGGGATTACTGTATATTGGGCTTATTCTATGTTGGACTTACAGTATTGTTACTATTATATTTAAACAATAATGGATTTTTATTTCAAAAACAACCACACACCGTCAACGATGGGTGTTTCACTCAACACTGCAACACAGTAGTCGTTATTGCACTCCACAGAACGACAATGACTATTCACGTGGATTATTGAGAAGAACAATAATGTACTCCTAATCTCAATTATGTACAAAACAAAACTGTCAGTTCTCAGTTTACAGTTCGTTCGCCTTGGCTAGTTCTTCTAGCTCACTCACTCAAGTTCACGGTACGTCGAACCCCAAGCCTTCCAGATACAGTTTACTGCACTTCTAACCGAAGACTTTCGGATACAGTTCACTGCACTTCGAACCCAAGACTTCCTGATATGCCGCACTCACCAGGACGCTGCCACAGTTACTCACTCAATTTCACTGCACCTCGAACTCAGATCCACTGGATACGTCTCCGCTAACTAGCTTTCTCGCAGCTGACTATCTAAGTAAACTTCGAAGGCTGCTCGCGCTTCTATTTACTAAACCACACGTTCTCGAACCTTAGATCCTCATGGCTTACAGAATCTTCGGAAACAATATGTTTCCAAACGTTTCCCCTGCTTCTGCCGCTCAGTCGCAGTCGCTTTTCCTCCCCTCTCAGTCTGCACCGTGGCTAGAGTCTCGTAGTTTTCCTTCTCCTTACTTCGCACCGCGCCCCAGTGACCACCGAAGCTCGAGCCCCCGCTTCCCGCGCCTCCCTCTCCGCCGGACGCGCGCGTAGACTCCTGAGGCAACGATAATCTTCCAGCACGGTTGCCACAGTATGTTAGGCTTACTGTATGTTGGGCTTACTCTATGCTGGTTTACTGTATGTTGGGATTACTGTGTGTTTGCTTAGTGTATGGTGGGCTTATTATATGTTGACTTACTGTATGTTGAGCTTGCTGTATGATTGGCTTACTGTATGTTGGGCTTGCTGTATGATTGGCTTACTGTATGTTGGGATGCTGTATGTTGGGCTTACTGTATGTTGGGCTTACTGTACGTTGGACATACTGTATGTCGGACGTATTGTATGTTCGGCTTACTGTGTGTTGAGCTTGCTGTATGATTGGCTTACTGTATGATTGGCTTACTCTATGTTGGGCGTAATGTATGATTGGCTTACTATATGTTGGATGTACTGTATTTTGGGCTTACTGTATGTTGGGCTTACTGTATGTTGGGCTTACTGTATGTTGGGCTTACTGTATGATTGGCTTACTGTATATTGGGCTTACTGTGTGATTGGGCTTACTGTATGTTGGGCTTACTGTATGATTGGCTTACTATGTTGGGATTACTGTATGTTGGGCTTACTGTATGATTGGCTTACTATATGTTGGGCGTACTGTATGATTGGGTTACTGTATGTTGGGCTTACTGTGTGTTTGGCTTACTGTGAGTTGAGCTTGATATATGATTGGCTTACTGTATGATTGGCTTACTATATGATTTGCTTACTGTATGTTGGCCGTACTGTATGTTGGGCTTACTGTATGTTGGGCTTACTGTATGTTGGGCTTACTGTGTGATTGGCTTACTGTTGATTGGCTTGCTGTATGTTGTGTTTACTGTATGTTTGTCTTACTGTATGATTGGCTTACTGTATGATTGGCTTACTGTATGTTGAGCTTACTGTATGATTGGCTTACTGTATGTTGGGCTTACTGAATGATTGGCTTACTTTATGATTGGCTTACTGTATACTGGACTTATTGTATGTTGTGCTTAGTGTATGATTGGCTCAGTGTATGTTGGGCTTACTGTATGATTGGCTTCCTGTATGTTGGGCTTACTGTATGATTGGCTTACTGTATAATTGGCTTACTGTATGGTTGGCTTGCTGTTTGTTTGGCTTACTGTATGTTGGACTTATTGTATGTTGGGTGTACTGTATATTGGCTTACTCTATGTTAGGCTTACTGTATGTTGAGCTTGCTGTATGATCGGCTTACTGTATGCTGAGCATACTGTATGTTGGCTTACTCTAAGTTACGCTTACTGTATGATTGGCTTATTGTATGTTGGCTTACTGTATGTATGTTGGGCTTACTATATGTTGGCTTACTGTTTATTGGGCTTACTGTATGTTGGGCTTACTGTTTGTTGGGTTACTGTTTATTGAGCTTATTGTATGTTGGCTTACTGTATGTATGTTGGACTTACTATATGTTGGCTTACTGTTAATTGGGCTTACTGTATGTTGGCTTACTTTATGTATGTTGGGGTTGGCTTACTATAAGTATGTTGACTTACTGTATGTTGAGCTTATTCTATGTTGGTTCACTATATGTTGGGTTTTCAAAGATGAGATGTAATTTTAATTGTTCCTATTTTTTCTGTACAGTATTAAAATTCTTATTACGCAATGAATGGAATAAGCGAGCGAGGTGCCCAGTGATAATGCAATAGACCCTCTCATTCGGGAGATCCCGTGTTCAAACCCCGTGGCTGGCCAACCTGACTGAGAATTTTCATGGTTTAGCTCAGTCACAAGTAGGGGTGCAGGATTCATCGTTGCCTTAATCATCATTATCATAATCATTAATAAACTTGAAATCAATTAGAATGAGTACAAGCCACGTATAACGTATGGCAATGGAAAAGGAATATCAATAAGTCCATGGCCTACAGTATGGATATATATCGAAAGATTCTACAAACGCAATATGATCTACATATTAATTAAATAGTGTATAAATGAACTTAAAAGAGAGAAAGAAATGGAATTGCAACAGTAACGGGTTTCTTTATTTTTGTGCAGGCAAAAAAAAAAAAAACTGCAAAAATGATGACAACAACAGAAATGAGGACATTACGAAGTATTGCTGGCGTTACGTTATGTGACAGACTAACGAACGATGAGATTAGGAAAAAATGTGGAGTGCACGATGTGACAAAATGGATCAAGACTAGAAGATAAGGATGGCGGGACCATGTGTTAAGGATGACGGGAGACCGACTCGCGAAAATCGCAATGAAAGAAAAGTTGGACACCCCAAGACCTTTTGGACGACCCCCTAAACGGTGGAAGGAAAGTTGGACACCAATATCGGATTAAGACAGCAAAGTTGGAAAATACAGGATTTATCCTAAAACATTAGAAGGAAGAAGAAGAAGACAGTAATATTCTTGAATTTGAGTATTTCTATTTGTGAAAAGAAATAGTATTACCACAGTTTAGTATATACAGTTGCGAAGCTCAATACTTACTAAATATGCAAACATAGACATTTGAAATATGCAGCCATAGATTGTTGCTAGCCACCAGGATCGCTACTATCACCTCATCACAGACTCTTTCCCTAGCAGACGATAAAATGTGTTGTACTTACGATATCGTTTTCTTTTGAAAAATTAACACCTTCGTTCCACTATTGAAATACGAAATACATAAGGTTTATTTTCATAAAGTATATATTTTATAAACTCACCTTCCTGGATCTTTCGGAAGAAGGATAACTCTGACCTCTTTTTCTTAGAATTTATAGTGCAACAAACGTCTCCTTGTCCCATATTATTACTCAAATTATTGTATTTTAGCCATTTACAGTCATCACAACCGATAATGAACATTTCACAGTTTACACACACAACTTTTCACAACAATGCGAAATACGGCACAGTCAATGCCTTATCGATCTAGACCAGGCCGTAATGTACGTTCGGGTTTTCTATTTCAGTATATGGAGCTCAGTGAATTATTATAACTTTATTGCGTATCATAGCTAATGTGTCCATAAGTTCCCTTTACTTCTTGTTACATATGTTGCAGAAATAATTACAAAACTGTGTTATTTTAATGTGAAGAGAATTTTACATGTTAACATAATCTTTTCGCATCAACATTTTAAGTTTAGAATGGAAGCTATTTTGAGGTTTAATAAAAAAGAATTTATATTGTGATTTTAATATAGCACATCTACCTTCCTTGATGAAGACAGAAAATTTATCATACCACTCTTATGAAATTAGTGTACGTACGATTGTTACTTCGTCTCTTAGGTAGTAGTTAATACAATGATTCAATACTCAATTGTAGTGTTAAAATACAGACAAATTGAATGTGCGGAGTATCATACATGACATTATGCTTAGTTATAATGTATAATTGCCAATTTAGGAATATAAGATATAGTAAATATAAAAGATAAAAAGGTAAAATAAAGGTAAAGGTATCTCCATAACATGCCATGAAGGCACTTGGGGGGGGGCATGGAGGTAGAGCCCCATGCTTTCCGTGACCTCGGCACTAGAATGAGGTGGTGTGTTCGGCACCACGCTCTGACCGCCTTTTACCCCGGGAAAGACCCGGTACTCAATTTTATAGGAGGCTGAGTGAACCTCGGGGCCGTTCTGAAAGTTTGGCAACGAGAAAAACCTAAAATATTTCCATATGAATGGCAGGGCATTGGAGACCACTAAAATTAGACAGAAAGGGGCAACTGGGACAGTAAACATAACCTATAATTTCAACATACCGTGCGGTGCAACTGAAAATTATTGAATCGTGCACAAATGAATGTACAAGAATTTCGCAATATTTAATGAAAATAAAGGCAGGCATTACACATACGAACAAAGTAATTTTCACACCAAAAATAATATTACACCTTAACTCGCAAGGAATTATGTCTGAAGTGTCTCCTAATCATTGTTTTAAATTTTATTAATGCAATTACACTACATTTTAGAGAAATATATGTTACTTTTTATGCATTCCAATTAATTTATATGGTTGAAACGCCGCCCTTCGTGATCAGGTTAAGCGAGTCACATGGTCTGCCTTACGACCTTACGGCCTGTATTAGATCACGATGGCAGTGACACAGTCCATTGTTCCTAGTACACACAGCGCTCCAAGCGGCTAGAAACTATCGCGAGAAATGCAAAAAATCACCCCAAGCTTCGTGACTGTATATACTTCACTGTGGCATTATCTCTGCAAACTCGTAGTGAACTTACTTACATATTATTACGAATGTAGACGCAGTTTAAGGTAGAATTTTGTCGGTTTAATATCGTAATGGTTTAAAATTGAAGAGTGAGCCCACGAAAATTATTTCCAAAACATGATATCAAAATTTGAAGAAACTAGTTCTGGGACAAATGTAAAGAAATCAGTGTAGTGACCTACAGTGACAATAGTGGTAATAGTTTCTGTGGTTTTACAAGAAACAAAGAATATTGCTTAATAGAACCACTATGAAGGATGCAATGTTAAAAAAGTGGCAATTGTTACAGTTAATGAACAATGCTATTTGAATATCGTCGTTGGTTTTATAAAACTCTTATGTGTACAGAGCATAATTTTTCAGGAGGAAGGAAAAAAGTAAGTAACTATGAATAGGCCTACACTGATCCTCGATGATGTCATCATAGTAACCAACGTTTTCTACCGAATTATCTAATATTCTTCTGTAGACCTGTTGATATTTAATTACTTTTTCCTTCCCCCTGAAAAAAATATGCTCTGTACTGTCACATAGGATGTTTCATAAAATCAACGACGAAATGCTTAGTCATTTATACGATATCATCTTTACATGATTAAAAGATTGAAAATGTCATTCATGCAGGATGGCGCGCCTCCCCACATCTTTAACTCGACGAAAGAAATTTTACGTAATCATTCTGGTGATCGTGTTATCAGTAGGCAATTTATTGTAACTTGAGCTGCAAGATGATCAAATATTAATAATATTAATCCCCGGGTTATTGGTTATGGAGCTACTGAAAGAAAGAGTAACTATTTCTGAGGAGGCTTACGACAGTTCGTCAGTTGAAGGGCTTCATCATACAGCATGCAACATTTTATTCCAGAACATGAGTTCAGAGCTGTTCTTTACAGCATATAAGAAGGACTACGATGAAGCTATGGTAGAAATGCTTAATTAAGAACCAATTTCTTGTGTAATAAGGCAGTGTTGAAATATTTAAGATTGTAGGCCTATAAATATACGAGAAATTAAAATTACCTCTTATTTTTTTTTAACCTTATATAATTATGAATATTTAATATTATGCCTAAGAGTAATGTATTGTACACATGTTGTCATTCGAATGATCCTCTTTACTCGTATCTTTATAGTAGATGTGTAGCGTGTATAGTTTCTTTGAAAGATTTTCGTCAGTCTGAGACTGATATATACAAACTAGAAATATTTTTAGAAATACTTTGTCTACTAATTCTATATGTGTAGTTAAGAGTAAAGTGGCGTAGCTTTAATGTTGCGTTGAAGATACGATCGTATGTTTGAATCCCTGATGGTTGTTAATTTTTCGCCTGTATAATTCTCTCTGTTGTTTTAGACGAGAAGTCGACAACGTGTTGATTCCAAGTAACGTCAACTCTATCTATCTTGTGTTCATTTAGTTTTAGGCTGAAAATGACTGAAAGCTTAAGCTTCGACAGAGAATCCTGGAGAGATAATAAATTCTGTGTATTTAGTTATTATCTAATGACAGAGTTCTTAGTCTGTGCTGTACATTTAAGACCTGAGAATTTTCTTACAGTTTACTATAAATCATATCTCAGAAGATTCTATCTTTTATTCCAAATTCTCTTGTATGGTAGTTTTCACACTTATATGTTACAACAGTAATTTCCATATTATTAGGAAATTTTGTCTTTTCTCATTTGACTTAAGTTTCTATCGTTGTTCCATACATTACTTGAAATATGATGGATTCACAGATTATCAGCCGAGTTAAAGTTGTGGAATACTTCAAGCTTTCGGCTACTGAGTCTGTAGTCATCGTCAGGGAACTAATGATGCCAATATGGCTTGAATTAAAATGAAAAAGGAGAAGTGGGAGGAGAAATTTGAAAGGTACACAAAACGCGTCCTCGCAAAGGGTCTGAATCTGGTGTCGAATCGAATCGAAACGAATCTTGTAATAGCCCCTACAGGGGCTGCCCGCTTTAGGGTCTTAAGTGGCCTCTTCGGGCCACGATGTTATATAGTCGTGGATCTTGTCACAACGAGCCGCACACCTGGCAGCGGTTTGAGAGGCTTAGGTTGGAGGCGGTGCGTTGTTCTTCTTCGGTGAGGACTCTGCCGGGTCCGACGCCCATCGCCGCCATCACTTCCGCTGTCTATTGGTCGAGTTATTCCGTTGCTTACGAGATTACACAAGCTGGCGCATAGCATGATCGAGAGTAGGTCTCTGTGAGTTATGACAATTTCTGCCGCTAGCTTCGCCTCGCTGCCCTAAGAAATGATGAATAGTACCATTACAAAGCATTGTGTATCGTGAAAATAGTTCGATTAATTGTGCATTACTGATTGAGTACGAATATTATAAATATGCCAAGCATATTACAGTGTTATTTGAAGTTTGTTCAGCTAAGTTATATTCGAAAATTGACAGTTATCCGTCACAATTCTAATTACTTTAAATCCAATATCTTCCACTACTTTTAGGGCTTCCATAGTCAATTTTGCCAACTCATCTCCGGTTAAATTGTATGTAAAATATAATGACACTGGTATTCTGTACTTTGTAGACAGACCCTTGAACAGAATGCACAACAATTTATTGGCCAGCTTATTTTCAATCCCAATAGCATTTTTCTCAGTGTCTGTCATTCCTATCAACATATCCAAATTTCTATCATACATCAATTTCGGTTTAATACTCATTTCGTCAATAATGAGAGATCCAACTTTTTCATTTTCATGCTCCAAGGACTTTTCCTCTGCAATTAGCCGAGCCTTTATCAAAGAGGTGACACCTGTTTCCCCTTTTGAGTGACCAATATAAGTTTTTAATGTCTTTTGATGGGGTAAGTGTAAAATACCCAAGTTTCTTAGTAATCTATAGCCGGTAGATGACCTATTAGATAGCAATATGCAGATTTTCAGTGTGTTTTCATGAAATTTACACTTTTGTTTTCCGAAAGCCTGAATTTGTTTAGTCAAAAAGCTTGCTTTCAAACTACCTTCTTTAGCAGCTTCTTTTATTTTGGTAAGTTGCTTTCCAATTCCTTGTTCTTCCTTCTCGTTTTGTTTCTGTAAACTCCAGAGCTTGCTTTTTAAATTACATATTGTCTGTCTTAGTTTTCCAATAAGCTGATTTTGTTTCCGAATTGTCCTAGTAATTTTTTTACGTTTTAATGTAATGGCTTTGGGAATTTTTTTACTTTCAATTGAGCACTGTGTGGCTATAGTTTTTTTTATGTGCTTCATAGATTTCTTCAATTGAAACATTTGTTTCATTGAAAGCTGATGTACTATGTTCAACATTGGGTTTAATTTTCTTAGCAGGATGGATGTTATTCACCACTTCTGTTATCCTTCTTTTGTTGCGTCTACTTATGTTTGAAACATTTTGTTTATGTTTTGGAAAATCATCAAAGACGGATGGTACCACATTAGGAAGCAAACGTTTTAATGTTGTGCTGATGCTAAAATCAGCTTCTTTGAAATGTCTGCTGCAGACACGCGATTTCTTGTTTGGCGTCCAAAGAGTCCTTGGTTTGTCCCCTTCGCGAGAAATGGCTACACACCACTTCTTTCTTAGTCCTTCATCTTGTGGAAAACAATGAAACGAAAAATCACATTCTTTATTCTGGTTCGATTTGCACAATGGCACACAGCAGTATACCATTTCAATCACATAAATTACACGCTAACTTCCTAATTTAGTAATTGCTAATTCAAAATATATTTACATGCACTAAAATACTACAGCGTTTACTATTACTATGCTCAATAGATTAATCAGTAGGTCTATAGAAATGTTTTCACCACTGCAAGAAAAAATCGCGCAATAATTATACTTCTCAGTTATTGTGACGTTCGTATTTTTTTTTAAAGAAAGGGAAAAGTTAGGCCTTCTTGCAAATGCTTAATTATGAATTCAAGGAAATTAAAGACAATGCAGGGGAAAAGTTTAGAACATGGATTGAACCTACCAAATTATGTCTTAAAATACTAAAAAGAGCAGATTTGTCTGCGTTTGTCGAATGCGCATCATTATATTTACGAAAAGGCACTTTTCAGTGCCAATAATTTATTTTGTGTGCATAAGGTTGGAATTTTGAAGTAAGAGGGAAAGGGTGCAATCCATGTTCTAGAGTTTATCCTAATGAAGTACCTTAATTAGTTGCAATATCTTATTTAATAACAATATTAATAATATTAGGTGAAAAGGGTAGGCTGTAGTGCGTATATGTAAGATGTCAAGTTAATTTATTTCCGGAAATGTTTGGTGTATGAACTGGAGTACAGAGCAGACAGTCCCTCAGTTTATATGTAATATGTTTTAATATCAAGAATGACAGCCTTTTATTGTAATATAATTGAGGAGTAGAAGTTTGGAAATTACGTCTATTGTCCATAAAAAATTGTACGAAGCATTTAATAAGCAATGGTGAGTCCTTTAAATATCCCAAATGTCAATGTCATTTAAGTGTTCTGCTATGAATATTTAGGGCAGAACAGCGCTCCGAGCGGCGGAATTGGCATTAAGAGGGAACCACTTCAGACTCGTTTTTCAAGCGCTATGCGCCAGCTTGTGTAATCTCGTAAGCAACGAGTCATTCAGTGAGTTTGTGAGGGCTGGTTTTGTCATCGTCTTGTCGATTGATGTTGTCATGTCCACGGTTTTGATGGAAGGCCCTTTTCAGGGCCTGATGGGATTTAGTGGGCGAGGTTGGGGTCTGTATTGGATGTATTATTGGTATAGATTGGATATTGTGATTTCGGGGTTTACGTTTGGCAGTGATAGAAAGAAATGTCGGGAGTAGGGTCTGTGTTTTTTATATTGGGGAATTTAATTGAAGTGAATTTATTATGGCAGGCAGAGTAACTATCTCATGCCCCCATGTTTTATATTGCTACCTATGCACTTCATTAGAACCAGGTACCAAGCTTCGAAGCCGTTAGCCCTGTGAACTTACAGTATATTTATTTTCTCCTATTATCATATTATAGGATTATCTAAGAAATTAGCAATTTCTTTGTGATAGTAGGAGAGAAAGAGTGAGGGAAGGGAAGTGGTCCGTGGCCCATTTCTTTTAGGGCTCATCCCGACATTTGTCTTATTACTCAAGGGAAAGCACGGAAAAACCTTGAGCAGGATGAGGTGTCGTGCTGACGACAAGCCAATTGGCTTCAGTGGGGGTCTGTATATATTGAGCCGAAAGGTTGGCTTTTAATCATGATTTAAAATACAAATACATTAAAAATCCATAAAAATTATTTACAATAAAATATGTACAGTACATCTATGCAACCGTCCACACCTGTGAAGTAATGGTTAACGCGTGTAGCCGCGAAACCAGGTGGCCCGGGTTCGATTCCCGGTCGGGGCAAGTTACCTGGTTGAGGTTTTTTTCGGGTTTTCCCTCAGCCCAATATGAGCAAATGCTGGGTAACTTTCGGTGTTGGACCCCGAACTCATTTCACTGGCATTATCACCTTCATCTCATTCAGACGCTAAATAACCTAAGATGTTGATAAAGCGTCGTAAAAGAACCTACTTTATGCAGCCAATAACGTGATGACCCTGAAACAGAGAAATAACATTATTAGTGCATTAGTAGACTTGGGTCTGTCTGCCGAGTTATGTTGTTGTTTAGTGTTCAATTTGATTTGCGTCTTGTACTTTGTCGTTCCAAGCTAGAGGCTGGAGTACGCTCTTAGGTCTTTTGTGTTTATCTAAAGCAGGGTTATAGTTACCCAGGGAAGAAATTAATGGGTTGTTGCTGCTGTACGACTTGATGTACGTGCAGAAGGCTTGATTTGAAATATATTCTTGAATTGTCCAAATCTCGAGTTCTTTATGAATCAATCTAACAGGTGTTACTCTAGGAAGTCCTGTAATGAATCTTGAAAGTTTGTTTTGGAAAACCAGTAATTTAAAAAAAAACTGTAATAGGTGCATGTCCCCAAGCAGGACAAACATATAATATTACTGACATATTTAATGTGTTATAGAAAATCAAGGCTGTATGTGTGTTCAAATATCTGCTTTTATTTAAAATTGGGTACAGCTCCACCATTCTAGAACTGGCAAGTCTGAGTTTCCGTAGTACGTGTTCGGAAAAAGTAAGCCTTCTGTCTAGTGTTTCCGAGACACTTAAGTTTAACTGAAGTTTTCCACTCGATTTATGATCCATTTATAGCTAATTTTGTGTGATTTATTCCCGGTCTATTGAATTATTTCTTGTGCTAAATAAGATGACTTGTTGTTTCGATATATTTAATTTAATTCTTCATCTGAGCAGCCATGGTTCAATGTTATGTAGATGACCTTGAAGTCTGTTAATGGCAACAGTTGGATTCCATGATGCCATGAGGAATGCCGAATCGTGAGCGTATAGTGCTGAAATACTATTATTGAAATTAGGATTAAAGGGTAGGCCATTAATATAGATTTGGAAAAGTATCGGTCCCAGAATGCTGCCCTGAGGCACCCCAGAGTTGATATCTTGCGACGTGGAGTGCATGTCGTTCAATTTAACCTAGAACGTTTTGCCCCGAATGTAATTATCCAACAATTTTACTAGGCTGTCATTTAAATTATTGTTAATTAATTTATATATCAAGCCCGCATGCCAAACTCTGTCAAAGACTTGTGTATAATCTAGGAATATAGCCGCTACTGTTCGGTTTATAATAAAGGCAGTAGTAATGAATTTCGTCGTGCGAAGCAATTGCTGTGTGCACGAATGACCTGTGCGGAATCCAAACTGTTCGTTTCGGATTAGATAATTTTTTCCGAGTTCGGGTCGAATCGAATCGAATCTTGTAATAGCCCCTACAGGGTCTGCCCGCTTTAGGGTCTTAAGTGCCCTCTTCGACCTGCGATGTTATATATTCGTGGATCTTGTCACAGCGAGCCTCACACCTGGCAGCGGTTTGAGAGGCTTGGGTTGGGGGGGGGGTGGTGTGTTGTTCTTCTTCGTTGGAGGACTCTACCGGGTCCGACGCCCAGCGCAGCCATCACTTCCGCTGTCTGGTGGTCGTGCCATTGTATGAGTTTGCGAAAGTTGTTTGCGTCATCATCTTGTCGATTAATGTGTCATGTCCGCAGTTTTGATGGAAGGCCCTTAGAGTCTAAGGGGATTTAGTGGTAGAGGGTGGGGTCTGTATTGGGTATATTGTTGGTATAGGTTGGATATTGTGATTGCGGTGTTTACGGTTGGCGGTGGTAGAAAGAGATGTCGGGAGTAGGGTCTGTGGATGGCTTTGTGGACGTATTGGATATTTTTACGGCGTATGTATTCTAGTATTGGAGTGATTCGGGTTATCCTGTAGGTGGCTGCGTTGGACGTGTTGCGGGGGAGGAGATAAGCTTTACGGATTAGTGTCCTTTCCGTGGCACCTAAGCCGCTGAGGCTGGAGGCTGGTAGTCGGGTGTAGAGTTGGGAGGCGTATAGGATGGCTGGTCGGATAATGGATTTATACATGATTATGTTTGTTTTCGGGAGGCAGGTGACTTGATCACGTGGGCGCCCGGTTAGATTGTGTAATAGTTTCGTCGCAAGGATTATTTTTTGTCTAAGTTTGGGATTTGTCTGGTTAGTGTCAGTTTGCGGATCGGTGTCACTTCTAGATATGTTAGTTCGTTGCGATATTCAAGTCTTGTGTTTCTAATTAGTATGCGGTTCCTGTCGCGTTGCGTAATCGACGGGTAGCGTCGTGGCTTCAGTAACATGACTTGCGTCTTGTCGGTGTTAATTGTGAGTCTCCATTGGTCGAGCCATGCTACAAGTCGGGTTATGGAATAGTTAAGTTATATGGTGAGTGTGGGTATTCATTATCCTGTTGCCGTGAGTATTGTATCGTCTGCGAATTGTCCCAGTTTGAAAGTATGTCGTTGCGGTTGTGGAATGTCCGCTACATAGATGTTGTATAGCACCGGAGATAATACCGTGCCTTGGGCGACGCCTCCGTATATTGTGATGGGCGTAGAGAGTGAGTCGTTGATCTTGACTTGTGTCGTGCGGTCGCGGATGAAGTTCGGTAGCCATCTAACCGTCATGTGCGGCATTCCTGTGTTGTGGAGTTTGTAACGGAGCCCGTCAAGCCAAACAGAGTCAAAGGCCCATTGCATATCTAGTGCCACCATTATTGATGTCATTCCTTGTGTCCAGCCGATTTCAATTGGTGTTATAATTTTAAGTATTTGGTCGACTATGTGTATTCCTGGTCTGAACCCGGCCTGGGTGTGTGGTATTATGTCATTGTCTGCTAGGTAGCTTTGTAGTCGTGCGTTAATCATACGCTCCATAAGCTTGCAGATTGCAACTGTCGGGCTTATAGGGCGATAATTACCCGGGTCTGTCACATCCTTTCCGGGCTTTGGAAATAGCAAAATATGTGCATGTTCCCACCTGAGCGACAGTGCCCCCAGGCGTAAGCTGGCATTATATATTGCTGTTAGAAACTCGTTGGCATGGTCGGGATATTGTCTTAGTAGGACATTCGGTATGTAGTCAGGTCCAGGCGATTTGTTATTTGTCTTTAGGAAAATCTGTCGTGTTTCGTCTGTCGTGAAGTCCGTTGTGAGCGAGTTCTCAGCCCCGTTTACAGCTGGTTCGTCGAGGGGAAAAATAGGTCAGGTCTCGCTTGGACTGTGTCAGTGATGCGTTGGTAGTGGGCGTGGTCGAATTCTGGTTTGTCTTGGTGGTTATGTATCTCTTGTAGTCTGTCGTGGAATGCTTCTAGTTTGTCTGTAGTGTTGAAAACGTAGTTGTTGTTAACTTTGATCGGATATTGTGGGGTGCTGAGGGGTGTTGTGATGTCGCTAACTTTATGAGTAATGTGGGTGGATACAAGAACCTTGTCGGGTTTAGTAGTGTTATATTGGTGTCGTTGGTCTGGTAGTCTTTTTGGGCCTGTGAGTATATGGTGGTGGTTAGAATTTCGGATGAAGTTGAGTAGGTGTGAACCTACTCGATTATTACGGTCGTCACCAAGATCTCTATGAAAGGCGTTTACGTCACCGAGAATGATTGATTTGTGATAGGCGTCTATGTGATTGAAAAATCACGTGGGAAGTCTCTTTCTGGCGGAAGATAGATTGAGGTGACGTATATCAGGAAATTAGTGATATGGATTTTAATGGTGACGTGTTCAATATGATTGAATTGCGGGGGATGTTTAATTTCAGAGCCTGGCAGCGTGTCTCGGCACATTAAGGCCACGCCCCCTCCACGCCTGTTGCGATCTCGTCCAAAGATCGTGTAGCCTCATTGCGTGAATTTGTCTTGTTGTGCTAGATGGGTGTCGATGAGGTCTACTATGTATGGGGTAAATTCGTGTAGTAGTTGTGTGTTAGTTCGGCCCTGTTGAAGTACAGGTGACGAATGTTTATGTGTAGTAGCGTCATGTCATGTCTAATGTTGTGTCCCATGTTAGTTTAATATGTTTGTCATTGTGTTTGCTTGGGCTATTGTCTGTCTATCTAGCGTGTTTCGTGTTGTAAAGGGTGCTAGGTCGATTTGGATCTGATTGTTTGAGAAGTGATGTGGCACTCTCTTATTCAAAATCCTTTTCGCTGCCTGATTGGCGGATGTTAGTCGTCTACGTCGTTTCAGTGGCTGTGCGTCCGTGGTTAGTAGGGAGATGGCAAATGTTGCGAGTCTGTCTTCTATCTGGTTGAGTCGTTGTTCTAGGTACGTCTCTATTTTTTGCAAAGCTAATCGGATTGCTACTTCAACCAGGTTTTCAATTGTGGAGGAGGAGGTTATGTTGGGATGAGGTGTGTCTGTAGGTTGGTTGATACTCGTACTTGCCATTGTGTCGAGTAGTCTCGTTTGTGTTGTTCCTTGGTTCGGGTTCTGTTTCGGTTCAGTCTGTTGTAGTACTTGTGCGTAGGATACTGTCATTGGAGGGGTGAAACAACGTGGTGTCTGAGGGCTTAGGTATGGGTATTGTTTTAGGTGCCGGTGGTCGAACTGGGACATGTGTGAGTTTTTGTTTCGTGGAGGTGAGGTTGCGTGTCCTGTGTAATGCTCTGCAGAATTGCACGCTGCGCAATATTTTAGCTGCAGGGCTGGGTGGTGTTTGCAGATGTCGGGTTTTTTTCCGCACTTAAAGCAAGTCTTTGCGTTAGTGCAGGCGTCTCTGGTATGTCCGTATTGGGCACAGTTAAGACATGGTCGGTGAAACACTGATTCACGTGAAGGTTCGACCTTGTAAACACGTCCCCAGAGAAGTGCATCTGCAGTTTGCGTGTCAGTCATAGTGATCCGTGCAAGTTGCGTCGGGATATCGCTTCCTGCCGCTGTGATGTGATCCAGTTGCTTGATCACCTGATGCTTTTCGCCTAGTATCTGTCCAAGGTCATCCAGTGGAATTTGAGTACCGACATTTTTCATGACTACACTTAATTTCTTGTTTTGTCTGGTTGGTCGTTGTAGTGTTGTCATAGGCGACTGGATGTGAAGTTCTGCTGTCGGGCCGAAAATCGTGGCCGGTATCGTCTGCAAAAAGAAAACGTTCAGCGTCTCGTAGCGTCGTGAAAGTCATGTAGTCGTCAGATTTATTTTTGTTCTTTGGGTTATTCACGTGAATATTTATTATTATTTTTGCATTCATTTCCTTTAAATTTATTAATTTTGTTAGAGTACTCCCAGTATTGTCGTGGTTGTTCAACGTCGAGGTTGTTCGTCTGTATAAGTTTCATATGAATAGTGGATTGTTGTTGTCGGTCGTGTGGGGGATGATCTTCACTTGTACTACATGTCGGTCTGATTGGCTGATGGATGGAAGTGAAGGGCCAATGGTTGAGGAGGGGAGTAGGGGCTTTGGACGTTGGGGTTTTGCCCTGGGTGGCAGCCAGGATTGAACCAGGTGCTGCCGGAGTGGCCTTGCGGCGGACTTTCCGGTATTTCGTCACTTTCCACGGGGCGCTGTCACGTTCTGTGTCGAGCGTTGTGTCGCCAGTCGTGTACGTCAGTCAGTTCGCCCTCGCTGAGTGAGCTGTCCGAGTCAATGTCAAGATCAGACGGTCCTTCTGAGGGCCGAGTAGCCCATGCGAAGGCGGGGTTGGTCCGGGAACTGGTAGTGGGTGGTCGTCAGGTAGTTGCCATGGTGGTTTTTCGGTCCAGTTAATTGGCGTCTCGTATACAGCGTCAAGGCCGGAGGTCGTTGGAGGAAGTTTGAATGTGAACGTTTGCAGTTGGCCGCGGTCTGCAAAAGTGAAGGCATAGGAAACATGAACTGTTTTTGAGATAATAACTTGATTAACGGGGGATGTAAATTTTGATCTGTATTATTTATTGTTTTGTTTAGTTATGACAATGGGAGTCGTGAATCACAATGCTGAGGTAAGGGCTGTCACAATTTACTTGTAATATTTTGTTTCGCCGTGTTTTAGGAATTTACTTATTTACTGCAGCTGTTCAGCAGTCGGTGGATGTTTGCTGGTACTATATAAGGATGGTGGGGTGTTAGTTTCCTTCTCGTTGATGGTAGGGTGTGTGTTTGCTTGAGAGTTGTATTGGATTCGGACCCAAGCTTATTTTGCACGTTGCTCAGCGACAGCGTTCGTGTGGTGTAGTAATGGGAGACAGGACGCGAGTGGGTCAGCCCGAGGAGACAAAGAGAGAGAGAGAGAGAGAGAGAGAGAGAGAGAGAGAGGGAGAAAGGGATTGGAAATGTACATCCATGTTTGGTGATTAATTATTTGGTGGATTGAGATGATCATGATATACGTGTAGGAGTTTTTCTATGGTCGTGTTGTTGGTGTGTGGGGGATTGTTAAACAAATGTTGTGTGTATGAGCGACGTAGGGCGTAATGTGTGTACTTTGTGACTGTTTGATGTAAGTATGTGGAGAGTGGTTTCGTTTTTGTGTGGGTGTATACTGTGTTGTCTCTGGTATGTTTGGGTAGTCGAAATATTTGGCGCAGTGTCGTCCTTTCACGGGATTCAAATTTCTTTTGTGTTGAGGGTGAAGATTGCAATAGGAAATAGGAAGAGTAGATGCACTGGGATCGAACCAGTGCTTTATATAGGTGTAGTAGTGTACTGGCGTGTCAGCCTTGTCGTCTGATGCCGCTTAGGTAGCTTACTGCTTTAGTGGCTTTGTTGTATTTGTCCCATATCGTTTGCGCTAAAGTAGTCCAAGAGAGTTTTGATTTGAGAGGAATGCCTATGTATGTTACTTGGCGTTGGAGTGGTATTAATGATTGTCCGATGGTAATGTGTTGTCTGTTTGTGACACGTGATTTTAAAGAAGTACGATAGACACAGGTTTGGGTTTTTTCAGTGTTGATGATAATTCTCCAGTTGTTGGGCCACTCAGTGTACTGTCTCAGGGCGTTGTTTGTTAATACCCTGGCGGATCGTGAGCGGGGATGGAAGACGCAGAATACCACATCGTCGGCAAACTGTGCCAAGCCCAACTGATTATTGATCGGTTGTGGGATATCCGATACATATATGTTATACAGGAGGGGTGAAATAACGCTGCCCTGGGGAACTCCTGCTTCGATTTGGAAGGTGCGGGACAGTTCTTGTCTACCAAGACGCACCTGGCCAGATCGGTTTCTCAGGAAGCTGGAGATCCAGCGTGTAATCTCGTGCGGAAATTGCAAGTTTGTTAATTTGTATCGCAAGACGTCCAGCCATACTGTGTCAAAGGCTCGTCTGGCGTCGAGCGCTACTATGATTGGGTAGTGTCGTTTAGAGTATGCCTCCTCAATGGGGCTAAGTATCCGTATCAGCTGATCAGTCGGCTGGACTCCCGGTCTGAAGCTGCCTGAAAGGCGGGAATCAGATTTCGGTCGCGCAGGTACACCTGCAAGCGTGAAACCAGTAATTTCTCCATTAACTTGGCATTAGTCGGGGTGAGGCTGCTGGGTCGGTAGTTGGCAGGGTTTGAGGCGTCTTTACAAGGCTTTGGAAAGAGAAGTATGTGTGAATCTTTCCAGCGTATCGGAGTATATCCAAATTTCAAGGAGAGAGTGAAAAGTCCAGCAAGAAAATTAAGGGCTGTCGGCGGTAATTGTTTAAGTGTTTGGTATGTCATACCGTCAGGTCCTGGTGCTGAGTTCTTGCATGTTTGAAGGGCAAGAGAGATGTCTAGTTTGGTGATATCGTTAAGAATGGGGTCGTCAGTAGATCGTGGTGCTGGTGCTGGAAGTGGGTTATAGAGGATATGATGGTTATTGATATGATCTGTAATGAAATGGTAATGGTCTTGGTTGAAATTTTGGTGTATTGGTGTTGTGTGCGTGTTGGATAGAAACTGTCGAAAGACTTCCGATTTGCCTGGTGTGTCAATAATCGTTTGTTGTCTGTTGCGTAATGGGTGGGAAGTATAGTGGTACTTGCCCCTAATACGCTTTATGGTTTCCCAAAAGCGCTTAGAGGCGTTTAGTAGACTTTCTCAATGAGTTTGTCCCATCGTCGCGTCTCGTATCTCTGTATTGCGTCTCTGACATTTTCTTGTAATGAGCGATAAAGGCGTCTGACTTCGTCTTCATGGGTGCGCATGTAGAGTCTGTGTGCTGCTCGTTTTGTCTTTATGATTTTTAAAATGTCTGGAGGTAGTGTACGACGGCGGTCAGTGGTACATCGTTTTAGTGGTATTGAGTCTTGAATAGCTTCATTAAGCACTGTACAAACAAAGTCTATGCGGTGTCTATGTCTTCATGTTTCGTGATTGGAAAATGGGGGAGCGATTTAGATATGTAGTCTTTGAATTTCTGCCTATCAGCGTTGCGGTAATCTCGCACGCATATAGCTTCGTCCACGGGTTGAGGGCGGTAAAAGGGGCAAGCAAGTTTTATTAGGATGGGTGCGTGATCTGAATTTAGTGGGGAAGTACTAAAGTATTGAGGAGTCGGTTATGTAATCTAGGAGAAAGGAATATTTTATAAGGAGGTGTAAATTGTTGATTAGGTGTTGGCAGGCATGTTGGGGCGGGAAGTGGAACTTGTATTAGGTTGAGACTGGGTAAGAGTGTCACTAGATGGTTGCATTTGGTGTTCCGATTGTTATCACGGAGGTAGGGGTGGTGGGTGTTGATATCTGTGGTGATTATAACGTTTGGAAGGGTGTGAATGTAACGCAGGAGTGTGGATGGGAGTGGATCAGCTGGAGGAGAGTAGAAAGAAGCCACATGGATGCGTGAATTATCTATGTGGATTTGAATTATTACACATTCTTGGTCATCGAGATGGAGGGGCAGGGGAATTTGTGTTGTCAAGTTTTTGATAGTCATGATCATTACTCCTTCCCCGATCGTTGGTCTGTGGCGTCGATATATTGTGAAGTCTCTCATGGTAAAGCTGTCTTTGTCTCGAAGGTGAGTTTCATTTAAACAGATGATTTCGGGGTTTTGCTCTCGGATGAGGTGTGTGAGTTCCGTTCTGTTATACAGGTGCCTAATATTGCAATGTATTATTGTGATGTCATCTCGCAGTAGGATGGACGCCATTATATCACTTTAGGTTATTGGTGAGAGGGGGTTTGGGGTGTCAAGGTGCCGTGAATTTGTTGAGGGGCAGGGTAGGGATTGATAATCCGCCAGGGCTCGTTCTATTGTGCCACCTAGCATAGTTTAAACTTTCCGGACTATGGGTGTGATTATTACATCTATATTGTTTCCATAAGGTGTAATGCTGACTTTTCTATTTATGGTCTTTTTGGCTGTGGCATTGATGGTGGCTGTGATATTTTCAAGTCGTGAGGGTAGTGTCGTGTTTATTGTTGTGGCTGTGATAAATTGTGTCAAATTGTTAATGGCTTGATTATTTTTTTCATCGATGTATTTTTCAATGCGTGTTATGTACATAGCGATACGGTCATCGATGAAGTTGGCGATTTGTTGGTGGGTGGGAAGATCATTTCTATCGGTTTTTTGGGGTGTTGCCGTGATCTGAGCAAATGTGTGCGATTTGGGACTGTTGGTGGTTTCGTTTGGTATGTTGGATATGTCGCATTCGACGGATTTGAGGGATGGGAAGTTTATTGTGTTAAGGGACGGGGGCTGGTTTGGGGGTGTCATTTGGCTAGGTTTAAGTGGCGGATCAATATTTTGTTTTCTAATGAATGGTCTGTCTGTAGGTTCATCGGGGAGTTGGATGTCGCGTGGGTATAGTGAACAGTGCATCTGTCCTGTATAATGTCCTTTCTCTATGACAGGTGGCGCAATGTTGTGGTCGATTTTTATGTGCACAGGAAGTGCCAGTTCTCCTACAGTGAAAACATACTGTGGGGTGTGTGTAGTTTTTCTTCTCATGCAGATACTGATGACAGTTCCCGCATGGAATATGGCGTTTTTCTAGTTTGGGCGGTTCACAATGATATGTTCTGCCCCACAGTCGGAGGCCATGCTGAGAAGTGTCGATATGGTGTTCGGTTTTTTTTTGTGAAAATGCGAACAAGAGGCGTTGGTCCGTAGCTGTTTCTTATTCTTGTGATCCTAATGTGATCTAATTTGGCGTTTGTCATAGCAGTTGATATTGTTTCTATATCTATTTCTGGAGAGATTCCAGTAGCAACTAGGTTTGTTTCTTTGGCTGAAAATTGTGCATTGTCAAAATTTCTGTTCTGTCTGCTAATTTTAATTGCATATTCTGCATTGGGTCCGAACATATTAGGTGGGTAAGAGGAGATGAATTTATCTAAGTGCTCTTGGTTTTCGAAAATAAGAGTTGTTGAGCTGAATTTTTGGGACCAGGTTTGTCGAGGTGGTGTGATTTTGATTTTTAGGCAATTTTGATATATGATGGTGGAGTTGCTTTTGTATAGATCTTGGTTGTTGATACGCATAGCTACGCGTGAGTCAATTTGGGTTTCAGCAGGCGATGGATGTGTTAGTGATATTTGAATGTCTTCGGTTGGAGTGATTTTACTATTTACATTTGATGTGGAAGGTTGTGGTGTGGTTTAGTTGGGGACAGCTTTAGAATTCCTTTGAGTTGGCGACATGGGGGATTGTAGGCTTTGATGTACAGAGGTACTTTGAGAGGGAAGTGGCAGAGACGATATCAGATTTTCTAGTCTGTATCATAATTCTCTGTTGTTTGTTTTGAGTGGTGTTATTGTGGTAGGTGCAGAAATTTCTTGGTAGCTGCATTTGGTTTGTATTGTCTTTGAGTAGGTTGTGGGAGCCAGGGAGCTTGCAATTTAGCTTGGTCCGGTATCATGTATTGAGTTTCTTTACTAGGTTCAAGGATTGAGGGTGGGATGTATTGTGTGAATTTTGAGAGGTGAGCTCGAGTGTGAAAATTTATAATTAGTAGGTGTTCATGGTGTTTGTACCAGCGAACATGCACTCGAATTTGGTTTAGAACTTTTTTGAGTTGTGAAGCACTATAATTATATATTATAACAATTGTGTTCGCCTCTGATTCGGTGTAAGCGTCAGGAGGTGACTGCTGGTGTATTAGTCCTTAGAAAGGGTTGTCAGAAGATGAGATGTTTTCTGACAAATCCTCAACGGAGTGAGAGCGGTTTTGGAGGTACTGTGACTGCACTTACTTTTGTCTGCTAGTTGTGTTGCACGGTTTTCAGAGTTGTTACTAGTCATGGTGACTCCTCCTTTTGTTTTCTGTTGAAGATATGATGCACTATTTGATTGAAAATATATCTTACTTAGCACTAAACACTAATATTGTCACTAAGGAAACTGAGACATACATTGGAGAAATAGAAGAGAAAAATTAAACTGATTCCGAGCATGAAAAGGAAAAAAAAAAAAAAAAGATTTGGAGTGTAATGTTTCAATTGTCACTATGTAGGTGATTCACTGTTCATTAATTACACTGCCCAACAATGAAAATGTTTCGGGCTCAAAAATACCTAATTCTTATGTATTTCCAACTGGTGAATTAAAAAATCACCATAAAAATGACAGATTAGCTCTTGCTTTGGAGATAAAGTGACATTTCTTTTTTAGAGACAACATTTTCAGTTTGGGGGAAAGTTGGGGGAAATTTTGTTTTGGGAGTTGGCACACATGTCAAATAACAAAACACAAATGTTCTTCAACTGTTTGTAAGTTACAAACATAGGTATTGTTGCAGTGACTGTGAATTTCATATTGTTTCTGCTGTAATTAATGCAGAATTTCTGGTTTGGAAGTGTTTTTAAAGTGTAAAATTTGTAAAAAAATGCCACGAAAATTGTGTGTTTGAAGTAGGAAATGAAGACAGTATGGAAAAAGAAGAGAACCCAACAAGCCTTCCACATCCCATGACTCTGATTTTGAGGAAAAAGATGATAAACCGCACAGACTGAGTCAAACGGAATTGAGTGTTCTCATTAGAGACCTTCACCCGTCAAAGGAGAAGGCAGAAATTATAGGGTCTAGACTACAACAATAGAATCTTCTCCAACGTGATGTCAGGATCTGACAGTACAGACAACGTCACAGGGATCTGCTTCCCTTTTTTGAGAAGAAAAACAATCTTGTTTGCTGCGACATTAATGGCTTGATGAAATGTTTGAATTTGAACCATGATTCAACTGAATGGAGGCTATTCATAGACTCCTCCAAGCTAAGTTTGAAAGCTGTATTACTTCACAATGGCAACCGTCTTCCTTCTATTCCTGTTGGTCATGGAGTTCAAATGAAGGAGACTTATGCAGATATGTCAGCCCTCTTCGACTCAATCAAATATCATGAACACAAGTGGAAAATCTGTGGTGATCTAAAAGTCATTGCTGTACTCATAGGAATGCAACCGGGGTACACAAAATATTGCTCCTTTTTATGTATGTGGGACAGCAGGGATAGGAAATCTCATTATATTCAAGCAGACTGGCCTGCAAGAAATCTTAACCCTAGCGAGAAAAATGTTGCCGAGCCTCTCGTGGACCAAAAAGATGTTCTTCTTCCACCCCTGCATATTAAGCTGGGTTTGATAAAAAATTTTGTTACAGGTATGAACCAAGAAGGGCAGGCCTTTAAGTACGTAAGAGAGAAATTTCCTAAATTAAGTGATGCCAAAGTCAAGGAAGGTATTTTTGTCGGGCCACAAATTCGAGAACTTGTAAAGGATCCTGCATTTGACCAAGTTTTGGAGGGGAAAGAAAAGGAAGCTTGGGAAGCCTTCAAGGGAGTTATTCATGGATTTTTAGGCAACAAAAGAGATGATAACTACACTCAGTTGGTGACAGTGCTCCTGCAAAAATACCATGAACTCGGATGCAACATGTCCCTTAAAATCCATTTTCTCCAATCCCACCTAGACTTTTTCCCTCCTAGTTGTGGAGCTTTCAGTGATGAACACGGAGAAAGATTCCATCAAGATATTTCTGTTATGGAACAAAGATATCAGGGGCACTGGAATGAAACAATGCTTGCTGATTACTGCTGGTCTTTGCGTAGGGATGCTCCGGAACTCACTTACAAGAGGCAAGCTAAAAGACGATGATCTCATGAAGCCACACATGATTCTCTTCAGACCCAACCATCTGCCAGGTATCCTACCATAAATTTAGAACTCTTAGAATGTAACTGCCATTAAACAAATCAAATGCACTTTCAATGTTGTTGGCATATGTAATTAAAATGTGTCTTTTTCTCTTAATCCGTTAAACTGAAATACTTCCGTCTATTGTGTATCACAGAAACTAGAGCTAAGAAAAATTTTTCATTGTCATATTCGTTTTTCTCAACCCAAAATTAGTAAGAATTGACTCATGAAGTGTAGGAAACATTAAAAAAAAAAAAAAAAATTTGTTGGCCAGTGTTATTGTTTTAGACTATGATCACTCAGAGTGTAAACGCCTATTCGCACAAGCTTCAGTAGTTATTTAAGCAGTGTTTAGGCTTCACTAGCAAAGAAAGTAAATCATGTCTGTATGCATAATGTATGTCTCGCACTGATATACAGTTGACATGATATAAGCTTAAATACACATTCAAAAGAGTCAGTCACTGAGGATCATCAGTGCGGTATTACACATTCAAAAGAGTCAGTCACTGAGGATCATCAGTGCGGTATTACACATTCAAAAGAGTCAGTCACTGAGGATCATCAGTGCGGTATTAGGTGTAATAGATCGACTATTGATCAGAATTTTTTATTTGACAGATATTGGAGAAAAAATTGGAGATGGGAGGACATGTAGCACGTATGGGCGAATCCAGAAATGCATATAGAACATTAGTTGGGAGGCCGGAGAAAAAAGACTTTTTAGGAGGCCGAGATGTAGATGGGAGGATAATAATAAAATGGATTTGAGGGAGGTGGGATATGATGATAGAGACTGGATTAATCTTGCTCAGGATAGGGAGCAATGGCGGGCTTATGTGAGGGCGGCAATGAACCTGCGGCTTCCTTAAAAGCCATAAGTAAGTAAGTAAGTAAGTAAGTAAGTAGGTAAGTAAATAAGCAAGTAGGTAGGTAAGTAGGTAAGTAAGTAATTAAGCAAGCAAGCAAGTAAGCAAGCAAGCAAGAAAGCAAGCAAGCAATTAAGTAAGTAAGTAAATAAGCAAGTAAGTAACTTAGCTTAAAATAGGATTATAATATTCATTGGACACTTTGGTGCATTTATCTTCATAACTAATATATAAATCAAGTAATGGACACCGTTAACAACAAAGGAAATAAGCGCAATGCACAGATGAATTCTGACATGTAAACAAATACAAAAATAAAATAAATTGCAATTATTTACAAAACAGAAGCGCAAATACGTACACACTTACTATTGCATACTTTAAACTCAAAATACATAGGTTACCTCTGAAAGAGTAGTTGTTAATACAGGCTATGTCTTTTAATTATTCTAAGTGGATGTATTATTATTTCTCTAATAAAACGTTTTTAGGGAGATAAGTTATTAACAAAAATAAAAGAACTCTCAATTCTAATGATTGTAGTTTCATGATGCGTGCTTCAATCAATGAGGAGAGGGAAGGAAATATCATTTGAAAGGTACACGATGATAATCGCGTCCTTGCAACGATTCTTGGAACTCCTTGATGGCTCCATATTATTTATCTTTCATGATCCAGAGCCATCCAACCGAGTGAGACCCGGACATTCGTTAAATCGAACATTGGACTACACCGCGAGACGGAAGAGCTTCGCATACTATCTATAGCGCCAGGTGTTCAGTAGCAATCTGTCTTTTCTATCTTTCGTAACCGGTTATGCAGTACTCTATACAGTACATCAGTTATTCGTAGATTTCAAAAAGGTGTATGACTCAGTTAAGAGAGAAGTTTTATATAATATTCTATTGAATTTTGTATTCCTAGGAAACTAGTTCGATTAATTAAAATGTGTCACACTGAAACATACAGCAGAGTCGATATAAGCCAATTTCTCTCTAACTTTTTTCAAACTCACTGCGGGCCAAAGCAAGTAGATGCACTATCACCTTTATTATTTAACTTTGCTCTAGAATATGCCATTAGGAAAGTCCAGGGAAACGGAGAGGGTTTGGAATTGAACGGGTTACATCAGCTGCTTATCTATGCGGATCACGTGAATATAGGAGAAAATCGACAAACAATTATAAAAAAACACAGGAATTTTATTTGAAGCGATTATGAAGATAGTTAGATTTGGAAGTAAGTTCCAAAAAACAAAGTATATGATAATGTCTCTCGACCAGAACATAGTACGAAATGGAAATGTAAAAATTGAAAATTTACCCTTTGAAAAGGTGGAGAAATTCAAGTATCTTGGAGCAACGGTAACAAATATAAATGACACTCGGGAGGAAATTAAACGCAGAATAAATATGGGAAATGCCTGCTATCATTCGATTGAGAAGCTTTTGTCATCTAATCTGCTGTCAAAAATCTGAAAGTTAGAATTTATAAAACAATATATTAAAGGTTGTTCTGTATGGTTGTGAAACTTTGATTCTCAATCTGAGAGAGAAACAGAGATTAAAGGTGTTTGAGAATAAGGTGCTTAGGAAAATATTTGGGGCTAAGAGGGATGTAGTTGCAGGAGAATGGCGAAAGTTACACAATGTAGAACTGCATGTATTGTATTCTTCACCCAAGATAATTATGAACTTTAAATCCAGACGTTTGAAATGAGCAGGGCATGTAGCATAGTGTTAATTGGTAGACCTGAAGAGAAAAGACCTTTGAAAAGGCCAAAGCGTAAGTGAGAAGATACTATTAAAATAGATTTGAAGGAGGTGGGATATGATGCAAGGAACTGGATTAATCTTGCTCAGGATAAGGGACCGATAGCGGGCTTATGTGTAAGCCATTTATAAGTAAGTATATAGGCTTATTACATTTAAAAATTGAGTTTTGAATTATTCATTCAACAAACTTTTTAATTTCTTCCTTGTGTCCTCAAAATACTCTATAATAAGTAATAACTAAATAATCGTAGAATTACAATTTTGCTATCGGCTTATTTATCTTAGAATATATATATATATATGTATATTAAAATTGATGTTGCTGAACGAATTTAAGATAAAACAGTTTGTTACGTTATAATTCTTAGAAATTAAAATTCTGTATATAATTATAAAAAAAACAGAAAATAATTGAAAAAAGCATTATTTTATTATTTTTAATTTTGAAAACTACTGAAAATTAAAAAATGCGGTCGTATACTCCTGTTTAGCAAATACTACGATTATCCAATCTAGTGAAATCTGGAGACCATTGAATATTTCTCACCTATAATTTATATCGTCTACTGTTGGAACATGGCGGCCGGGTAGCTCAGTGGTGGAGCAATTGACTACGGACTGGAAGATCCGGGGTTTGATTCCTGGTGGTGTTGGGATTTTCTCTTGGCCGAGTTAAAAAAAACAGGTATGTGCATAATTATGCGGGTGTATGAATATATATTTCTATAGAGATTGCTTTGAAAATTTAGAATGTGTACACAGTTGTCAGTTAACTTATATAATTTAGTGTACAGACCTTAAGTTGTCTGCACAATTTCTTAAGGATTTTTAACATTTGGCTGCCTTACTGTATCACGGAATTAAGTGAACAGAAAATGAAAACTCGATAAATGAACTTTATATAGCCCGTACGACTAGTTGTCATCTATATTAATTAATTATATAATATTTATTTATAATAATTAGATAATTTATATTAAGTAGTCGAATATTACCGCCCATTAAAATGAAGAAAATTTTGCATATGATATATAATAATAATAATAACAATAATAATAATAACAATAATAATAATAATAATAATAATAATAATAATAATAATAATAATGACCATCTTCGCATAGGGATCAGCACTCTGTTCTCTGATCCGCACGTGGGTTTGACTCTCGGAACTCTCAGACATTTTTTATTTAGGAACTGGTCTGAAGCTTTATCTACACAGATTCTTAAAGATAACTGAGTATCTGACTCTCAGCAAATGGCTGGATCAATTGTGATCTCTTTCTTGATTGGATACGTCACTTTGTGAAGAACATCCCTCCAAGTAGACCTTTCCTTTTGTTGATGGACTCACATGGAAGTTACGTAAGTCCTGATGTGGTGGCTTTGGCGAGAGAAAACAAGATCGTCCTCTTCACCATGCCCTCTCATAACAGCCATATTCTGCAACCATTAGGTGTCAGTGTTTATCGTCCCTTGAAGCAAGCTTTAGAAATAAGTTGAACTTTCATATGACAAACTCCAATGTTGCACCAACACGATTTGACTTGCAAAAGTTGTTCAGTTTGGCATATTAGAAGGCAATGACATCAACAAATATTATCCGTTCAGAGTTTTCTAAAACGGGAGTTTATCCATTCAACCCATCTTCTTTGACAGATGAAGCCCTTACAGCTAGCAAATTAAAAGACAAGCCAATTCTTGGAAGTCAACAAACGCAGGGTGACCTTCCAGAAGAAAGAGTTCGCTCAGCTGTCTGTTTCATCACAACAAAATGATTCTGTTCAGTTGCCTGTTTGAACACAAGAGAAACGACGTCAGACTGTAACAGATTTGTTGAAAACACCCACATATGATCCATCAAAGAAAAAGAGAACAGTTAACCGCAAAATACAGTAGATGTCAGAGCCAAGTGCCTTACGCTACCAACCAAACCTCCAGCAGATGCTTCACCGCAGAAGTCTACAAAATCTTCTTAAGAAAAGCCATCCACATCACGAGCCAGTTCTAACGATGAAAATTGGGTTTGTGGAGTTTGTAACGGATCCTATAATGCTGACGTCTAAAAACGAAATAATGAAAATTGGATTGCTTGCTCATTCTGCGGGAAAACATATCATGAGAAGTGTCAAATTGCAGAATCTGATGTTGATGTTTTATGTGTGATAGTTGTGCCACTTCTGATGTTGATCGTGATGATTCAAGTTGATTATATGAATAATGAAAACTTTAATTAGGGTAATTACGTTCATGTTAATGTTCAAGGTCACAGTGTAAGATTTTTCTGTCTTTATTTTATGTACACTATTGTGTCACGGAATTAAGGTTACAGTGTCACGGAATTAAGTGAAATATCACGGAATTAAATGAAATGTGAGTGTTGCTTTTAATTTTTTTTCTTTTTACGTAAACACAGCTGTCAGTTATTACTTCACGGATTGTCATATTACGACGTTTGAACAAATGTTTGCAGTAATAAACAATATTATTTTGTGTCTTCATATGGAAATAATAGTAATAAAATCTTATTATCACGGAATTAGATGAGTTTACCCTAATATTTCCCTCAGTCCCTTTGCTTCATGTAATAGGCGTGAAAGAAAGATAATAAGAATTAATGATGTTCACGATTTTTAGTTCAATTAATTAGAGTTATCTACAGTAACCTCACTAGAGGTTTTGATTTATCTAGAGAAAATCAAAACTCGAGTGGGATTTAATTAACTATTACACGATTAGAAGAAAGTAATAATGATTAGAAGAAATAAAGTACCCTAATACAATAAAATATTAATTGACTTACTAAAATACTGAACTGTCTTAAAATATATTATTGTACCATCTCATCATTAAAAATATTCCGTTAGTTGGCAGTAGTGCGTTATGATGAGCTGTTGTCTTGTTACCAGTTGTGTCAACTTTACAACATTCATTGAACTCCATGGACGATTACTGGTCAAGAAGGTTTTGTTGATCCAATTTCATTTTGCATATTATTTTAATGTACCGAAGTACATATGATGTTTCCATGCAGATATTCAGCGTCATCGTAAGTGATGATGATAGTGAAATTTGAACGGCGCGTCAGCATCTATGGCTATTTGCACTCATGAATAAAGTTTTTTCTTGTTGTGTGGTGAAATTAAATTATTGTATAAATAAAATTCACACTGATTAAAAACGTTGACATATTAAAACACACTAATATTGGACGAACAAGGTGACTCCTGATATAAAATAACATTAGGACGAACACGTAGTAGTCCCAAGATAATGTGAGACAATCATAAAATATAAAACAAACATTGCTACAAGAAATATGTGACAGTGTTATATAACAACAATCAGCAAAAATCGGATGTATAAGGTCCAATTAATAAAGTGTAATTAAAAGATAGGTAACTAAAATAATCCCCAGATGTAAAGGGTCTGGAGAAGAAATAACAATGGGCTAGAAGCACATTAAAACTTAGATCACCTTGTCGAGTTCTGTGCTACGTAAATACCTTAACACTGCGTTGACACAATTATAATCATTGCCAAGAGCGTCGCGTAACGTTGGGCGTATTGCATACTGACGTCGAGGCAAATCATATTTGCGACAGCGGAGTAAGAAATGTTCTACCATAAGAAGGGCATGGCAAGTGTCACATTCCGGTGGAGGTTCGCGAGACAATAAGTGACCATGTGTCAAACGACAGTGTCCAATCCTCAAGCGAGTAAGTATAACTTCATCTCGCCGTGACGCTCTGGATGACGAATCCCATTCTCGAATTGTATTTTTAATTGGTCGTAGTTTGTTACCCGCTTGTGCAGACCATTTTTCTTCCCAATCTCTCCGAATACTATTCCTTATGTAAGTCACTACATCTTGCCACCTCTCTCGCCAGTATACCAATGTGCCATTAAGAGCAGCGTCTCTGGTTCCAGCATCTGCTGTCTCATTACCAGGAATTCCAACATGGCCTGGGAACCACACCACTCCAACATCGGAGCCCGACGGTAGGAGTGAGTGGAAGAGAACCTGGGTTTGGACAATGAGAGCATCATCGCAATAATATGATTGCAGAGACTGGACAGCACTCAAAGAATCGGAGCAGATAAGAAATCTACCCCGAGGTTGTCGAATTAAAAATAACAAAACTCTGTAAATAGCATAGAGTTCGGCATTAAAAACACTGGTATACAAGCTTAGTTTATATTTATAAACCTGTCCGTCTACGACAAAGGAGCAACCCACACAACCATGTACCCGGGTTCCGTCAGTATAAATTATACTATCATAAGGAAATTGAGATAAAATTTCGTAAAAGCGTTGTCTATAAATAAAATTGGGTGTAGAATTCTTACGAGACTGGCTGAAACTTAAGTCGAATTTTGGACGATTCATAACCCATGATGGTGTAGGCGGGTATTCTATTACCCTTATATTCGGCAGCCTAATGTCCAGCTCTGAGAGTCCCTCCCGGAAACGGACGCCAGCTGGACGAGGTCGCCATGGATCCTGTCTGTATCGGAAATCTAGAGTGAAGGAATGAAAATGTTTGTATGTGTTGTGCTCAGGTTGGGCTCGGAGATTTATCCCATAGGAACACAACAAAATATTACGTCTTCGATACAGAGATGGTTCCCCAGACTTGCAGTAGAGGCTCTCTATCCGACTCGTTCGGAAAGCCCCTGTTGCAAGCCTTAGACCATGGTGATGGATGGCATCTAACATTTTCAATTTCGACTTTTTGCCGAGCCATAGATAAAACAACCATAATCAAATTTTGAGCGTACAACAGCACGATAGATACGTAAAAGAGTTTTGCGGTCTGCACCCCAATGTACCCCTGACAGAATGCGTAAGATATTCAAAGATTTTTCACAGCGCCGCCTTGGATCCCGTATGTGTGCCTCCCAACTTAATTTAGAATCAAATATTAAGCCCAGAAATTTTGCAGTGTCTATATAGTGTAACTCTACTCCGTTGAGACGTAACTCCGGGTGTGGGTGAAGTCCACGGGAGTGAACAAAGTGGATGCATTGCGTCTTTGCAGTAGAGAATTTGAACTCATTGCATATGGCCCATTCAGACAAAGTGTTGATGGCTAGCTGCAGTTGTCTCCCAATGGATGGGAGATAGCGTGAGCTGTAATACAAACTAAAGTCGTCAATATAAAGAAGAGGTGTTACGTGAGGACTTATGTTAGCAGCTATACCATTAATCGCAATGGAGAACAAGAGAACACTCAGTAAAAACCCCTGCGGAACGCCATTTTCCTGTAAATGTTCACTGGAAAGTGTGGTACCTATTCGTACTCGGAAATATCTCTCTGCCAAGAAATTAGCAAGAAAAGTCGGAAGACTTCCCTTTAGACCCCAGCTGTGGATGGTGCGTAGAATCCCATAACGCCATGTTGTGTCGTAAGCTTTCTCAAGATCAAAGAAGATTGCTACCAAGTGCTCCTTCTTGAGGAAGGCGTCCCTAATGGTCCTTCCAGCCGAACGAGGTGATTTGCGGTTGATCGGCGCTTACGAAAACCACACTGGATCTTAGACAAAAGGTTTTCTGATTCCAGGAACCACATTAGGCGATTACTAACCATTCTCTCCATAACTTTACACATGCAGCTGGTGAGACAGACAGGCCTGTAACTATTAGGTAAGGGTGGGTCCTTTCCTGGTTTCTGCACAGGAACTACAATGGCTTTACGCCATTGAGATGGAAAGGATTTTTCTGTCCAGATTCTATTATATAAAGAGAGAAGATATATCTTCCCAGCTGGTGGTAAATTTCGGAGCATTTGATTATGAATATTATCTGGGCCAGAAGATGTGTCAGGGGATTTGTCTAGTGCTAACTGTAATTCCTGTAACGTGAACGGAGTGTTATAGTTTTCTGTGTTATCAGATATAAAAGAGATGGCATTTCGTTCTGCAGCCTCTTTAATTCTTAAAAATCTAGGTTCATAATGGACTGAGCTACTGATATGTGTGAATGATGTAACAAGGAGCTCAGCCATATCCAAATGATTGGTTATCATATTGCCATTATGTACTAGACCCGGAATAGCAGAATTACGTCTCCCCATTATCCTACGGACTTTTCTCCATACGGTTGTGGCTGGGACATTCTTTTTTCAGTGAAGAGACATATTTCGTCCAGGACATCTTCTTAGCTTCGCAGATGGTGCGGCGAGCTTTGGCACGGAAGCGTTTGAATTGGATAAAGTTCTCTTCCGTTGGATGCTTTTGGAAGAGTCGTAGAGCTCGTTTACGGGCTAGGATAGCGTCTCTACATGCCTCTGTCCACCAAGGTACAGGGACACGTCTTGGTGTTGATGAGGAACGAGGAACATGTAGTTCTCTGCCCGTATGATGTTTGTACAGAAGTGTTCCATGATTAAGTCGACATCGTCATTTTCATTGTTATTAAACGAGAGTGACTCGGCAAATCCAATCCAATCCGCCTTTTTTATAACCCAGTTAGGCCAGCGCGACTCCGTGGGACATGATACAGAGAGACGAAGTCGGATAGGAAAATGGTCACTTCCATGGAGATCATCGACGACTGACCACGCCATGTGCGCCGACAGAACTGGGCTACAACGGTATGTCAGGATTTAGAAGACGGAATAGATTCCAATAGCCAAGTAGATGCAGTGATTATTGACTTCTCACGCGCACTCGATGTAGTCCCACACGATATATTGTTGGTTAAACTACAATCAACGGGAATTGACTTCAGAGTGCTCCAGTGGATCAAGGAATTTTTAACTTGTCGCACTCAGAGAGAACTGGTAGGGGAGGAATTATCGAACCCAATTGAAATTACTTCCGGGGTCCCGCAGGGGAGTGTCTTGGGGCCTCTTCTATTCTTGGCTTTTGTAAATGATCTGCTAGTTAATATCTTGTCTATGGTTCACTTATTCGCGGATGATTGTATGGTATGCAGGGAAATAAAAAGTCATGAAGATACTACTCTTCTCCAGAATTACCTCAATAGAATAAACGATTGGGCAATAGCCAACAAAATGAAAATAAATTCTCTAAAGAGCAAAGCCAACAGCTTTACAAGGAAAAGAAATAAAATAGTCGCATCGTATACGTTAGGGGGTGAAACCATTCCGGAAGTTAACAAATGTAAATACCTCGGAATAACATTTAGCAGCGATCTCGGCTGGGGCAACACGTTACAGACACAGCGGGAAAAGCATGGAGAGCGTTACACTTTGTGATGAGGGTACTAAGAAAAGGTTCTGATAAATCCAAAGAGATTGCATATAAATCACTAGTACGTCCAGTAATGGAATATGGTGCTGCATGTTGGGATCCTTACAGATTAGAACATATTAAGACACTGGAAAAGATTCAAAAACGGGCTCTTAAGTGTTGTCGAAAAAATTCACCATTAAAATGGGACACACTCACGGACAGGAGAACGCGAATTCGATTATGCGCACTGTTCAAAACATACAGAGGTGAGCCTGCCTGGAGAGAAATAAAAAATAGGTTGAAACCGCCAAATTACTCTTCAAGGAACGACCACTCATATAAATTGAGGGAAAGAAGGCAGAGGACGGACACTGGAAAGTTTTCTTTTCTCAATCGTACTATCAGGGACTGGAATGCTTTACCTGCAGACTTACTAAAGGCTTTACCAACAACCAAAAATGTATTTAAAAATAGGCTTAAGGACCTTACTAATAGACGGTAATTATACACAGTATTTAAAGGGTGTAAATGATATATATGTATTTATTTACACTGCAAGTGGGCAAGCACCTGGTGGCAGTGGTATATACAATATTAACAATACACAATAAAATGATAAGCAATACACAATAAAATCTACAATACACAATACAATTTACAACACATATACAATTTTATACACAATACAATAAGAATACACAATACAATTTAACACAATAATAATAAAACATAAAATAAAATACCTAATTTTACAACACAACCTACATAATTATGTATAGGTACTACATAAGTTTCAATAGTCTTTCACTTTACTCTCATCTCATTCCCTGTAGTGGCACTATGACGCATTTCACTGACACTTTAGCACACATTTCACTGACACTCTGTAACACATTTCACTGACACTACAGAACACATTTCATTGACGCTATAAATTATCACTGATCGGAACAGTTCACTGCACTGTAAAACCATAACTTCACTGACTCACCTCGCTTCGCTGATACAACAGTTCAAATAAGTCAAATAATTACATCCTTATGCATACTTATAAACAGAACTACATTTAAACTAAACATTTCTAGTCTAAGGCCCTCTTACACGCTATTTTTAAATAATTTACAATTCAAACCAAGGAAGTAAACTCGTCAGGCTAGATAAATACATGTCACCTTAAAAAATTAAATGTTGAATGTCACCTTAATTTTAATTTTCACTTTATACACAACTTTTTGAATTATTCTTGAATCTCCTTAAGGAAGGACAGCCCTCAAAGACCGCTGCAGGTAGGTCATTCCAATCATTTATAGTTCTATTTAAAAATGAGAATTTACCTACATCCGTTTTCTGTTTCCTACATTTGATTTTAAAATCATGATCGTTCCTACCACAGTACGTCGGCTTTTCTAACCGAGCCGTTATGTCTACCCATGCTTTCTGACCTAGATGTGCTCTATACAATGATGTTATTCTAGTTTTCCTACGTCTGTTTTCCAAACTTTCCCATTTAAGTTCTTTTATCGTATCGTTTCCATCTTCTCTTTTACCTTTAACCAATTTAGCTGCCCTATACTGGATTCTTTCTAAGGAATTTATCTGATATATTCTATAGGGATCCCAACACGTAGTTCCGTATTCCATTAACGGTCGCACTAACGTTAGTTATGCTATTTCCCTCAATTTGGGGCTAGCCTTTCTCAAGATTCTCATAATAAAGTGAAGTGCCCTTCATGCTTTACCCGTAACATTATCAACATGCTCTCCCCAAGAAAGTTTGGAGTTTAAATACACTACTAGGTATTTACAACATTGTTCTTGCGGAATTACAACACCACTGAATTCATAATTAAGACTAGTTTCCTCTCGGGTTTTACAAAATGTTATAGATTTACTTTTAGAACCATTTATTTTCATCCTATGCTTTAACGCCCAGTTATAAATTTTATTCAAGTCTGTTTGAATAGCATCTACATCTGAATTATTTCTAATCTTTCTATAGATAATGCAGACGTCTGCAAATAGCCTCACATTTGATGTAATATCCTGGCATAGGTCATTTACGTATATTATAAAGAGTAATGGACCCAGAACGGTGCCCTGTGGCACCCCTGAACTTATATTTCCAATTTCCGATATTTCATGACCTACTCTAACTCTCTGGGTTCTACCTTTTAAGAATTCTTGGATCCATAGCACCACTCTTTTATCTATTCCTAGCCTACTTAACTTATCTATTAATATGTCATGTGGCACCAGATCAAATGCTTTCGAAAAATCAATCACAACTGCATCGATTCTTCCGTCTCTATCTATCTCTTCAGCTAGATCCTGAACCAGCGACGTAATTTGACTATCACATGACTATGTTGTTATTGAAGTGTTGTATCAGTGAAGAATTATGTTGTGTCAGTGAAGTGTGTTGTATCAGTGAAGAATTATGTCGTGTCAGTGAAGTGTGCTGTGTAAGTGAAACGTGTTCCTGTCAGTGAAACTTTATAGTTTATAGTGGCAGTGCATAGTATTTGAACAGTGAAATGTTTTTGAAGTGTTAGTGAAATCAGGATAGAATCAGTGAAATGTGTCGTAGTTCCAGTGCAGTGAGTGAGTTGACAGCGAAATGAGTGTAATTTGAAAGGTACTTGTGCAGATATGAACATATCATACTCGTGGATTTTAGTTCGATCTTAGTTTTAAGATACAAATTAGATTTATTTCAAATGTTATTTTAAGTGATCGTTTCATTTAATTTATTATATTCCCTATTATTATTATTATTATTATTATTATTATTATTATTATTATTATTAATTATTAGTATTATTATTAATTGTATTTTAATTAACAAGTTTATTATTGTCATTATTGAGGGTAATTAGTTACCACTGCCACCGGGTATATACCCACTGCAGTGTGAATAAATACATACATACAAATGGAGAGATCTATTACGGAGTAGGTGCCGTGGGCGAGAGATAGATGTGTGGCTGCTCCTGTATTAAGAGTAATGAGATTCAAGCTAGTAGAAATCTCCACTATTACATGTCCTCTGTCATTGTCATTCATTGAACCCCAGCGGTGATGGGAGGCATTAAAATCTCCCACCAAAAGAAATGGGGCGGGGAGCTGATCTACAAAAAACTGAAATTCACGTATCGTTAATTCAAAGTCGGGTGGTATATATATATATATATATATATATATATATATATATATATATATGCAAGCTATTGTAAATTCTATGGTAGGCAGGTGTATTCGGATTACTATATTCTGAATGATGCTTTGAATGTTAATTGCAGAGGACATGATACAATTTTTCACCAAGATAGCACATTCTCCATTGGCCCTGACACCAGCCAGGTGATCGTGCCGGTGAACCCTGTAACCACGAATGGATAGGGAATGTTCAGGCCGAAGGTGTGTCTCTTGGAGACATAGAATAGCGGGTTCTTCATCATAGATTAGCTGCTGTAATTCTGCATATCGGAAGCGAACTCCGTTCACATTCCACTGAATTATGTCTTTACGCATAAAAAAATCTTTAGGTCATGGTGGTGGTTTCACGGGAGATTTTCTCTTTTTCTTATCACCAGAGCTGCGTTGTCTTGATTGCTTATTTCGCTGCTGTGGGGATTCACTTTCTGACCTTCGTTCTCCCGACCTGGAGCGAGAGCTGGGTGTCTCGGCTGATCGGGGACTTTGACGACGTGGTTTTCTCTCCGCCGTGAAACCGGTAGATTTAGTCGTCAACACACAGGTCTTTGGACTGTATGGTCTGATAGTAAGCCCACAGCTATAATCATCAGGCTCTGCTGTTTGAATTGCAGCATCGACATAAGTTTGAGTAGATGTCTCTACTCTCTGACGGGTGTCGTCCAGAGGTGGCGTTTGCGTGGAGGCATCACATCCCTTATGACCTTTATGGACTATTGACGCATATGTTGTGGTCGTCTTTTTCTTCTGGTCGTCATTGTACCGCTTACGTGCTTCGAAAAATGTTATGTTATCTCTGACACGAAGTTCTTGGATATCCTTCTCTTCTATGTATCTCGGACATTCTTTAGAGCTAGGAGCATGGTCCCCATTGCAATTTATACAGTGCTCACTGTGAGGACACAGGGAATCCCCATGATCTCCCTCACCGCACTTCGCACACACGATGTTATTTGTACATCTCTGTTGTGTATGACCGAATCGCTGGCACCGGAAGCACCGCATAGGATTCGGTACATATGCACGAACAGGGACACGCTCGTAGCCTATGAGAATGAACTCCGGGAGAGATGGAACTTCGAAGGTCAAGGATATGGTCCGAAGTGGAACAGTCTGTCCGTCCCGCTTACATAAAAGACGGTAGGCCTTGGAAACAGACTGCTCCGCCAGCTCCAGTTGGATTTCTTCATCGAACAGCCCTTCTAAAGAGCTCGTAGTAATCACTCCTCTCGTGGTGTTGAGAGAGGAGTGACGCTCAACTTAATGGGATAAGAACCAAGTAACTTCGCTTTCAGAAGGGTCTCACTTTGCTTTGCACTTAAAGTTTCAACCAGAAGACTTCCATTTCGAAGGCGAGTAGCATTTCTAACCTTACCAATCATCGCGTCGAGAGCGCGTTTGATATAGAAGGGACTGATATCTTTCATTGTCTTTTCATTCCCGTCGATATTTAGACTCACAAATCTCGGAGACGGCATTTTTAATTTAATTTTGTCCGGGTCCAAATCCATGTTGTCATCCAATTGTACTTTTTGTTTCTTCGGTAATGAAGAGGAAGGAGGAGAGTGCGAGGACATTTTGAACTGGCCCCCCCTACGGAACCGTCGGCGTCAGCCTGCCACCGGGGGGGGCGAAAGAAAAAGACACCGAAATATTCTTCGCGGACTGTGCCGGCCGTGGGGACCTACCCACAGCCCGATCCCAAGCAACCCACTTCACGCAAGTTACCCTTCAAACTGGACATTACATACCTAACGACAAGTTCTGCACCAGAGGCGTGTCGCAGCTTTATGCCCCTACCACGGGAATAACCGCCCGTGGCTCCCCACTCTACACTGAATACAAATGCCGGACCACACGGCTAACTCCGACCCACCTCCCAAAGCCGGAGCAATCCGAGACCGCACGCAGCTTCAGGGGACTTGTGGTTGATTACACTGCGACACCCATAAGTCAGCGGTAACACGTCGGGGCGATATATTCGCCCCGGCAAGCAGAGCCGTCACCAGGACGTCTAATCGCCCCGGGCCCCCATAGGGGCTCTACGTGAGTGTACTTGACGTCTGGTCCGGGCTCGGCACCTAAACTTGCATATAGGGGCAGTATGAAGGGTCCACTATTGCTTCGTTGCTGGGCGCCCTGTCGGGCCGCACAAGTTGGAAGTCGCGCTCGAAACCGTGGGACAGGACCAAGGAGATAGGAAAGATCCCCGCTGGTAAGACGGGAGTTGTAAGCCTAAGACACTTAACCTAATAATGTATATAAAAACTAGAAGAGGAAGAAGAATGTAACCTAGCAAGGCATCCTTAACAAATCAATCCCGTCATTGTGGCGGACGTGGCAAAACGAACAGCGGGGATGGAGAGGTGAAAATGGCTGTGATGATGTGGTGGGAGTTCCGCGTGCAATGGTGGCCGGCGAGGAGAAATACAGCGATGAAAAAGATGAGAGAATGAAAAGAACTGGGTGGTGATAAGGCGATTAATGTTGGAAAAGAAAAGCACGCGAGCCACCATTGAATCCCTCGGTCACCAACTTGGCGGAACCCACCTCGACCGGCGCGTCATCGTAAGATGAAAGAGTAGCGGAACGGAGAAAAATTCTCTCCGGCACCGGGATTTGAACCCGGGTTTTCAGCTCTATGTGCTGAAGCTTTATCCACTAAGCCACACCGGATTCCCATCCCGGTGTCGGATCGAATCTTCTCAGTTTAAGTTCCACCACTTGGGTTCCTTCTGGTGGCCACTCTCTGCACTACTTCATAGATGTCTATGAAAGTAGGACTAATGTCCACACATGTGCTGAAGTGCACTCTTTATGAGTGACTGGTTGGACGGGATCCGGCGGTATAAGCGCCTTCTTAAATCACAAGTGATTTGCGCATATCATGCATATTATTTTAATGTTCCGAAGTACACCGTTCCACTACTCTTTTATCGTGCGATGACGCAGAATATCTGCATGGAAACATCATATGTACTTCGATACATTAAAATAATATGCATGATATGCGCAAATCACTTGTGATTTAAGACGGCGCTTGTTCCGTCGGATCCCGGCCAACCAGTCACTCATAACGAGTGCACCTCAGCACACGTGTGGACATTAGTCCTACTTTCATAGACATCTATGACGTAGTGCAGAGGTTGGCCACCAGAGGGAACCCAAAAGGTGAAACTTAAACTGAGAGGATTCGATCCAACACCGGGATGGAAATCCGATGTGACTTAGTCGATAAAGCATCAGCACGTAGATCTAAAAATCCGGGTTCAAATCCCGGTGCCGGAGAGAATTTTTCTCCGTTCCACTACTCTTTGATCCTACAATTTCATTTTTATTAAAGCAGTTTCATTCCACTTCAATTATCATTACATATTAAACAATCTCTGAAATGTGACTATCCATAGTCTAATCGCATACAGCAGAAGCTATAACATAATCTTAATTGTATAAGTAAGATAAATTATAGAAACATTTTAAATTAAGGATGATGAAATAAACATGAATCATTTTAAAAGGTACAATTATTGAAAGTACAATGTTGGCAAACAAAGAAACAAATGCTAGGGTGGTGATGAAAACAAATAAATGTCAGGGAGGTGATAAAAAAGAAATGCCAGGGATGTGATAAAAATTGTAGGATAAGCAGCCATGATTGTTTGAAACACGTCGTTCCGTACCGTTTTATTGGTCAAAAATAGTATGACGTAGTAAAAGTTTGTCGTACGCCGGTCTCCGTGGTGGTTTCGCTCTCCGGCGTGTTGTCGAGGTGGGGAGGGGAAACGGGAGTGACGTGACAAGATGGCTGCAGCTGGTGGGTGGGGTGATGATAAGAAACTGTGGTGAAGTTTAAAGGAAAGGCTGTTTTTTTAAAATAACATTTGTTTATTACAGCAATAGGCTAACAAAGAAAGTATAACTGTGGTTCCCTCCTAGTTCTATGGTAGGGGTAACGGGGGGAGTCGTGATAGAAATTGATAGTTTAGAAATTCGTCCTGAGGCTTCGATGCGAGGAGAGTTATGAGGGGTGATAGTAAAGTACGACTTGAATGAGAGGGAGGTAGGGGTAACGGGAGTGCCTGGGGAAAATCGGCTTGCTCTCAGGTGTGTTGTGGGGGGTAGGATAACGAGAGAGATGGAATGAGGTAGAAGGTTAGTTCTCTAGTTCGAAGGATCAACACAGCGTGCTGTGCGACTTACCGACTTCGAGAACAAGCTCCTGGCATCGGAGGATCAACACAGCGTACTGTGCGACTTACCGACTTCAGGAGCGGGGAAGGGTGACCTCTATCATCGACGGATCAACAGAGCGCACTCGCGACTTACCGACTCTAGAGGGGGGGGGCTGAGGAGATGGTTGTGCTTAATCGAACAAGCCGGGATAAGAGCTGGGAGTCGAAGTCAGGATGATGAGAGATAAGGGTGATCAGGGGAGAGAAGTGTGCGGGTTGGAGGTGGTGATGAGGCTTGTAGTGAGACTAGAATAAAATAAGTTTAGAATACTTAAGAAGTGAGGCTAGTGTAGGAAAGAATACAGGAGACAGGGGCGCAGCTTGGCTCCCTGTTCCCGGAGTGGTGGCCGTGTGCAGACACGTCCGAACAAAAGACAACCATAGCGTAGGCCTGGTTGGGAGACTGCTGCCAGTGACGGAGGTCGCGCTAGAGCTACCTCTTTGCCATCTGACGAACGAGTGACTGAAGTCACGGAGATGCGTTATATTTATACCCCTCGGAACAATGGTGGTTGAGGACGCCATTGACGTCACAGTGCCTGGGGGTATTTCTATTGCCAACGTGACTCGTCGCCGCGCGATCTTTGCTTTCTCCCTCACAAGAGGGAAAAAAAAGCGAGCCAACCTGCTTTCTGAGAGAGAGAAAGCAGCGACTCTCATTTGCGCGGGTAGGTTTGAACCGTTTAAAGTAGGACGCACGGGCATCGAGAATTGATATACACAACAATCGCCCCTCCTGTTTTTGCCCGTGCGGTACTACTAGTAAGTTATGTAATATAACCCTTACAACAAGACAATTAAATACAATGAACAGAAGTGGAGTATCACAAAACAAAAGAATACACTGAACATGAGAAAATACAATGAATGAATACAATAAATTGAAAGGCTAAGGTTGCCTAGTCCGAGAGTCCGTGTCTCTTAAGCTATGGAGGTCTCGGCCCCAATCTGTGCTTATCATATTTGGTCTGTATGTTTGGATCATGGTTTGTGAACGCCGATCGCGTGTCAACAATCTTGTTTCGTTTGCCTTGCGGCACCACTACACTCGCATCAATAGCTCGTTCGGTTTGATCACACATCGCGAGCGCGCACACGGCGATCTGATCAGGTTGGCCACTGCGTTTTCTTCTTTGTGGAGGCAACACCGGCAATGGTGCTGCAGCGTCGCTCCTAGCAGCCTCCGGCGTCGTCTGGGATGGTGTTGGTGTGTCCGCAGGTCGGTCTGGATTAGGCGGGGAAGGTTTCGCCTCCTTGCAGGTGGTCACAGCGCGCCAACATCCTGGACCGCTGAGCTCGTTGGTCGTCCCTGTGGTCTCGGGAGACCGGATGTACCGAGGGATGTCGGTGTTGCTTGTGACCTCGGAATATGGGCCATCTGATGTCGGGTTGCCGCCTCGGAGTGGATCCGGCATCCCTTCTGTAGCAGTAGGAGGAGTAACTTTGTGCCTGGTGTCAGCGACGTCTTGGGCAACTGTCTGGGACCCGCCAGGGTCTCCCTTTTCAAGTGGGTCCTCCACCTGTGGTACCTCCTCAGAGCAACAGATCCCCTCAGCTGCAGTGGGGGCGTGGCTGTCGCTCGTGACTCCTATCTCCAACATGTGGAGCTCTAGTGGCCTAGACGCTAAAGGATCCTCCTTGCGTCCGCTCTGTGAGGGAGGGCCACTGACATGGCCGGAGAGATGCTGGTACCGTTCCTCCTTAGCGGGATCTCCGGGTACAGGCTTGACAGGTGGCGGTGGCTGTTGCCTTCCGCCAGGAGCGGCGTCCCTTTGTGGTTCTGGCTTGGTACCCTCTCCGGTTCTGGGATTGTTGATCAACGGTACCACTGCACCGTTTCCCAACCTCAGCTGTCCTTGTCGATAATCTAGTTGCGCTGACATGTCTCGCAACCATGGATTCCCTAAAATCGCATCAGCACGCAGCTCTGGTGCGACGAGGAAGTTGATGGGCTTCGTTGTTCCCGCAAGTGTGACGGGTATCTCTGCTTCGCCCTGGGTTGCCATTGTCTGCTCGCGTTGGGCAAGATGAATGACATCCTGTCGGGCTCGTATGGTGCTGCCATTTGGAACTTTCGCAGCATTGATGATGTTTCTGGAGGCGGCACTGTCGACGACCGCTGTGGCTGCGAGGGTTCCCATTCGGATGTCAATCCTCGGGACCGTTTCCTCTTCATCGGGAGCTAGGGCCATCTGCGCGACGGGGCTGGAGATCGGGATGTGGCGAGCAGGATCGGTGCGTCTCTGCTGTCGGACCGGACAGTCCCGATTGTAGTGGTACCCCGGGCAGTAGTGGCACCGTGGAGCGTTTGATGATGAAGTGGAATGATGCTTGGCAGCGGTGTGCTTGATGTCGCCCTCCAGAGGAACAGCACGATGTATCAGTTCCATTGTAGTTGTCGGAACAGGATGTCTGAGAAACGGCCGAAGTTGTGGCCGCAGAAGTTCGATGATCACTGGAATGATCGTGTTGGGATCGGCATTAGGAAAAAGTCGCCGATAAAGGAAAATTTTTCCCGTGATGAACTGATCGGCTGCCTCGTTTTCTCGTTGTTGCTTCCCGTAGAGAGAAGCTTGGAGAGTAGCCCTTACAGCCGGGCTGTCGAAGCGGTGAGTCAGTCCTTGTTGCAGTTCCTCCCAGGAGAAAGGAATGCCACTGAAGAGCAGTAGCCAGTCCCTGGCTGGTCCCTTCAGCTGCTGTTGAACGAGGCGTGACCACTGGGAGGGGTCTATGTGCGCCTCGGTAAGTAGGTCGCGGCATCTGGAGATGAAGCCGGCCGGATCCTCGTGCTCCAATCCATGGAACTCGGGGAGCACAAGTGGTTGTGGAACCTCGGCGGGGCGAAGACTGTGCATGAGTCTCCGCAGCATCTCGAGTTCCATCTTATCTTCATCCTTCTTCTTGCGACACCAGTCGCAAATGAACGGGTTGCTTTCTCGGAGCTGGGGCTCGTCCTCGAGCCCGAGGCACACTGCGTGTTAGAAGGTGGGGCAGGTGCCGCAGTCGACGTAGTATTGCCCGCGTCCGGGGCAACCCCGTTGACAGCACTGGTCTCTGGTGCGTGTAAACATGGTTGGGCGCCACCGAGAAAATTACTCCTCTCGGAAGAGTGAAGAGCTATGGGGTGTATGCGGATTCGTCTCAGTACCGACTGAGAAAAAGGCCCCACGTTGGGCGCCAATTGTCGTACGCCGGTCTCCGTGGTGGTTTCGCTCTCCGGCGTGTTGTCGAGGTGGGGAGGGGAAACGGGAGTGACGTGACAAGATGGCTGCAGCTGGTGGGTGGGGTGATGATAAGAAACTGTGGTGAAGTTTAAAGGAAAGGCTGTTTTTTTAAAATAACATTTGTTTATTACAGCAATAGGCTAACAAAGAAAGTATAACTGTGGTTCCCTCCTAGTTCTATGGTAGGGGTAACGGGGGGAGTCGTGATAGAAATTGATAGTTTAGAAATTCGTCCTGAGGCTTCGATGCGAGGAGAGTTATGAGGGGTGATAGTAAAGTACGACTTGAATGAGAGGGAGGTAGGGGTAACGGGAGTGCCTGGGGAAAATCGGCTTGCTCTCAGGTGTGTTGTGGGGGGTAGGATAACGAGAGAGATGGAATGAGGTAGAAGGTTAGTTCTCTAGTTCGAAGGATCAACACAGCGTGCTGTGCGACTTACCGACTTCGAGAACAAGCTCCTGGCATCGGAGGATCAACACAGCGTACTGTGCGACTTACCGACTTCAGGAGCGGGGAAGGGTGACCTCTATCATCGACGGATCAACAGAGCGCACTCGCGACTTACCGACTCTAGAGGGGGGGGCTGAGGAGATGGTTGTGCTTAATCGAACAAGCCGGGATAAGAGCTGGGAGTCGAAGTCAGGATGATGAGAGATAAGGGTGATCAGGGGAGAGAAGTGTGCGGGTTGGAGGTGGTGATGAGGCTTGTAGTGAGACTAGAATAAAATAAGTTTAGAATACTTAAGAAGTGAGGCTAGTGTAGGAAAGAATACAGGAGACAGGGGCGCAGCTTGGCTCCCTGTTCCCGGAGTGGTGGCCGTGTGCAGACACGTCCGAACAAAAGACAACCATAGCGTAGGCCTGGTTGGGAGACTGCTGCCAGTGACGGAGGTCGCGCTAGAGCTACCTCTTTGCCATCTGACGAACGAGTGACTGAAGTCACGGAGATGCGTTATATTTATACCCCTCGGAACAATGGTGGTTGAGGACGCCATTGACGTCACAGTGCCTGGGGGTATTTCTATTGCCAACGTGACTCGTCGCCGCGCGATCTTTGCTTTCTCCCTCACAAGAGGGAAAAAAAAGCGAGCCAACCTGCTTTCTGAGAGAGAGAAAGCAGCGACTCTCATTTGCGCGGGTAGGTTTGAACCGTTTAAAGTAGGACGCACGGGCATCGAGAATTGATATACACAACAAGTTTAATAATCAAAGAACTCTCTCACCATTAGTATTATGACTTGGGATGGAGAAGAAAAAGTCTGCCAGTTTTAAAAACTGTTCAATCCTTAAAATATTTACACCATACATCATTTGAAAAACAATCTTCCCAATTTTCTTGGAAGTATGAGTATGACGAGATTTCACAAATTTCAGAAAATTACAAAATTGGTTGAAGCCTTTGACAAAACTCTAAAATCAAATTTCTAATTTTTCCAAAAATCCACCCGTACTCTGTAATTTTATTGACTTAAAAACTATATATTTCAGGAAAGAAAAGCACATATGGTCACACTATTAAGTACAATGTTGTTATTTTAATTATTGGTTAAATATATTTTAACTGAACGCAAACTTTAATAAATGCAACATATAAGTTCGTGTTGAAACAATATTATATAATCTGGAATCTTTTTAATTCATTCATTACAACATGACTTAAAATATAATGTAGCCATTACAACGACAAAAATAGTTCAATTTTTCTCTCTCAATGGTAACGAAATTGGTCCTACTTTTGAAAGTTATTATCTTAATATAATATTAGAAATACCGGGTGTTTACAAAATTTAATCCTGAATTCTCTTCATGAAAGAATATCTCTTGTACAATGATTAGTATTATTAGAATTATTATTATTTTATGAAGCTGTTGATGAATGTGAATAGAATTATTTTGTCATGGTTATGGTTATGTTTCGTTTAAGGTAACCATGGCGTTTCGACTTCTTGCATTCAAAATCGGGCGCAACCTTTTACACACTCGGTATAAGAACTTAAAACTTAACTTCGCCTAATTGATAAGCTACTAATGTTTCTCCTTAGATAATAGTAATTAAGACGAAACTGGTGATGATGATTAAGCTGACGATTATGATAACAATTTAATAATCATCGTGAGTTTGATGGCAGCAAATGTAAGGGTTTCCATGTACGAGAATTAATCCCTATGCTGTAGCTCTGACCTATTTCTGGTTGAACTAAAATTTGTATTTTGTGGTATACAAGTGACTGAAATGTGTTATGGCTATATGCCATATACCAAGTTGTAAGTCTGGACATGTCGGCGTTGACTTATAGCAGGGGTTCGAGTGCCAGGAGGTGCTGCGTCAGTAGAGAAATGGACCCTGTCGAGCAAAAACTTGTGATTAAATACCTGCAAAAGAAGAAAATGTCTCCATCTCAAATTCACCAAGATATGTCAGGTATCTTGGGAGAAGCTACTGTATTATGGTATAGTAAAATGGTGGTGTCGAATGTTTAAATGTGGGAGAACATCGTGTGAATATGAACATCGTGGTGTCTCTGCGAGAACTGTCACGTCAGAAGTCATCAATAAAGTGCATGATTTAGTGCTGCAATATCGACGAGTCATCGTCAGGAATATAGTAGAAAAAACACGCTTCTCATACGATAGTGTGCATAATAGTTTGGTAAACAAATTGGGCATGAAAACTGCAAGGTGGGCGCCTCACATGTGGCGAGAAGCATTTAACTAACTTTACAACAAACAAAAAAATATCTTGAACGATATGTGACTATGGATGAGACATAGGTTCACCACTATGACCCTGAAACCAAAATTCAAAATATGGAGTTGAAACATAAGGGTTCACCGACTCCTTAAAAAATTCAGCAGGCAATATTTTGTTCTCTGTTTTTGGGATGCCCAAGGTGTTATTTTGACAGACTATGTGCAGAAAGAAACCACAGTAACAGGCCTTTATTATGCAAATTTAATTGAAATAATTCAGGATGCTGTCAAGGAGAAACGTCGTGGCAAGTTGAGGTGATTTTTTTCCAAATAGACAATGCTCCGAAGTCACAAGTCCTTAGTTGCAATGGTTGCAATTTCAACAGCATAAATTTAATTGCTGAACCATCCACCTTATTCACCAAATCTGGTACCCAGTGACTTCAGACTAATCCCAAAATTTAAAGATCACCTGCGTTGGAAGAAATTTTCATCCAATAATGAAGCCATATAGTCCATAAACCAGTGGTTTACAGAGGTTGGGCGACCCTTCTTCCAGGAACCTATGGAAATGTTGGAACATCGCTGGGAAAAGTGCATCAATCTACTAGGGGACTCTGTGGAAAAATGAGATAAGATTTTTTTTTCAACTATAAGTGGGTTAGGGTTACAGCATAGGGATCAACCCTCGTAAAACACAGAAAGAGTAGAGAATGCAAGGAGATTGATTTTCCATATATTTTTGATCTTAGCATTAGAATGATCGCCTTTCTCCTTCATATTATAGGAGACTTTAATGAACATGGAAACCGCTTGGAAGTGAGAACGTGATTAAAAAAAATGCCACTTTCACCTGGACTGTTTGCGTGAATCCAACTTTTCTAGTCTACCGTCTCTCATTCTACAGACAGATAATATTTATTCTTATTTTGTACATATTGAACTATATATCTATTACTGTTAATAATAGTATTAAACACAATGTATCCAACGAAGAAAAACAACCATTGACAAGAATAACTTAAAATGAAGAATACATGTCAAAGCAGTAACAGTATATTATTATGGTGTACCAAAGTACATATGATATTTCCGTGCAGGAATTCTGCGTTATCATATGATGAAGGATGGATATGATATAACAATATAGGTAACAGTAGTAGGTCTAGTAGTAGTAGTAGTGTAGTAGTAGTAGTAGTAGTAGTAGTAGTAGTAATAGTACTAGTAGTAGTAGTAGCAGTAGTAGTAGTAGTAGTAGTAGTAGTAGTAGTAGTAGTAGTAGTAGTAACAATAACAAATTCCATACTGTCCACAAGAAAAGAATATAATAATCGCTTATGTCAACATAAATGTCGAAATTTCATCCTTAAAATACCAAATTATGGAGAAAAACTCATGACATATAATGTTATTGTTCCAATCAATCTACCATGAAAAGACAGCCAAGAGCCATGCAGCAGGTCCGGGTGCCAGGAGATCCTTGTACCGCAACGGGAAATGTTAATCGACATTTAGCACTACGTTCAAGTCCGACATTTAGAGAAAATGTCAGCTCATTAGCTCAGATATGACGGTCTAAAGTTTATGCTTCCTTGAATCACTTGCAATATTGGAAATATCTCTCTGCTTCTAAGAATATAAACGGTGATTTTACAGTATAATTAAACTTAAGATAATTCATTTACTTATTTCGAGAGGTTCTCTACATTCAAATTCATATGAACTGTAGGATATTGATTCAATACGTCTACACACACACACACACACACACACACACACACACACACACACACATGAATACATACATACATACAAATGAGAGAAGAAATAAAGAGACTGGAAACAGTCAACTGGACCATCCACTTCACCTGGGTGAAGGCACATGCTGGGAACTTAGGGAACGAGCTTGCTGATCATCTGGCGAAGGAAGCAGCCGGCAGCAACGAGGTCGACATCTCCTACTCCAAGATCCCCAAAAGTGCAGTGAAAAGTGATACAAGTGTGGCAAAGTGAATGGGACACCTCAACCAAGGGTGAATTAACAAAATCGTTCTTCCCTATTGTACAGGATAGATTGTTTAAGAAACTACATACTTACTTACTTACTTGCTTTTAAGAAACCCGGAGGTTCATTGCCGCCCTCACATAAGCCCGTCATTGGTCTCTATCCTGAGCAAGATTACTCCAGTCTCTATCATCATATCCATTTTAATATTATCTTCCCATCTACGTCTCGGCCTCCCCAAAGGTATTTTTCCCTACGGCCTCCCAACTAACACTCCATATGCATTTCTGGATTCGCCCATACGTGCTACATGCCCTGCCCATCTGAAGCGGTCTACCACTCGTGCCGTCCTTTGGGTGAACCTCGCCAGATGTTCATAAGCAATGGGTTCTCGAGGTGAACGCAGTGGAAAACATCGAAATAAGTAACACAAATTTATAACAAGAATATAATTAACAAACGATAAATAACAATACAACAATGAATTGATGGATTAGATACATGATACATGAATTAATGAAGTTAAATAGACAAAATAATATAATAAGATAATCTGAAACAATATGACACATTAATGTCCAGAAACTTCACTACTATATACGATCCTGAAAGCCTCATTAGTCTCTCGAAATTATGATTTAGGTTTGAGTAATAAGCTCCATAATTATTATCAACATCATAACTTACAAGAAAATATTCTGTAATGGAGCGGCCACACGCGCTCAGTCAACATGAAAGAATATGTACTTAAGTTATAACTACAATTTCCATTTACAATAAGATCTCTCTACTATTAAATAACCAATTATCGTAGAGAGAGAGAGAGAGAGAGAGAGAGAGAGAGAGAGAAATGAAGGGACGGCGACAATCAGTCAGAAATCGTGTACAAACGAATGATCAATTTGGAATTCAATATTACTCCCAGCTATGGACCGACTAATTTGACTTCTGCCGCTTTATATAATTCGTCACGATATTCAATAGCTCGTGCTCATCAGCAATATTTTCAAAATTACCATTAAATCCTAACACAACATAACCTATATTCACAAACTCCGCGTATCCAATACACACGCGACCCAATATACCGCGAATCCACTTCGCCTAATCTCAAAAGCTATCGTATCCCAACACCACGTAAATTACAACTACAAACTTCGCGTAATCTATACACACGCGGACTGGTATGTAATCCCCAGCGAATCCACTTCGCAATGAACTCCACAAACTATCCTAACAAAATGTAACACATTATGCAGAGATCAATAAATTCAAAGTTACATATTCCTGCAACATTTTAATAATCTCTCTAAGTAACGTTACCTCTAGGCAGCTAAGTTCGTGAATGAAACGTACGGACGATGAATTCCTGCGTCAACCACTTTCTACAAGACGACGAATTCGTAAGTCAATATTTCTACATAACGACGAGTTCCCAAATGAGGGTTCCGTGTTTTCATAGTCAGCAGGAAAGCTCGTCTTCCCTCTCTCTCAGATACGTTAAAACCCTAACTGGCCAATAGGAATTTATGTCGGAAAAATAAAGGAAAAACATGGCGCTGTCAGTAGTATGGCAGGAATCCGAATGGCTGTCGGAGATGTAACAGACAAGTAGATCTGTTGAGACGTCGAGCTCGGCTCACTTCTCAAACGTCTGGATTTAATGTTCCTAATTATGTCAGGTGAAGGATACAATGCGTGCAGCTCTGTGTTGTGTAACTTTCTCCATTCTCCTGTAACTTCATCCTTCTTAGCCCCAAATATTTTCCTAAGAACTTTATTCTCAAACACCCTTAATCTCTGTTCCTCTCTCAAAGTGAGAGTCCTAGTTTCACAACCATACAGAACAACCGTTAATATAACTGTTTTATAAATTCTAACTTTCAGATTTTTTGACAGCAGAGTAGATAACAAAAGCTTCTCAACCGAATAATAACAGGCATTTCCCATATTTATTCTGCGTTTAATTTTCTCCCGAGTATCATTTATATTTGTTACTGTTGCTCCAAGATATTTGAATTTTTCCACCTCTTCGAAGGATAACTCTCCAATTTTTATAGTTCCATTTCGTATAATATTCTGGTCACGAGACATAGTCATATACTTTGTCTTTTCGGGACTTACTTCCAACCTTATCGCTTTACTTGCTTCAAGTAGAATTTCTGCGTTTTCCCTAATCGTTTGTGGATTTTCTCCTAACATATTCACATCATCCGCATACACAAGAAGTTGATGTAACCCGTTCAATTCCAAACCCTCTGTGTTATCCTGAACTTTCCTGATGGCATATTCTAGAGCGTAGTTAAAAAGTAGAGGTGACAGTGTTTTAGTCCGCAGTGAATTGGAAAAGCATCAGATAGAAACTGGCCTATACGGACTCTGCTGTAAGTTTCACTAAGACACATTTTAATTAATCGAACTAGTTTCTTGGGAATACCAAATTCAATATGAATATTATATAAAACTTCTCTCTTAACCGAGTCCTACGCCTTTTTGAAATCTATGAATAACTGATGTACTGTACCCTTATACTCCCATTTTTTCTCCAATATCTGTCGAGTACAAAAAATATGATCAATAGTCGATCTATTACGCCCAAAACCACACTGATGTCCAGTAATTTCATCTACATATGGAGTTAATCTTCTCAAAAGAATATTCGACAAAATTTTATACGACTTCAGCAAAAGTGATATTCCTCGAAAGTTACTACAGTTAGTCTTGTCCCCCTTCTTAAAAATAGGTACGATTATGGACTCCTTCCCTTGTTCTGGTGCAATTTCCTTTTCCCAAATTGCAAGTAGGCCTACAAGTTTATAAATTTCGTTAGATAATGCTCTTCCACCCTCTTTTATTAATTCTGCTGGAATTTGATCAATACCTGGAGACTTGTATTTTTTAAGATTTTATATCGCAATTTCTACTTTAGGAAGTGTGGGTTCCGGTATAAATGGCTCAGCAGTTTGTATTTGAATTTCGTCCCGATCATTTCAATTTTGGCCTATGTATATTTAGTAGTTGCCAAAAATAGTTTTTCCATCTGTTCAGGATTGAATGAGAGCTTGCAAGCAAGTCACCATTCTCATCCTTGATCACGTTTACCCTTGCCTGATATCCGTTTTTAAATTCCTTTATACTCTTAAATAAATCTCGAATGTTTTCATTCTTACTATTTGTTTCTACCTCATTGAGCTTTTACTTCAAGTAATTTCTCTTTTTATTCCTAAGTGTACGACTTGCTTCCCGTCATTCATTGAAATAATTAATCTCTATTCTCCTCAATTGGATCCTGTAAGAATTTCAATTTTGCCTCTTTCCTTCTATTTACTACAATGGAACAATCTCCATCAAACCATGGTTTCTTTTTCTTAGTTTTGTGATAGCCTATGCTCTGCTCAGCTGCAATTTTGATATTATCTCGGATATTGTCCCTCACGCTATTAACATCTAACTCTTCCTCAGCTTCGTCGGAAGTTGCTAAGGCAACAAACGTATTTGAAATTTCAACCTGATAATGTTGCTTATCCCATTCCGAGACTTATTGTTAGGTTTCGTAACAAGCTGTTTTTTACGGTGATGGGTTGTTAGCCCTTCGGCCAACCCCCAAGCTGGAGGACCACCCCTTATCGGCTGTCCACGACTGCTTATTCAATATATGCGCAGCTACCCTCCATATCTGGAGGCCGTCTCCTCTATCCGCAACCTGAGGACGCGCCATGCCGTGGTGATAGGGACTCACAATACATGGAGAAGCTACATAGGTGTACAAACTTAGCTACTATCCTAACAGGTCATGGGAAACTAAGATCGTATTTTCATCGATTTAAGAACATGGACGATCCAATATGCCCTTGTCAACTGAGTACACAAACTGTTGATCACCTGCTCTGGGAATGTGAGTTACTAAATAAATAAAGACTAAGCCTCAAGAAAAGTGTGATTAACGCCGACGGTCACTGACCGATGAGGAATTGTTACTTAGTGAATAAATATACAAAACCATTAAAAAAATTCACAAAAACTATTAATTTTGACATATTGTAAATAGTGAATTTAAGGAAAGTATGTTACTTTTTTAAGTAGTATAGCTCCAAAAATTGTGTTTAAAATGATTAACAATTAATTAATTCATTCATTCATTCACTCATTTATTTATTTATTTAATTATTTAATTTGTAAACAAAAAAACAGAATAGGCTCTAAAATAGTGTTGTAAAATGTATTTAAAAGATTCAACAGTAGCATAGATGTTGACACGTTGTAAATAGCAAATTTAAGGAAAGTAGGTTAGTTTGCCAATAGTATACTTCTAAACATAGTATTTAAAAGGATTAAAAATAGCATTTATTTTTTTATCTGTAAATAGAAAAACAGAATAGGCTCTAAAATAGTGTTGTAAAATGTATTTAAAAGATTCAAAAGTAGCATAGATGTTGACACGTTATAAATATCAAATTTAAGGAAAGTAGGTTAATTTGTTAAATAGTATACTTCTAAACATAGTATTTAAAAGGATAAAAATAGTATTGATTTTTATTTTTAATTTGTAAATAGAAAAACAGAATAGGCTCTAAAATAGTGTTGTACAATGTATTTAAAAGATTCAACAGTAGCATAGCTGTTGACACATTGTAAATAGTAAATTTAAGGAAAATAGATTAATTTATTAGATAGTATACCTCTAAACATGATATTTAAAAGGATTAACAATAGTATTGATTTTTTTTAAATTTGTAAATAGGAAAACAGAATAGGCTCTAAAATAGTGTTGTACAATAGCCTATATTTAAAAGATTCGACAGTAGCGCAGATGTTAACACGTTGTAAATAGTAAATTTGGGGAAAGTAGAATAGTCTAGCAATAATATGTATACATTGTATTCGAAAGAGTTAGCAATATTGTAATGTGTTATCTATTAGCATGTAGTATTGCATTCTTGTAATGAAACATTCTTGTAAAGAAGGATTTTTAAAACATACATACATACATACATACATACATTTTTTATTGCTTCATCTAGAAGAGGTTCTCATAATAATCACACAAGATATTGCTCTTCAAAATCATCTGCAGTCTCAATCGAAATGTTGATCCAGAGAGAAAAAGCAAGTAACTCGGTGAACGTAGAGTCCTTCCATCCAGAGGCTAACTTTACATTACTAACAAATTATGTATTAACAAAATACAAATTTTAAGTAAACGATCAAAAATGTTTGTTAAATCTGCTACACAATGCTATCTTATCAATTTGTAAAGTTTGATAGGTTTTAGAAAATCAGCCAAGGTAAATTAAAAATCGAGTTGGCATTATGCAAAGCTACCGACGACAGTTCATGGAAAATCGCTAAGGGTTAGAACTAAAGTTGCAGTATTTTTATACCAATATCAATGAATATGTTCACAGTTGATCTTAAATTAGATTTTGTGAGCTCACTACAGCATATTTCAACAGTAAAAGGTAAAGGTAGCCCTTTCACATGCCATGAAGGTACATAGAGGGGCATGGAGGAAGAACACCATGCTTTCTTGACTTCGGCACTAGAATGAGGTGGTGTGGTCGGCACCACGCCCCGACCGTATTTTACCTCCGGGAAAGACCCGGTAGGCTACACAGTTGTCAGTTAACTTATATAATTTTGTCTACAAACCTTAAGTTGTCTGCACAATTTCTTAAGGATTTTTAACATTTAGCTGCCTTACTGTATCACGGAATTAAGTGAACAGAAAATGAAAACTCGTTAAATGAACGTTATATAGCCCGTACGACTAGTTGTCATCTATATTAATTAATTATATAATATTTATTTATAATAATTAGATAATTTATATTAAGTAATCGAATATTACCGCCAATTAAAATGAAGATATATATATATATATATATATATATATATATATATGTATATAATGACCATCTTCGCATAGGGATCAGCACTCTGTTCTCTGATCCGCACGTGGGTTTGATTCTCGGAACTCTCAGACATTTTTTAGTCAGGAACTGGTCTCAAGCTTTATCTACCCAGATTCTTAAAGATAACTGAGTATCTGACTCTCAGCAAATGGGTGGATCAATTGTGATCTCTTTCTTGATTGGATACGTCACTTTGTGAAGAACATCCCTCCAAGTAGATCTTTCCTTTTGTTGATGGACTCACATGGAAGTTACGTAGGTCCTGATGTGTTGGCTTTGGCCCTCTCATAACAGCCATATTCTGCAACCATTAGGTGTCAGTGTTTATCGTCCCTTGAAGCAAGCTTTAGAAATGAGTTGGAGAACTTTCATATGACAAACTCCAATGTTGCACCAACACGATTTGACTTGCAAAAGTTGTTCAGTTTGGCATATGAGAAGGCATTGACATCAACAAATATCCGTTCAGAGTTTTCTAAAACGGGAGTTTATCCATTCAACCCATCTTCTTTGACAGATGAAGCCCTTACAGCTAGCAAATTAAAAGACAAGCCAACTCTTGGAAGTTAACAAACGCAGGGTGACCTTCCAGAAGAAAGAGTTCGCTCAGCTGTCTGTTTCATCACAACAAAATGATTCTAGAATTTAAATACTGTTATAGTCACAATCATGCCATGGTATGAGAGAAAAATTTCACAACCTCGAGCGGGAGTCGAACCTGCGACTTCCTGTTCTCCGGTCAGGCGCTCTACCACTGAGCTATCGAGTTCGTCTCACGCCAAACGCTTGGAATTATCCTTTCATACTGGCGACTCTGTTATAGAGTACTGTCCATGGAGTCTGTGAAATTTTTCTTTCATACCATGGCATGATTGTGACTATAATAGTATTTAAATTCATTAATATGTCACATCAACGGACGTATATACGTCACCAAACATCGTAAGATGAAGATTACAAAATGATTCTGTTCAGTTGCCTGTTTGAACACAAGAGAAACGACGTCAGACTGTAACAGATTTGTTGAAAACACCCACATATGATCCATCAAAGAAAAAGAGAACGGTTAACCGCAAAATACAGTAGATGTCAGAGCCAAGTGCCTTACGCTACCAACCAAACCTCCAGCTGATGCTTCAAAAATCTTCTCAAGGAAAGCCATCCACATCACGAGCCAGTTCTAACGATGAAAATTGGGTTTGTGGAGTTTGTAACGGATCCTATAATGCTGACGTCTAAAAACGAAATAATGAAAATTGGATTGCTTGCTCATTCTGCGGGAAAACATATAATGAGAAGTGTCAAATTTGCAGAATCTGATGTTGATGTTTTATTTATTTATTTTTTTATTTAGTAGGTTATTTTACGACGCTTTATCAACAGCTTTGGTTATTTATCGTCTGAATGAGATGAAGGTGATAATGCCGGTGAAATGAGTCCGGAGTCCAACACCGTAAGTTACCCAGCATTTGCTCATATTGGATTGAGGGAAAACCCCGGAAAAAACCTCAACCAGGTAACTTGTCCCGACCAGGAATCGAACCCGGGCCACCTGGTTTCGCAGCTAGACGTGCTAACCGTTGATATTTTATGTGTGATAGTTGTGCCACTTCTGATGTTGATCGTGATGATTCAAGTTGATTATATGAATAATGAATAACTTTAATTAGGGTAATTACGTTCATGTTAATGTTCAAGGTTACAGTGTAAGATTTTTCTGTCTTTATTTTATGTTCACTATTGTGTCACGGAGTTAAGGTTACAGTGTCACGGAATTAAGTGAAATATCACGGAATTAAATGAAATGTGAGTAATGATTTTAATTTTTTCCTCCTACGTAAACACAGCTATCAGTTATTACTTCACGGATTGTCATGTTACGACGTTTGAACAAATGTTTACAGTAATAAACAATATTATTTTTTGTCTTCATATGGAAATAATAGTAATAAAATCTTATTATCACGGAATTAGATGAGTTTACCCTACACATTCTGAACCTTCAAAGCAATCTCTATAGAAATATATATTCGTACACACGTATAATTATGCACATATCTTTTTTTTAACTTATTTTAGGATACGACACCAGGACAACTCAAACCAAGCTTCTTAGCAATGGCGTACTAAGAAATGACTTCCTGTTAGCAGTGCACTTGTTCCCAGTAGCCCAAATTTCTTGAGATGGTAGTTGATTAGCGCTGCTATCCATTGAACAAACTACCAACAATTTGTCATGTACACATAATTCAGTAATATTCATTATATTCAGTATAACGGAATTACATGAGTCACGGAATTAGATGAGTTTACCCTATATTCCCATTGTGCAACAAAACTCCCTTTAAACTTAACTCGCCACTCATTTGGATTATGCTGGATTTCTAATTCAGACATTAGGACATTAACATCATCACAAAAACACATAATATGATTTTTAAGTTCGAAAAATTTTGCAAACGCTTCAGATCGTTTCCTATAGACTGTAATTCTAACTCTTTCAGAATGTAAATTCTACTGTTGCAACATCGAACCTAAGATTTATGTTTTTCTCATCAAATTCATGTTCTGTACTAAATCATCTAATTCTGGTAGTTCGATTAGTTGCGTCACTTTTCTAGTGGTAGAGGACTCTATGTTGAATCGCTGGAACTTGAGGGTTTATCTAATCATTACTACCACAACTATCAGTTTGTTCATTAAATGACTTCAGGGGAACTGGTAAAATTTCATTATGAGGGTTCGGTCTAATTTCTGATGGCACATTTGGATAAATAACTGTGGATTTCATTTTCTTAATCAAACCTGATATTTTTGTCCTATAGAAATAGTTCGTAAGTCATTCACGTGATTTTTGTTCCCGCCAAATCATAGGTATAGCGAATGGTAAGGATTTTTTTTTCTAATGGCAGGTACTTGATTGTTCGACATTTACCCGTATGAAGTCATATATATATATATATATATATATATATATATATATAGACCAAATTACCAACAAAGTCATGCCCAGGGTGTGCCATAGGAGACTTGACCTACGCTATACTGCAGATGCGATACGCAATGTGCCACAAGCTAGAAGCCTAGTAGATCCCTAATCAGCTGTTATCCGCTGTGAAAGCTCCTTCGCCTCCTTGGAATCTAGCTTCATAAAACAGGCGACATCTGTAGGCGAATCACAACACCAAGTCTGCTGAATCTCCCGATTGACCTGAAACAATTGGGGATGACTATTACACTTTTACTATGTCATATTACTTTTGACCAATAAAATGGTACGAAAGGACATGTTTCAATCAATTAAGGCTGTTTATCGCTACAATTTTATCACTTCCCTAGCACTGGTTTATTTTGATCACTTTCCTAGCATTTGTTTGTTTTTTATTAGTTTCCTAGCATTTTGTTTTTTTTTTTGTTTGCCAACATTTCGAACTTAAATTCTTTACGGTACTATAAAACATGCTCTGCGATCTTTTTTTCCCCCGCATTAGATAGTCGACTGAAAATTGTGGCTCCGTTGAAACGTTTTGGTGAAGGTAACATTAGTGAAATAGATTTTTAGTAAATCAATTAATATCTATTTTATTGTATTAGAGTAACTTACTTAATTTCTTCTAATCTGTATATTATATGTTCTTCTCTTTTTATCATCTCCCTACCATTTGTTTCTTTGTATGCCAACATTTCAAACTGCAAATTCTTTACGGTGCTATAAAACATGCTTTGCGATCGTCAACTGATACTGATGACTCCGTTCAAACGTTTTGGTGAAGCTAACATCAGTGAAATAGAATTTAGTAAGTTATTAATATTTTATTGTATTAGGTTACTTTATTTCTTCTAATCTTTATATACTTTCTTCTAATCGTGAAATAGTTAAAGCCCACTCGAGTTTTGATTTTCCCTAGATTAATCAAAACCTGTAGTGAGATATCTGTTGATAAATGAAGTTGAAGTAAATGAAGGCGAAACAAATCCGAGGTCCTACGCCGAAAGTTACCCAGCAATTCTGCTTCAAGTGGTTGAGAGGGAAAACCTCGGAAAAATCTCCAACCAAGTAAGTTGTCCAACCAGGATTTGAACACAGGCCACTCGTTTCACGATGAGACATGCTAACTCTCACTCCACAGCGAGCGGTAGACGAATGTAGGCTTACAATGTTAAATAAAATACCCAAGGTATTAGTATTAAGTGAAATAATTTTAATGGCAATAAAAATAAATTACGTGAAAGGAATAATAATGCAAAATGAAACTGTTGCATAAAATCTTTAAAGCCAAGAAAGGTTGCAGCTTTCATACTGCCTTTTCATAAAAATAAGATATGGATGGAATCATATGTAACCTGCTTTGACTTCTTTAAGATATTCAAGTTTTGTATATATAGTACAGCACATTAAACTCCCGCGAGAACAAAATGGTAACGAATGATAATATTTTATGAGAGAATCAGAAAGTCGAATTTTCATGATATAAAAGTGGAGATTATAGACTAAGATCTTTGTGTTCCTTGTGACAGCTTAGAAAGAATTCAGTAGCGGACCTGCGTCTTTGTAGTTCAGAGTGATGGTTGGTATCTGCAGGTACACATGCAGTGTAGTCACTTGAATTCTGAATGAGAAGTTGACAGTCACGCTATTTTCTGTAATAATACATATTCAAATTGTGTTTTGCTCTTAATTTGCATATGTCTCACCCTGCCGGTGCCTTATGAAAACACGGCTAGCGAGTGTGCTTAACGCGGTGCAGTCGCGTGGGTGTTTCGGAAAACTGTTGTACAGGGTGTCTGACTTAAGCCGTTCAGTTTTGCTTAGGCAGCCCAAATGACAGTCGAGACATATGGGAGGTATTTAATGGTTTCGTAAGAGAAATAGGGGCGGTTATAACGTTCACTGACATAATCAGGCGAATGTTACGACTTTTAGTCTTCGTATGATAATTTTATGTTAAACACGTACTGTCAGTCTGTTACGTTAATTATTTTTCCGCCTTTCCAACATTTACTGCAGTCTTGGATAATGTTTTATCGAGTCATTTGCTCTTCTTGTAGTTTCTATAACATAGTTTTCTTAATACGCAACTTATATACAATCTTTCAAATTAGAGATGGGTAAAAAAAGCTGGAACCGTTTTTTTAGAAACTGTTTCACAATTGAAACTGTTTCGTGATATAACCTGTTCCAACTGTTCCAAAGGGTGTTACACTGCTCCAGTGATCACTTCAACGTTCCACATGGTTCCAAGAGATAACAGTTCAATTTCTAAACAGTTTTCCTCTTCTTTGTTGTCTGCAAAGGCCACGTGTAGCGCTATCATTGACCTCCAATTGAAAGTAGATATTATAATATTATCCATGTTCCTCACGGCCTTCGTGCAACAGTAGCCTATGTAGGATCGTGCAATTTAATTGTACGAATCAAATTCTCTAATAAATCTGATATTAATTATTATTAGCTGTCCATTGATGGAGAATATGTTCATGGTGACCTAACATAGTGTTAATTATTAATATACCGCGAAAAATACCATCGGCTAATGTCATCGTTATTAAACTCTCCTAGGGTTATATGCATTATTTTTTACTGAAATCGATTCATTTTGAATTGTAGTTATTTACTGTACCCTTAACAGTGACCTTTGAAAAATGACTTTCGTTATCATAATATACTGAACAGCTGATTTAAAGACGATTCAAGGGCTTTGAAACATGTTCCCGAAGCAGATGAGAGGTTGAAACAGTTGGAATACTTGGAACAGTTGCTACTGATGTTATAAAAATATTCTTATGAGACTGTTCCTTTGAAACTGTTATTTTGGAACAGCTTCGTTCATGAAACAGTTACAGTCGAAACTCTTTCTTAAAAAGAACAGTTTATGGCATATCTGCTTCAAATTATCATAATTATTTTGTTTCAATCGGAATGAGCAACGGATCTTTAAATAACAGAGAGCGCAGAATACTGACACAGTTTATTAATTTATTTCAATATATTTTGAATATGTCACACCACACCTAATGATATTGAAATGAGAACGTCAAAACCTGGGTAGACCAAGGAAAAAAGTTAGATTCAGACTGTGACAGATCATACGGTCTAAGGCATACGAGATTAATAACAACCTGCATGGACTTGGACGAGGTCGATGTAGTTTACTTGCTGGAATTTCTTATATTCATTTCTTTTCTCGCTATCTTTCACTTTTGCTGTTACGAGCTTCACATATTCAAACCGTGATTGATTACCGACTGTAGAGTTCGAGCTTTTATAGCTACTTCTATGGAACAATCTAGTTCATATGATGTTAAGATGGATTGCATATTTCCATTTGAAAGTAATATTAATTAGAATATTCTAGAATCATCGGGAATCGAAGTTCGAAATTACAAAGTACGAAAAGAAGGACCCTCTTAGACAGTCGAAACATTCATACGCACTTATTAAGTCTATCTAAAAGCCATGAATTATCCTTGAGAGATCCGCATATTATAAATGTTTGTTTCTTTACTCATACACATCGTATGAATTAATGTATCAATTAGTCCACCGAACCTATGTCTCTTTATTATTTTAGCTGTTCTCAATCGTTACTTAAGCTAAAATACAAGCGCTGCGAGTTAGATAATTTCAACGACGAAAAGTATTATGTCCATCTCTAGTCGTATTGTACGTGATGCCTAAAAAACAATTTATGAAGGCTTGAGTCAGGCATCCTGTAAAACATTGTGAATACTGCCATAACTTAACATACATTTGTCATTATACGCTAATACTTGCTAGCTACTTCATTATAATATAGGATATTGCAAGAGTTCTACGTACTACTGGCACATTGTTAGCAGAATGCCTAGAGCGTCGGCTTTTCATGCTAAAGACGTACGTTCAGAACCCAGTGGGTCCAGGTAGAATTTGTAGTGAAAAAACATAGTATCTTGTGTATTACCGTGTATTACCGTTCTTCGTACTTAAATTTACAATTTATTCATTAATGATCATAATGATTGTCATACTGGTGTAATATTGATTCATCTCTATGATGCAGCACAAATTACATTCATGGCAGAATGCAATGAGTAAATATGGTAATAATTAAATATTAAATATGTATCTAATTTACAATGTGGAAATCAAAGTACTGGACATGAGGGATTTAACATGGAAAATGAATAATTATTATTGTAAATACTATCTTTAGTGTGTTGTCACAGGAAAAATTTATAAAAAATTGTTAAGGAACTAAAATTTAACAATACATCGAAATGTAGGCTACTATTTTATTTACTTAATAGATTACAAGAAATTACTTAAATATATTTGGAAATGAAACTTAATTTGCTTCTCATTTTTTTGGGTTATTACGGAGATGGCTAAATGAAACAATATTTTTTCGTCCACACTGTAGTACTTAATTTTAATTTTCTTATTATTCGAAAGCGTTAATAGCACAAAACTCACATAACATTTTTATTTATTTCATGGCTCTCATATTTGTTATAAAAGTTGTAACATTGTTATGAACTACAATCCACATGACTGAAACACAATATTACTAATATAAAATTAATAGAAGTAGTAACATTGTTATTTTTCTAACAGTGAATAAAAAAATATATTGTTCTATTCTGATTTAATTTTTAAATCTTAAAAATATTTATAAAATTCAAAATACCTTTATAAAATAATCTAATATACTGGAATTAACGAATGTTTGTACTTCTGACGGTTAACATTATGAGTGAGGTGGGGACACGTTACATAGCAACGCCCAATCACAGTCAGTTCACCTCTCACCCTGCTGCCACCAACCTTCAACAAGCATGCAAAACGCTGCAAGTTCAACAAAATATACGCATGTGGTTTATGAGTCGGTTTGTTTTTCTGTGACGGCATTTAATTGTTCGTTGTTTTTAGTTTTATCGTTTAATATTCTGCCTTTTTAACTCAGTGTTTCATAGTAATCACTGTAAGGAATTATTATAAGTGTGTGTGTGTGTGCGTGCATGCTCGTGTGTGTTGTTAGGCCTCTTAGTGTTTATTTAGCTTTTACGGTTTATTTTTAAGTTTAAATTTAAAATGGCTCAGTCAAGCCTTAAAGGTAAAAGAGGGCGGCCACGACTTCATTCTCTGAAAAGAAAAACTGCAAGGATCGGCAAAGAAACACCGATTCGTAACCAAGCCCGTGAAATGGTGTGCTATCGTAGGGCTTATTTTGAATTAGAAAGACAGAATGAGGGTCCGCTAATTGATGTTAATGAAGTGTTGGCGAGAACTGCTGCTGCTCTAAACATTTCCAGAAATATTGTAATCTATATTTGTAAGGAAATTGAGAAAAAGGAAAGGAATTTGAAGAAAAAGGAAAGGAAGATGGCAAACCAGCTGGGCATTCAGATGCGCTGCTGGAAACTCCCGGAAAATTCAAACCCAGGTCAATGCCAGTCACGGATTCATTTAAAAAGGATGCCATTCGCCGCCTGTATATTCACATTTCCTTAGAAAATACATAATTAATTAGTACATGAGGTCTTCCGCACCACTTCTCAATTTTTATGTTTTTGGTATTGAAATGTATTGTAGATTATCAATGTTCGTGTACCGGTTTTACAACAATGTTATTTAAATATTACATATGTCGCACAACTTTATTAGTTCATTATAGAGGCTCTCTGTCCTGCTTGCAAACAATACAAATTTGAAGTATGGTTTCGTTCCTGCAAATGGAAATTTAAATCCATATTACTTGTTTACGAATTCATTTATTTCGGTATATAATTATTTAGCCCTTTGTGATTAAATATACTTTAAAAATGAACAAAAATACTTATTTCAAATAATAACAGCACATAATTCGTTTATCTAACAAAATTTCCCCAGTCATCGGAAGGTTAATATTACAATTATTGTTATTATTATTATTATTATTATTATTATTATTATTAAAAGTGGTGGTATGGTAGTGACAGTAGTGATAATATTAGTAGTGTGATAGTTTCGATCGTTCAAAATTTGTTACGTGTAGTTTCGTGAAATTTAACTACTTTTTAATTTTCCGACGATGTCTTTTAGTCAGACAGCTCTCATAACAATCTTGGATTCAAGATACTTGCATTAGAAATTAGAATTCGAGCATAATTTAATGCAACGTGAGATAAGATGCAGTTTTGAATTTGAAATCCGCTGTCCCGTCCGTCTCTCACTGCAATGCGGCAACAGCGCACTCCTTCCTGCGACTCCACATACAACTGTCAGAAGTACAAACATTTGATAATTCTAGTATATATATATATATATATATATATATATATATATATATATATACGTACAGAGCGGTTAGCTCGGCTTTGGGCCGGAGCAGTGCGTACATTCGTCACAGAGGTACCTGCTGGAGTGTCTACGGCAAGGAAGCATGTTGAAGGTCACAGTCCCGTACGCGCGTTCCTTGCACTTATTCGCTTGATCGTGCAGCATAAGGTTCTTAAAATTCAGTTTCTTTCGGTGATACGCTTCATCAGGGAGTGTAAGTTTCTACAAGTGTCTTAAAATTCAGAGTGTGTGTGATTTATCACTTAATTAGCGTGGAAAATAATCAAATTGATCTATTGCAATGCCAACTGAAAAGTTCACGCTTGAACAAAGTGTTTTTATGTATGACACGTACTATGTAAAAGGCGAATCGTGTAGAAATTTGAGGTGAAATACCCTGGTGCCCCAATTCCAGGTAGAGAAACTGTTAGGCTTCTTGTTGTTTTCCAATTCTCTGTAATCATTATAACTAAATTACAATAAAATTCCCAACTTCGCGTAAACTTCTTTATGTTATAATATACACTTTTCAAAGGAAATATATTAGGCGTACTTACATGTTACACAATAATTATGTATCGACGAATTGAATTCTTCTGCAATCTTCTGTCTTGAAGAAACTACGTCGGTCTTCACACAATCTTTGAATATTTTAGAATAATTTCCTTCAATACTGTACATAACTATTTTTTTTCTTCTTTCCGTACATTATATCAATAATTTTATTTTATCCTACAGAAGCTATGTATACAAATTTATAGACAAAAGAAAATCGACTGTCTGACTTACATTGTTGTGACAGTGGGCTTACAATTTCTCATACGAATAAGTTCGACTTATTTGTATACACATAAGTCACACTTATTGAATCAAACTTAGCAAAGTACGACTTATTAGGCGACTATGAATACCATAATCATATAAGTTAAGATTTTCCAATAAGTATAATAATTTAACAAAGTCATACTTATTGAACAAATAAGTCACCGACTATGAATACCGGCCTTGTACGTGCATGTAAAATGATCCTTGCCCGTGAATTTATTACATTTAACACATTTCACTGAACTTTTATTGTCTGTTTTTACACAAGGACGACACCTTCCCCTCTTCTTGAGACTTTCCTCTTGGAAGATGGACACGTCTCTTTATTTCTTCTTCAATGAGCAACTCACCGAGTGTTGCAAGGAAGAATCGCCTGTTCTGTAGAGTATTTGGTTTCCATTCAGGAAATGTTGTCTTGAATAACACATATGAGTTATATGCAGATATGTTAAATTATATTTTAGGATACAACAATAGGCCATTTCTTTGTCTTCGGTTTTACTGTATAGTTGACTTCCATTTTGTTCAATGTGTCTACAGCTCCTTTAGTAGTGTTACAGCCCAAAATAATTTGAGATTTTCTTTTGGTGCCTTCACTCACTGCCCCATCGCTGTGCAGAGTACTTTGTAGAACAACACATTTGCTTTTTTTTTTTTTTTTAAAAGGAATGTATGATACAAGCATCGTGTACTTTGTAAAAGCTTGGGAGTCCCTTTGTTTCCAGTAATTTTGGTGGAATGGAAGGCTTGTTTTTTTTGCATTGTTCGAATCGTAGTGATATTTCTCTTCAACAACATTTGTCCCAATTCATAGGAGGTGAAAAAATTATCACAAGTGATGTTATGTCCTTTCAGGCCACAATATAAATCCAACACAACTCTTAGATCTTGATTATTTTCAGGGGCACTACGTGGTATTTTTCCAGTATATGGCTGAATATTCCATACATAATTCATATCATTGTCACAAAGTACCCAGAATTTTATACCGTATTTTGCCAATTTACCCGGCATATACTGGCGAAATGGACAATTTCCCCGAAATGCAATAAGTTGCTCGTCTATTGTGACGAACATATTGAGATTGAATAATTTTGGCAATATCTCTACCCATTTCTCTCACAAGTCTCTAATATGTGTAAATTTATCTTGTTCGCGTCTTCTTATTCGGGTCACACGGTCATCAAATCGAATAACCCTTGATATCATCTTGAACTTCTCTGGTGACATTGTAGCTCTGAAAATTGCCCGTCCTTTATATTTATCCTATAAACTCTCAGGAGACTTATTGTGTGACTTACAGACCCCTGCTAGTAGTTATAGACCTATATAAGCGTCTAAATCGATAGTATCCAGTTTTTTCCACAAACACGTTTTCCTTCAGCATTAGAATTGTTCAATATAATATTTTCAATAGGTGGAGGGAAATACAATTTGAAAGCAGAATATTCATTTGTGATGCGAGAAGTAGCATACCTTGTTGGACCTGGGGTGAGGTGACCACATTATGTGCAGCGTGCTGTCCCAACTGAGGCACAGGTTCTGTTTTTCAATGAAATGATTTACCATTCGATACTGTCACTGTTTTCTCTATGTTCCGAAATGTAGTTTGTATCTTCTCCTGAGGAAAAAGAACTCTTCTGAAACATGATCTTCATTTTCCGAAGCAACCTCATCATTATCTGAAATATCCACTAGTTCTTCCAATTCGTCATTTTGTAAGTAAGCTATGTCTTTCACAAAATACAGATGTACTAACAAACACAATTTCACACACCAGAGAACTAAAAACTACGTAGTACCATGAATATTTCAAAATTGGCAGGACGGAATATACAGTGTTGTGCTCATACCAACCATGGCTTTTGCAACTGACCACTTATTACAACAGACATTAATTGTACATTGTTGTCAATTTGAATTTGAACTGCATTTTGAATTAAATAATTCAAATGAAACATGATAATTAATACAGAGTCTAAAAGGACCCAAACAACTCGAGTGTTATTATTTTTACTGTTGCGAAACTTTATTATTGAAGAAACTTATTTTTTTGCCAGAATATAATTTGATAAAAGATAGATAAATTTCTAGCAGAAAATGTGTGCAAAGAAGATATTTAAAGATTTACAGCCTAAGAAATTTGTCACTGGATCAAAAAAGACCCGAACATCTTACGAGGGTTAAGCAGTGAACTCTCGAATAAATTACAACATGTTCATAATATGTGTATAAGATATGTGTGCAATGTCCGACGATACGATCATATTTCACCGTTTTTCGAATGTTTATCTTGGTTCCGGCTCAACGTTCGCAGAACTTTACACCGCCTTTCTATTTGAAATTTTGCGCTCCTCAATTCCAAATTATCAGATCACCGGTACATTGAGTATACCTCATCATAACACTTCCCGATACGCTTCATCATTCACCGTTTCAATTTCTCGTCATTGGAACTCCCTACCTCATACCTTAAGGGGCTGTCAGACATTTTCTAATTTCAAAATCCGATTGTCAGCAAGACTGCTTACACGTGAGCTTTCGTAAAATATAATTGTTTCTAATATTATGATTTTCATTTTTAATATATAAATTTTCTTTATTATTTTAACTATTACTTCGATTCACATTACTGTAATTCGCTAATATGTTTTCGCGGGATATCAGCCGAGTTAAGATTTTGGAATGCTCCAAGCTTTCGACTGCTATCTCTGCAGCCATCTTCAGGGAAGTGATGTCCGAACAGAAAGTCGAAAGGTTATATAGATGTGGCTGTCTCAGGTGAAACGGGATTGGTTGGCGGATCGGCCAATCCGGGGCCGGGAATTGTCATCGCTCGTAAGCTCCGCCCCTCCCGGGATTACTGCGTGAAGTTTGGCGGGCGGCGAGCCCTGTTCCGCCGGTTGGAATCGGTTGCCGTCCTCGGTCCGTGATCTTCATGACCTTGATTGTAAGAGGGCCTGAGTTGGTCTAAGGCCGGTGTCCATGCCTGACTGAGCTGGAGTCCACTGTCTCTGTTAAAGTTGTTTTTCTCCAGCTTGATCTCTATGGCCTCCTTGATTGTACGATCCCAGTAGTGGCTTGATTTGTTAATGACCTTGGTGTGGTCAAAAAGTATTTTATGCTCCTTTTCTATGCTGTGTTGCGCCACTGCAGATTTTTCCGGGTAATACAGCCTCAGGTTCCTCTTATGTTCTTTGATTCTGTCTTCTACTGTGCGGCCAGTATACATAGGGCAGACTGGCCGCACAGTAGAAGACAGAATCAAAGAACATAAGAGGAACCTGAGGCTGTATTACCCGGAAAAATCTGCAGTGGCGCAACACAGCATAGAAAAGGAGCATAAAATACTTTTTGACCACACCAAGGTCATTAACAAATCAAGCCACTACTGGGATCGTACAATCAAGGAGGCCATAGAGATCAAGCTGGAGAAAAACAACTTTAACAGAGACAGTGGACTCCAGCTCAGTCAGGCATGGACACCGGCCTTAGACCAACTCAGGCCCTCTTACAATCAAGGTCATGAAGATCACGGACCGAGGACGGCAACCGATTCCAACCGGCGGAACAGGGCTCGCCGCCCGCCAAACTTCACGCAGTAATCCCGGGAGGGGCGGAGCTTACGAGCGATGACAATTCCCGGCCCCGGATTGGCCGATCCGCCAACCAATCCCGTTTCACCTGAGACAGCCACATCTATATAACCTTTCGACTTTCTGTTCGGACATCACTTCCCTGAAGATGGCTGCAGAGATAGCAGTCGAAAGCTTGGAGCATTCCAAAATCTTAACTCGGCTGATATCCCGCGAAAACATATTAGCGAACCAACGCCGAGAAAGCCTCAAATCATACATTACTGTAATTGTTTGATTCTTAGAATTACAAGTAATTAAACTTATTTTCATTTTGTTATTATTATTATTATTATTATTATTATTATTATTATTATTATTATTATTATTATTATTAGACTTCGTTGAATTGCCACACGCAGCATGCTATCAGGTTACCGGTGTACGGTAGTATAGAGGAGGTGAGCGGCCGCCCGGTCTCGTAGTATAAGCAGTTCATGTTAAGAGTTGTGACCAGTCCAAATAGATAGAGCAGTTTCAGCTAATGTATACCTATGTAAGCACTTGTTTTTGCATTACTGTGGTTGGAATAGTCAAAGCTTAACATTTGTTCAGTGCAGACAAGAATTATGCAGAACATTACAGTAAAATAATGAAGGTAATTGATGCATTGGATAGCACAGACAGTTCCGCTGTTGCAGCTGTAAAATCATTGCCTTCTGAATATTGGAAGATATTGTGTTCACTGACTCTAATTTTAAAATCGTGTCCAAAAGCATCACCCTGTTAGAATCGTCTAAACTACAACTCTCAGAAGCCCTTAATATAGTGGATAAAGTATCACAAACCGTTATCCAAAATAACAATTCACTAATTTCAGAAAAAGTGAAATGTAAGTTGAGAAACATTATTGCAAAAAATTCTGCCTATTCACAACTTCGTATTATAAATTATGTACTATCAGGTCATGATAAGACGTCTGAAGTTGGTGTATTAAAAAGTAGTGACTTTCCGTTCTTCAAATATGCACCTATAACATCGTGTGATGTCGAATATACATTTTTCCAATATAAAAACTCTTTAAGTGACCATCGGAGGAGGTTCACATTGCAGTCGCTCAAAATGTACGTACTGTAACTCTTCACTGCAATGCACATATTCAAGAATGATGTGAGTATCTTACATTAAATTTTAAGAGTTAATATATTTCACTATAAAATAATTGTGTATTTACATGTTTAGACATTTCCTACTTCAATGATCATTCATTATATTTCTTGAATGGAGGATACAGGTTTTATTTTAACCGCAGTATACTGCTCAGTGTTTACATCAGAGGCATATTCCATCCTTTGCACGCCCCTTTCTCATACAGTCTATACCGCGTGCGCAATAAACCTTGCGATTCTCGTGGCAATTCCACGAAGTCTAATTATTATTATTATTATTATTATTATTATTTGTGTATTGTTCCTGTATATCTGCCATTTTTATATTTGCTATTATTCCTATACCAGTTGAGTGAAAAGAAGGCCTTAACTCGGCCAGTAGAAATAAATCTATTAAATAAATAAATAAAAAATTCGCTAATTTCTTATAATCTGTCTAGAAAACACACAAACATGCCAATACAAACAATAAGGTTATAAATTGGCTTTCTACGTCAGTAGTAATGTAAGACGAGGAGTCTTTCATGAACAATATTAAGATACATGACTCAATGAAAGACGTGAGAAATCGCAATATGTATTACAACAAAAATGGTCTAAATATTTCTACCTGCTATAAAACTGATTAAATCTCCTAACTTCGTAAATTATTTATCGTGTACAGGGTGATTCACGAAGTATGGAGGTGATTCCTGAGGTTATTTGGAACAAAATGTGTAAATAAATTAATGGGATCACATCCAACATTACGGAGTTACGGTAATTTGAAAACGGCAGAAAAAAGACATTTAGGCTATTTCAAGACTTCATTAACAAAAGTGCAAAGAATAATTAAAATACAAACAATTGATTGTTTATGTGTTAGTCTCTCTCATTTAGAATAGATTTAAATCAAATTTTCGAAAATGTCTCCCTGAATCTGAAGACAACGGTTTGCACGTGTAGGAGTTCGTACTTTCTCCGTTTGTTCCTTATTGTCGCCGCGGCATCAAGAATGCATTGAAGCAACTCCTCGCGTGTTTCTACCTTAACTTGATACACGATGCCTTTCATCCACCCCCCCCCCCAGATGCACGTGCCCAACGCTTCATTCACTATGAAGCGTTTCGAAAATATGTTTTAACTCTGTAATTATGAAAGCCATCTCATTAGTTTTTTACACTTTTAGTTTAAAATAACCCCAGGAATCATCTCCATAAGTCGAGGGAGAACTTCGTGAATCACTCTGTATATTAATCTCTTTGATGTTAGTATTATGACTGTATCTTTGTGCTAATGCATTGTGGAGACTCAGTGTTGGTTGGCACTGTAACAATAATAATATATTATATTCTTATTATTGTTGTTTTACACCCATTGCCACGTGATTTTTTTTATCGCAACTTGCTTCTCTGAACCACTAATGTACACATTGTACTACTCAGGTCTAAGTTGCAGGCTGTAGCACTTTCATATCATGTGTTACGTCTTGTGTTGCCGATTTATGTTTGAAAGTGAGAAAATATAGAAACTATGGACTAATCTTTATTATAAATAATGTTTCAGAAGTTTCCGAAACAGTTGTCCACAAATACATTTCGTTTTAGTTAAAAAAATAAAACAATTCCATCATAAGATGTACTTGCTAAACCTAAATCAACCTAAACCGCAACCTGAGATATTTGAGCATGTTGAAAATAATACACATCCTACAAATTAATCAGGAACTCTGTCCATTTGAGCAACTTATTTACACGAACTTCAGAAATAATTAGACTGAGTAGAAAAAATGGATAAAATACTCATATTAATGTACAAAAAAAATCGTTAACCTTTGGTTAAGGGAATTATATTTCAATCCTGTAAACACTTCAGAAGTAGCCTATTGTAAAGCATTATAGGTGCTAGTAAGAAGGATATTAATGATACATGAGCAGTGTTAGAGTGCTTAGGCACTTTTATGACTTTGTTCCCTTATTTTCAGGCTAAATGGCGCAACCTATATTGTTTCATGTGAAACGTCAAGCTCCAGTTTTTTACCTTGACATTTAACCTATTCTGGGCCGCAGTTCTGCACTTCTGGTTCTAAAAGAAATTTACATCTAATTATATTACCAAAATGTCAGCGTCTTCTAAAATTAATGGATATTGAAACTGGTATTCTGTTCAATATTTGATGTTATGTCGGGATTACTTGGCTAAAATACAATTTTAGAAAATCCCTTCTGAAAACAAACTGTAAGATATTTGAAGGGTTCAGGGCCATAGTGGACCAAGCGCCATTTATTAAAAACGGAGAAAGCAAGGGTTGAAGTTAAGTGAATACCATAGTTTAATAAAGACTGACATATACGTGGTACAGTCATTAAGTTCTGACACTGACGCCTGAAGGTTAGGCACCCACAAGAATCTGGATGTCTCAGAAGATGCCGCGTGATACGGCGTACACTTAAACAGATCGACATCCTCCCTCAATATAGTCGCCGTTGGCCGCTATGCACGTCTGCCAACGTTGGTGTAGCTGCTGGAAGCACCGCTGAAAGATGTTGGCAGGAAGATGCCGTACGGCTTCTCTTGTGGCAGTCATGACCTTTTCGGCCGCATAAAAATTACGCCTTCGTAGGATTGATTTCATGAAGGGAAAGAGAAAAAAATCGCATGGTGCGAGATCAGGTGAGTACGGAGGGTGTGGCAAAACAGCGACCTGTTGCCTTGCAAGTTCCTATTGGATAAGGATGGAGCGATGTGCAGGGGCGTTGTCGTGTAGCAACAGCCAATCCTTCCTATGCCAAAGCTCAGGACGCTTACGACGAATTGAATTGCGTAAACGGCCAAGAATCTCTTTGTAGAGGATCTTGTCTGCAGTTGCACCTTGTGGGATGAATTCTATGTAAACAATTCCATTTGAATAAAAAAACTGTTAAAGCATCACCTTGCCTTTTGACCTGTCTTGTTGCGGATTTTTCTGTCGTGGAAGTAATGGCGTTTTCCAGGTGGCGGATTGTCGCTTCAGTTGCGGATCGTAAAGGAAACACCATGTTTCGTCTCCAGTTATGATCGGTTATAGCAGTTTCGCCTAATTTCTGACAGAACGTGACGTTTGCCCGTTGCTCAAACTGCAACATACTCGAGTTCCGACGCGCGCATTCAAATCACCGTCACAACAAAGACTGTAGTTCTGCTTACAGTGCATGCACTCAACTGTCTCTTGTTGGGTCGAGAGACTAACTGACAAGGTATCATACCATGGCGCCACCTATGCGCTATAGTGCACCACAACGCCACTATGCGCTCAGTATTAGAACTTAATGACTGTACCACGTAATTTAGTTTGAATGTGTATACTTTATATTACTTGCTATATGTTTCCATTGAATTATGGTAATAACTTCATTTTAATCCATATTTTCTACGGTTTTATAAATGCCTTTGGCTCACTGTGGTTCGGAACGCTTTATTTATGTATTGAAGTTGTAAGTTTTCTTTTGAAGATTATAGCGTATAAATCATAAACATAACAAAATGATATAGAGAGAAACTGACATAAAATAACTGCAGAATATAATGCAGCTGTAGAGAACAGCTGTTATTTTAATGACAGGAATAACTTTCAATGTTTAATTGCAGATTGTGATCTCAAAACTCGTTCAGTCTATGTAGCCATTTGTATGATTTATATATACATCTATACGATTATGTTTGAGCTTTCGATCATAGTATTTTAAGCAAATTTTCTTTGAAAACAAGGACAAATCTTGCCTAAAATTTTGTATTATTGTGCATGTGACTTGAAAACTCGCTCATGCCGTAGAATGGTGGATACAAATCTAGTCCAGTTCTTTCATAAAAATGGACTGAACGTGTTTTGGGATCACACTATCCAATTGTAACTTACATACTTTTCAATTATAATTTTTAAAACAGCATTTTATTCGCAAGGAACTGATCAGACTCGGATGCAAAATGAACAGAATAGGGACTGGAAGACTCAGAGAACATATTATCTAAGACAAGGCAGGATTTTCATCTCGTCACAACTTTGAGAGCGGTTCCGGATCCACGTAGTCAGTAAATTCAGGATGACTATGTTGGTGACAATAGTGCTAGGCAAACAAAAACGTCATTTATAAACTTGAATCCACACCATATATTGAGGCTCCACACGTGCTGGTAATCCACTTCACGTAACCAGTGTGGATTAACCGGAGACCAATAATGGACATTGTAGAGATTCACCTGACCATTACTTTTGAAAGTTCCCTCATCAGTCCCCAAAATTCTGAGCTCGAAATCACTGTCCATGTTTAGAAACCAGTTGCAGAAATCAACACGAGTCTGGAAGTCATGACCCCCAAGTTCATGATGGAGATGAATATGGTGGTATGAATGAAATTTGTTGTCTTTCAGAATTCTAAACACTATATTATGGTGTAATCCTGAGTCAAATGGCAAACCTTCTTGTGGGGGAGAATTAAAGACATGATCTACCAGGTGCGTCCAACAACTAGAGAAGACATGAAACAAAGAATTAGAGAAGCCTGTGGGTCTCTCAGCTGTGCTGAAGTGCAATCACGGATGACAGGAGGTAATCAGAACATTGTTTAGCACAGGGTGGCGTACATTTTGAACACTTACTATGAAGAGTGTACGTACATAAACGACATACAGCATTTCTCAGAAGATACAATTTTTACTGCTTTGTGAGTAAATAATAAACGTTAGAAAAAAAGTTTCAGTAAAAGTTCTTTCGTTTTGAAAGTAGTTTCCAAAGGTACCTTCAATGACCCATGTTTTCATTTGAAATTTCGAAGTTGACCATAGGTATCCATACTTCCGGTTTGTTGCGGGAAGTGGTACTACCACCAATCGATTCCTTAAATAGGTTTTGGTTATAATTTTGTTTTTACGAACAACCAGTATCATATAGTTTTCGAGAAAGAAGGCTGATACGGATAGTATGAAACACCTGGCGCGCGCGCACACACACATACCCACCCACCCACCCACCCAACAGACACACACATACACACACCCACCCACTCACCCACCCACAGACACACACACCCACCCACACACACAAACACACACTCACCCACACACACACATACACACACCCACCCACCCACACACAGACACACACACCCACCAACACACACAAACACACACCCACCCACACACACACACACACACACACACACCCACCCACACAGACACACAAACACTCACACACACATACACATACACACTCACACACACACACACACACATGGTGAACCGTAAGTAATGTGTCATTAATTTCAGGGTGTTATTCTCTGTGATATTTCAAACCACAATTTTTCATATAATTTTTCTCGTTTTTGCTTCCTTTTCGAGATAAAAACTATTTTATATTGATTCATAGTGTGTTTTGGGAAAGTTATAGATTGAATTCCAAATATACTAAGTCAATTTAAGAGAGGAGTGTATTATAATACTAAATGATTGAAATAATTCTAGTTTTGTCCTTCAAATGTGTAGAAATTTGATCCGAACAAACGTAACTTTCCTTTCTGCAAATGAATTTTTAATGTTACATTTGTTCCGATCAAATGTCTGCACACTTAAAAGGACAAAACTAAAATTCTTTCAATAATTTATTACTGTAATACACTTACTTACTGGCTTTTAAGGAACCCGAAGGTTCATTGCTGCCCTCATATAAGCCCGCCATTGGTTTCTATTCTGAGCAAGACCAATCCAGTCTCCATCATCATATCCCAGCTCCCTCAAATCCACTTTAATATTATCTTCCCATCTACGTCTCGGCCTCCCCAAAGGTCTTTTTCCCTCCGGCCTCCCAACTAACACTCTATATGCATTTCTGGATTCGCCCATACGTGCTACATGCCCTGCCCATCTCAAACGTCTGGATTTAATGTTCCTAATTATGTCAGGTGAAGAGTACAATGCGTGCAGTTCTGTGTTGTGTAACTTCCTCCATTCTCCTGTAACTTCGTCCCTCGTAGCCCCAAATATTAAATAAATCAACAAATAGGCCTACAATTTTATCATGTCACTGCTGCACGTGTCCCGAAATAAAGTTACACTGTAAGCTAAATTGTGAAAGTTGCGGATGTTTGAATGATAAGTAACAGTGTCGATTTTGCTGTTGTGATGAAACATATCACTGTTGGAATAACCATACAAAATAAACGGTGAAGCTGGCAGAAATCTGTGAGACAATCCACACTGCTCTATAGCATGCATCCTTACTCTCAGCTTTTATGGCATCCAAACTGACTGGTGTTTCACCCTAAGATACCGTTTCTCTGCTCGGCGCTTTTCTGAGATTTGTAAACAGTAATACACCCCGAGACTTCAAAAGGCATTTTTTTCAAACGCTGCATACAGGGTATATAATTACATGCAGTCTAACCTGATATATTTACACTAAATACAGCAGTACCAGTATTTAACATTTTTGAGGAAAATAAAACTCGAAAAATAAATGTAAATAATTGTAATAGTAATAATAATAATAATAATAATAATAATAATAATAAACTATAATTTGAATTATAGAGTATGTTTTCTAATATAACAAGGCATGCAGTGCATGCGTAGCATGATCTGAATATTCGCCACTGCTACATATGGAGTTAATCTTCTCAAAAGAATATTGGACAAAATTTTGTACGACGTCAACAAAAGTGATATTCCTTGAAAGTTACTACAGTTAGTGTTGTCCCCCTTCTTCAAGATAGGTACGATTATGGACTCCTTCCATTGTTCTGGTACAATTTCCTTTTCCCAAATAGCAAGTACAAGCTTATACATTTCGTTAGATAATGCGCTTCCACCCTCTTGTGTCACTCAAATTCTTTGAGCTGATGTATTTAATGAATAAATAAAAATATTCGTCTCAACTGGATCCTGTAAGAATTTCAATTTTGGCTGTTTCCTTCTTTCTACTGCCATGCAACAATCTTCATCAAACCACAGTTTCTTTTTCTTAGTTTCATAACAACCTATACTCTGCTCAGTGGCAATTTTGATATTATCGCGGATATTTTTCCACACGCTATTAATATCTAACTCTTCCTCAACTTCGTCGGAACTTGCTGATACGGCAAACCTATTTGAAATTTCGACCTGATAATGTTGCTTAATTCTAATACTTCTTAAATTTACTGAGCATATTGGGAATTAAATCAATGGCTTACCCAAAACACTCTATGACATGTTTCTTATAAAACAATTTTTATCTCGGAAAGAAAGCAAAAAATTAGCAAAATTGTATTAAAATTTTTTGTTTGAAACATCTCAAAGAATGTACCCCTGAAATTAATGATATTATTTGCGATTCATATTTTTTATTTATTTTATTGGGTTATTTTACTACGCTGTATCAACATCTGAGGTTATTTAGCTCCTGAATGAAATGAAAGTGATACTGCCGGTGAAATGAGTCCAGGGTCCAGCACCGAAAGTTACTCAGCATTTGCTCGTATTGGGTTGAGGGAAAACCCCGAATAAACCTCAACCAGGTAACTTGCCCCGACCGGGATTCGAACCCGGGCCACCTGGTTTTCTGTCCAGACGCGCTGACCATTACTCCACAGGTGTGGACTTCACTATGTATATATATAGTCAACTCCGGTTATAGTGAACCTCTACGAACCAGTATATTTCTTTCACTATATCCGAGGTTCACTAAATCCGAAGTGTTTGTTTTTATATTACTGACGTTGCTATACATACAGTATTAATGCCTGTTTGGGTCAGACCACGTTCAATATCAGTACTAATGTTCGCTATATCTTCCAACTTAAATATTCTACGCTTCGACATCCTGATGTTCACAGTTCGAAACTTGAATCTAATCTAGCCATGTAAGTAGTAGGCTCTCACCGATTTCGCTCCTCTTCCCACAAGAGGTATGCTACTATGTACTCGGCCTTGAATTTCCCCGGTTCTCATTTACTAAGATGCGGGAGGAAGGATTGAGGATCATTATACTCTAATCCTTCTTGTAGTCGACCTGGTTGGCAAGTTGGTATAGCGCTGGCCTTCTATGCCCAAGGTTGCGGGTTCGATCCCGGGCCAGGTCGATGGTATTTAACATTTAAGTGTGCTTAAATGCGACAGGCTCATGTCAGTAGATTTACTGGCATGTAAAAGAACTCCTGCGGGACAAAATTCCGGCATATCCTGCGACTCTGATATAACCTCTGCAGTTGCGAGCGTCGTTAAATAAAACATAACATTTAACATCCTTCTTGTATTTACCCATTGGTCATCACTCTATTCTCTTTTACAAAACAAAACACTTTTTCTTCCTATTTTTCTAATAACCTCTTTTAAAGAAGTCAGAACTACAATCCTTCCTTTATCTCTCACTGCGTACACTATTCTCTTTAACGTGTGTCAAGCTGTCTGTCCAGGAAGCTGAACAAATCCTTTGTCTTTCAATGCACTTAAGGTATAGAAGGTTTGAGATTTTGTTCTGAACATATTCTTGGAAGTTTATAGGAGAAAGGGTTTTCTAAATTACCATTTTGGTCATTGTGAAATTACATTTTCTTGGGGACGTTCTAGTTTTAGGTTCACTATAACCGAATTGAGGGTTTACTATAAATGGAAATATTAATATACATTTTAAATATATATATACATACACACATTAATACTGTCATCTGATATCCTCTTGTGCACCGAACTTTTCTCCTGTTCACTAATCCTTTCAGTGAATCCTTCAGTAAGCAGTTTTTTCTTAGCCAATTACCCAGCCAATTTGTTTTCCTCTTTCTGTTCAATTGATTTTCTTCACCCACTCGTGCTAGCACAGATTCATTTCTTATTTTATCTGTCCATTTCACACGCTTCATTCTTCTCCATATCCGCATTTCAAATACTTCCAGTCGTTACTCTTCACTTCGCGGTAATGTTCATTTTTCTATGCCATACAATGTCACACTCCACACAGAATACTTCACCAGTCTCTTCCTTAGTTCTTTCACCACAGACTCGCATAAGAAGCTCCTTTGCCGTTGCCATTCTGCTCTTGTCTTCCTGGCAGCAGCTGATGTTACTACTTCTAGTAGGCTACACTCCAAGTGTTTGAAGCTGTCCACTTGCTCTACTGCCTTATTTCGAAATCTTACGTTTACAGTCTTTATTTTTCTTCCGATTACTATATTGTTTGAGTTGTTTGCATAATCTTCATCCCACACTGCTCACAGCTGTCATTTTTCTCCAGTAACATCGTGGTACGACTTTTCGTCCCAAGTCACTAACTTCCCAGAAATTATTTCGTCACAAGCAGTTTTCATATCAAATTAATGTCAGTACCATGCAACTGGGATGAATGCGAGACACGTTTGTCCCACAATTCTGTTCGTTCCACTCGTTAGGTACGAATATAATATGGATGATAAGAATAAAAATGAGTATATAATGCAGTATATACTAAACATTTTTAGTAAATACTCTTGTTAGTAAGAATAAAAACATATGAGTACCTACTTATTTTTGATTACGTACTCATAACCTGGAAGTACAGTAGAATATACTCAAGTGTTCAACTTGTACAGAATATACAGGGTGTCCCATTTATCTTGTGCACCTATTATAAATTTTTTGTTTGGATAGGTATTGGAATTTTTGTTTTTTAGAGTTATGTTAGAAGGAGGTCCTAACATAATTGTAGAGACTTGGTGCATGTAACTACATTATGGTACAAGATACACGTGACGTCATCAATTTTTTAAATAGCACTACATACTTTAATTATGTTGTATTGATTACACACATTAAGAAGAGTTTGAAAATATACCACAATGTCACCTTCCGAATCAATAACAGCAACAAAATGCAAAATGAATGCCATCAGAATGTGCCGTTTGTTGTGGTGCCCCATTCATCTTATGCATTAACTTACACAAAACGAAAGATGACGTTCGTACACGTCGTGTGTTGTGTGTTTACTGTCTTAACATGTAAAAAAACCACAACTGCCCAAGCCACTATCCACGTACAGTGGTCTGCACGTTCTCCGGATCTGTCGCCACTCGACTTCTTCCTGTGGGGAACTGTAAGGGACAGTGTGTACCAGAACATTCTGACAACACCAGACGACATGGAGCAACACATTCGATAGGCTTGTGTGTCCATTCAGCCAGCAACATGCCGGACAGTCATACGGTCTTTCGGGGAACGCCTTCGAATGTGCATTAATGTGAATGGTCACCATTTGGAACATCTTCTGTGACTCTTAAAACATAACATTATCACATTGGAAGTATATTTTTGTTTCGTTTTGTTGTTGTTATTGATTAGGAAGGTGACATTGTAATACATTTTTGAACTCGTCTTAATGTGTGTAATCAATGTAACAAGATTAAAGTATGAAGTGATATTTGAAAAATTGATGACGTCACGTGTATCTTGTACCATAATGTAGTTACATGTACCAAGTCTCCATACTCATGTTAACCCCTCGTTCTAACATGACGCTCAAAAACAAAAATTCCAATAGCTGTCCAAACAAAAAAAGTTATAATAGATGCATAACATAAATGGGACACTCTGTATACTCACATTTGGTTAGAATGAAAGTTAGACTATTTTCATTTTTATAAGTTCTTTCTCATGTTATTCAGAGTATAATTTGTAACAGGCTCAGTCCTCAGTACTTGTTGATTTGTGTTCAGTTTAAAGTTAAGTCTGAAAAAATTGCAGAATTTATGAACGATGTAGTGCCTCATGTAAAGATATAGAAAAATACATGAACATGTGGATCCAAAAAACTTCAAAAGCCTTTAACGCTTCACAAAAGTGAATGTAAATTAGTTAAATACGTATTTGTTCTTTATAAAAAAAAAACATGACCTATAAAATGTGAAAGACTATCAAATTATAAGGTTAGATTGTATGTTATTTATAATAACAATGACATTTTATTTTGTAAAGTATGAATTGTAAAATGCAATTACTTGTAACTTTAATACACTCAGGGACAAAAAAAACCGGACACTTTAATATTTGCTAGTATTTTGCAAAACATTATCTTCTCATATAATATTATGGTAGCCATCTTTTGTTATGGAGACGTGTATACATTGTTGATTGTTATAAACAAGCCATTACAACCAAATATTCCAATTTTGCTTTCGGAGTCTCAGCTATAACAATTTTGTCTCAACCATTTTGTGCTTCATTATCGTTATCATTCGTTATTTCTTTATTTTTACATTTTCTGAGTTACTGCGGTGAAATTTATATCTCAGAAACCTATGGATATTTTCGTTCCATTTTTTTTACCACAAACAACTCTCATAGACGTACTTATGTGTTTAAATTTTCAGAATGATTGGTTAAGAATTGTGCCGTTAAAAAAATATTTTCATATAAATTATATAAAATCTTGGGAATCATTTTGCATGTGTATCTGAAATTGTGATGACATGTTTTTGTGCTCAAAATATAGAGACAACATGGGTCTATGCACTCCTTGATTATTGTTCGTTAACATCACTTTTTTTAGCCAGAAAAAATTTTTATCTTTCATTACAGTACAAATATTCGAATTAAAAATTACATACAATACTAAAATAATCATATCTCCGATCTGGTGTTAGACAGAACAAAATGAATACTTGAGTTATTGCATAACATAATATTGATCGTGTGTGCCAAATTTCATGCATCTAGTCCAAGGCAATAAAGAATAAAATGAATCCCAATATTGAAAAATGAGAAAAATTAAATTTACAGATAATCCAAGTTGAAAGTTTAGTTAGTGATTATCTCATCAGAAATAGCTAGAAGGTTATGTTTTGAAGTCTGACCTTGCTAGAATCCTCCTGAAGCATAACTACATCCTTCCTGCTGCTTAAGAGCTCCTTCTGCTCTTATTTTGGCCATCTTCACCTGTTTTCGGTAGTGCTGGAACTTCTGAGTCGAACGTAGGATTCTGTTCCTGACGCGTCTCCTGTCCCAAGCAATACTAGTCTTCATCCCTTGATGACCAGGAGAAACACCAGCTTGCTGAAGAGTTCTTGTCATAGTTTTGCTGTATCCATGATTAAATTCACTGACTGCAATGGCTACAGCTATGTCAATTTTCCTTTTCGATACAAAATTTTCCTTTGGGCACTTGTTCCACACCATGCTGTGGAGACATTCATTGGCATTCTGTGTTTTTCCTCTCATACACCTTTCCAGGAGGTCAGTTGATGCCAGCTTCTGATAAAGAGGAATAATTTTCTCCAAGACAAATGGAGAGATTGGTGTGTGAATATGTTGTCGGTGCGTGCCGGGTTGTGTTCCCATAGCCACAGCTTTGTTGTAAAAGCACCAACTTTCAGGGCCAGCAGGGCATTTTGAGTGGAAGGGATTCGCATCAGTTGAGGAACAGTGGTGTAAAGTGGCCAGTACTGCTGTTCTCATTGCTGTAACATCATTAGTGTTTCCTCGTATGGCATTTCCATAATAGCGGGTGAGTTTCTGAATTGTAACATTTGTAAGACTCCCTGGCTTTTTACCTCCCAATTTAAATTCTTTGGCAACTTGTCTCAGCCCTGTACCTAGTCGTTTTGACACATGATTCACACACTCCTCCTTCACCAATTTAATAGGGCCATAAATCTTTAGATTTTGAAGATGGTTGAAAGTTTTGCTGTCGCCATCTGACAACAGGGTGGTGTATCTCAGTCCATAATCTGTAGATCTCTTCCACAGTAACTCTGCAGCAAATGCCTCCATACCACCAGATGATCCACTATAATTTTGTTGACACTCTGATTTATGACCTAGTTTCCATATACTGAACTCAGGGGAATCAACACCAAGATCTTTTGTAGCTAGTTGACATGCATGGCAGTATTTAGATATTACAGCATAGTCAACAACATAACCAGTGAGAATATCTATTACAAAACCGACACCATACAAGGATGTGTGTCCCCTCTTGTGCCAAGAGCCATCGAAGCTTACAGCAATATCCACTTGCTCATTTCTATTGTCATCTGTTATGTTTTTCTCCCTATATACAGTTTTTACCTCTTCCCTAATTGCATGCATTGAATTTTGGGCTACTGTAGTGTTTGTTGCAGTAATAATTTTTAAGTGATCATTGTAAGAAGACAGTGATATACTGTTCACATTTAGCACTGCTGAAAACTGTTCAATTGCTGAATGCCCTCTCCCAATATTTGTAAATGCCTGGACTACTCTCCTGTTTATGTCAAATGGTGCCCTAGTCGATGATTCACTATTTACCACTCTATTCGATGTCAATACTGAACTTTTCTCACCATCACAAGTTGTACATTTCATGGAAATTCTGCAAGCAAAACCTTGGAAATCTCTTGTATGGAAAGCTAGTGTCTTGTTCCCACACATGTCACAAGATATATTATGCAAAAGTTCATCTAAACACTTCAGATTTACTATAACGTAACTTGGAGAATTGTCTGGTTCACAACATACACTATCTACATTGTCTTCCAGGGAACGTAATCTTACATTTGTATCGTCATAGTCACCAAATGGACCTGGTTGTGATGTAGGCATAGTATCTAACACTGGATGTTCCTCTTGAACAGATTCAGCTGTACTTACCACATCACTTTTTTTCCATCTTGCCTGAATCCTTGCCTTAGCCAACTTCTTTTTTTGCAGTTTTGAAACACCTGCACTTTTAATTGTATGCAGCTTCTTCCTAGGCATTATTAATGATAGTCTACACTAAAAAAATACCCTAACTAAAGTATATCTATTCTACCTAAAATATAATGCGCAATACGAAATAACTAAACTGTATAAATGTAAAAACTAGGAAATAAAAGTTCTAGAATTGAGAACTAAACTAAATTACTTTGCAAAACATATAACCTCCAGACAGAAAATAGCACATGGCAATGTTTACAAACGGAATGAGTCGCTTTCTGTACTCATATTTCCTACTGCATTTGTTGTTGTCACCATGAAAACATGTTTTCAAGAAAGAGTTTATGAAAGGTTCTAAAAAAATTGAAAGTCGGATTCAGAGACATCTAGGGAATAGTTTGGAACTATTTGAACAACTGCAGTGTCTCAGTAGATAATGAAACACAAAGTTCAAAGAAAAACGTAGAAAATTCCATCCCTAAACTGTGTTCCTACTCCAGGAGGGAGCAGGAGATTTAAAAGGACGGGGGTGTGGCTCTTGAGCAATGCAGGCATTTAAAAATGGCTGTAATAACAGGTGTTCGAGTTGCGCAAAGGTCACCAAACTTACCACACTTGTTAAAAAGGACATGGAGAATATTTTAATGTAAGAAAAAAAATTATTTTTTAACAAAAATGGCCATATTTCACCACAGTACCCCCTTAAGTGGGGTTGTAACATTTGTCTTAAAACAAGATGCGACCTGAAGATGTGGCTCGAGCTGTAGCCCTTTACGATGATGGACACAGTGCACGTTACATTGCAAATGTTATGAATATGGCTAGAAGCACAATCCATGATGCCATAAAACGGTATAGAGAGACCCTAGAATATACCAGAAGACCAGGTTCGGGTCGTCCAAGAGCTACAAATCCAAATGAACACAGGTATATGGTGTTGAGAGTTCTTAGGGAGCGCAACCTGCCAGCTACTAGTGTAGCCCAGCAATTTGTTAACATGCATGGACGCCCAATTTCGGCCAAAACAGTTAGAAGGAGGTTGAAAGCAAGTGGACTGATATCAAGTAGACCTGCAATTGGTCCCAGACTTCTCAGGATGCATCGAGTTGAACGACTGCGTTTTGCAAATGATCACAGGGATTGGAGAAATGGACAGTGGAGCTGTGTCCTGTTCACCGATGAGTCCCGTTTCAATCTGTGCTCACCTGATGGACGTGAAAGAGTTTGGAGAAGGAAGGGAGAACGATTTTCACAGTGTTGCATTTCCGAAAATGTGCCGTATGGAGGTGGTGGAGTGATGGTTTGGGCAGGAGTGTGTACGGATGCTCGTACAGAGTTGGTTTTTGTTGAAAATGGAAGACTAACAGCTGATAGGTATATAAATGAATGTTTGGCTGATCATGTTGTGCCATTTGGCTAATTTGTAGGCGATAGTTTTGTTTTAATGCATGATAATGCACGGCCGCATATTGCCCATGCGATCGGAGATTATCTCTAAGAAGTGGGAATCCATGTTCTTCCATGGCCAGCAAGGAGTCCAGACATGAACCCAATTGAACACGTGTGGGATATGCTGGGACGGCGTGTTAAGAATAGACGACCGAGACCAGAATCGTTACAAGAGTTGAAGCGAGCACTTGGTGAAGAATGGGAACTTATTCCTCAAGAAGACATTGCTAACCAAATTGAGAGCATGCCAAGACGTATGGATGCAGTTATTCAAGCCAGAGGAGGTAATACCCGTTACTAAAAAGAGTTTTTAATGTTTAAGGCACCATAAAATGAAAAAAACAGTTAGACCCAATGATGCCACAGTTATACGCCCTTTGTAATTTTTTGTAAATTTTCTCATCAGAGATTTTTTTTTCAAATGTTGTCGTATAAGGTGCTAAATGAAACATTATTTTGTTTAAATGGGTTTTGTTTCATTTTGAAATAATTGGCAACAAAATACAAGCAAATATAGAAGTGTCCGGTTTTTTTGTTCCTGAGTGTATATATACTGCTCAAAAAATTAGAGGAACAGGTTTTTTGACTACTGTAAATTCTTGGCATAAGGCAATTGCTGTGCTGTAATGATATCACCTTTTGCGTTAATATCTTTTCTATTCAGCAAACACGAAATTTGGTTTTCTTCTTCATGGCAGTCCAAGGAAACCGGATAGTAATCCATCCATGCTGAAAACCGACATGATTTAGCTTGATCTTCTCCGTTTGACTATGGCTGTTTTAGAACATATCGGAGGCTATGGTCATTGTTGTGGTCTAATTCAGATGTTATTGCAAAAGAAGTACAAAATGATTGATAATCAGGGAAGTTGAAGTGGCACGAGCTGTCACCCTCATTCAGCAGGGATGGCCTTATCGTCAGATTGCGAATGATCTCCGTTACTCTGTGTCAGTTGAGTATAGAGCTGTCAAACGTTACAGGGAGACAGAGCAGTACGGAAGGAGACGTAGGCAAGGATGTAAACGAAAGACAACTAGAAATGAGGACAGATTTTTTATTCTTTCTGCTCTGCGTCGGCGTACATCAACTGCTCGTGGCCTGCAAAATGACCTCAGGTTAGTACATGGAAAAGCTGTAAGTGAACAGACGGTCAGGAATAGATTGCGGGAAGCTAATTTGAGAGCTCGGAGACCTGTATGTGCCCTTCGTTTGGAGGTTTATCACAAGCGAGTAAGGTTAAGATTCGCTCTGGAAAATGTAAATTGACAATTTCGGAATTGGAGGCAGGTACTGTTCACAGACGAACCAAGGTTCTCCCTGACTTCATGTGATGGACGAGTACGTGTCTGGAGAAGTCGTGGAGAGCGTCTCAATGAATATAACATTATTGAAATTTACAGATTTGGTGGGGGCTCAATTTTGGTCTGGGCCGATATCAACTTAGGAACAGGGCAGGTCGTCGTTCCTGGCCGGCTAAATGCAATCGCTTATGTAGAGAACATATTGCGACAACATGTTCTGCCAGTAATGGAAGATATGGGTGCTGGATTTGTGTTGATGCATGACAATGCGAGACCCCACGTTGTCGCAGTTTCCATGAACTTTCTGAACGTGCACGAAATTCCTGCTTGAAAAACGGATCCGCAGGCGCCATCGAAGCCCGCAGAACCTCGAAGAGCTTGCACTGGCACTTAATGAACAGTGGATGAATAAACCCAAGTCAACATTCGGCGGTTTGTGAGAAGCATATCTCGTAGATGCCAAGCAGTAATTCTAGCTCATGGAGGTCACACGAGGTACTAAATCCATGTAGAGATCGTATGGACTCATGTTTGTTAGAATAAAGAAACAGATTTTTCACTTTATTTTGTGTAGTACCGAGTAAGATGACCATTGTTGACCACAACTTAGTTGCAAATCACCATGGAAATTATTTTTTTATTGAACATAATGTTTGAAGTTCATGCTATATCAAGGACAACTTCCTATGTTCTCATTGTTAAATAAAGCATTAATTTAAAATCTTGTTCCGCTAATTCTTTGAGCAGTACATATGCTCCGTAAAAAAACACTATTGACATACCTGAAATTCTAGAAATTGATTGTAATCTCCATTCAACATCTCATTAATGACGGTTTACGAGTATTATTTTCTTGTTTCCCGTTTTATTAATGCCACTTTCATGATTCACTCTCCATTTCATGTTATTCTTTTATTTATTTATTTATTTATTTATTTATTTATTTATTTGTTTATTTATTTATCCATTATCAAAACTTGCAAATCTCAAAACACAAACCACAACAATATGCCTACAGCATATGAAAGTCTATAAAGAAATTGAGCATCACGGTGCGATGTGTAGTAGGTTATTTTTACGACGCTTTATCAACATCTAAGTTTTTTAGCGTTTGAATGAGATGAAGGTGATAATGCTGGTGAAATGAGTCCGGGGTACAACACCGAAAGTTACCCAGCATTTGCTCATATTGGGTTGAGGGAAACCCCCGGAAAAAAAACCTCAACCAGGTAACCGGGAATCGAACCCGGGCCACCTGGTTTCGCGGCCAGACGCGCTAGCCGTTACTCCACAAGTGTGTACGGTGCGACGTGGTCAAAGAGGGTATGTAATAGGAGTATATACTAATTTTTAAATGATATAGAAGGCTGTTGAGATGAGTACATATTCGCGTTAGGTAGATTGATTTTATTTTTACGAAAATGAGTATGTACTAATGGTTACGAGTATATGGTCACAAGAAGTACTCATTTACATTCATAAATACAAACCTTGAGAAAGTATTTAAGTTTTAATCTTACTACCCTATGTTATGGTTAGAGTATTCTCAGAACTCATACAACATTATCACTTAAGAATACAATGCGTCTTGTCGTTGCTATAACATTACAAATCAATAGGTTTCAAAATTGGAAGTGTAAATTATATAATTATCCAAGGAAGAGAAACATACTTGTAACCGTAGATTGTCAGGTGCAAAGAGCTGTAAATAGTTATAATAAGTATAAGGATAATGGTGAAATTACACAGTACTTACGTGCTTTGGGACATGCTGTTTTAAGATATTTGTTCTTGTATATGTACTTGAATTAAATAAAGCTAGTACACTTGTAAATAATTTATAATTTATTTGTTTTTTATCAGAATTTCATAAAATGTAGAAATTACCTTGGGACGTACAGGCTTTTGGGACTAAAAATTGGGACACAAAAGAAGGGACTAAGCATCTCTGGGACAAAAAATGGGACGAAAATTATACTGGTACAATTTGCTTGGGACAAATTGTCGTACATTTCAGTTGCCTTAGTATCATCTCATCTTCTGTTTACAACGCCATATCATCAGAAAATCATGTATTTTATTCCTCTTCCTCCTATTGTCACCTTTTCCATGTTCTGAAATCAGTTCTTCACTAAATCTTCCAATTATATGATGAACAGATTAGGTGATAAAGGGCAAATGCTGAATAATCTCTGCAGTTGGAAACGTTGCTAAACAAAATGCTATTACTGCTACTACTAGATTACCTACTACTGTTACTGCTACTGCTACTGCTACTACTAGGTTACTATTGTTACTCCTACTAGCACTACTTGTTAAAATTAGAAAAGCATTACATATTCACAATGTACCAGGACTTCTAATTATGTTGTTTTTATTTTATTTTAGTTGGTTATTTAACGACGCTGTATTAACTACTAGGTTATTTAGCGTCGATGAGATTGGTGATAGCGAGATGATATTTGGCGAAATGAGGCCGAGGATTCGCCATAGATTACCTTGCGTTTACATTACCAACCAGATAATCAGCCCAAGCGGGGATCGAACCCGCGCCTGAACGCAACTTCAGGCCGGCAGGCAAGCGCCTTAACCGAATGAGCCACGCCGGTGGCCTAATTACGTTGTTAAGTTTACCATAAGACCACAGCATAAAACAACATATAACAAAGAAGGAAAATAAGTTTCCACACACCAGCATGGAATTGAGCCTGGTTTCAATGAAAATGCTACCACTTGAAACACAGTCATACAATTCAATAAGTGTTAAAAGTTGAATTAAACACTGGACAAATACAATAGAATAATATAACATTAAAGATAAAAAAATAAAATAAAGAACATTCAATGACTGACAAACAAACAATATTACTTTGGGCACCTTAATTCCTCTCTCAACTAGTGTCTCATTAGAGTAATACATGTTAGTTTACCACGATGACAATACTATCATCACTAATTAGAATCAAGTTAGATCTGTCGGGGGAGAGACAGCTTCCAGTTTGGAAAAATATGAGTTCATTTCAGTGGCGGCTCCTGCGTATTCCATAAGAGGAGGAAAGAAGGTAACAGGACGAAATGACACCTTCTTGAATGAAACGTGCTACAAATTAGCCAACATGCATACATCTGAGACCAGGTAGTGTTGGGGTTGGTATTCCCTTCTGTATAGCAATAATCTGTTCTTGTAAACTGAGTTTCCTAAATTTTCCAAAATAGATCATGTTTTCACTTCCATTCATTGTTGAATAATTGCACAAATTAACAATTACAAGGAAATTCACCTCGCAGCATTTTTCGAGCACACTACAGCATCACACGTGTTGGAAGAGACTACAGCTACTAACACGTAATCGGAACCGCGGAAATGGGAATGGGAAATAATCTGAGGAAAGCGAGAACACTGCACCTATCCACGTGGTCTGTGTTGCTACATGTACATTTTAAAAGTTAGTTTCACATGCTTTTGAAGAATATCAGTTCTTGTAAAGTCATACTACCATTATTGTTCAAAGTTGCCGGTTGCCAATTAATTTTTTATGTTATAAATAATGTAGTTTGGAGTACTACTTTCAATTTCAAATATATTTGTACAAAACTGACAATTTGGCTGTTGCCCTGTCTAGTACACAATGAATGGAAGTGAATTTCAGGGCCAAAAAGATCTGCGATACTAACGTAGAACTACTTCCTCTTTGTTTTATATAAACCCGACTTTAACTTTCAAATATCCTTGAAAGTTTCAAACCATGAATAGTAACTTATATAAAGTGCAATGAATAATATTTTTGATTTATAATTAAAAAAAAAAAAAGCTTATATGGTGTCTTTCATAGCGTTGCGTTAAAACTGTTTTTAATGTGCCTCCTCCTAAATGTGTTATAGTCTGGTTGAATGCATGATCGTTAGATGGCAGCGGAAGCGAGCTTGCTGCACGACCAGTCGGTTTCTATTTCCCGCCCGTGCGCTGATTCAGAGGAGGATCTCCTCCCTCTCCGTTCATTTACTCGCTTTAAAACTCTGCTTCTTTCTCTGGCTGCTAGTGCGCTATTGTCTATGTATGATAACTGCAGTAAAGGAGGAATGGATTGACTTTCCTCCACACAATCAATCTCGCATCTTTCTCACAGTTTTCTAGCAGCACATGAGCGCGCATCGTTTAAAACTCGATCAACCGAGGTTGTCTTATAGCTGTGAACTTAAAAATTATCGAATCTTCCTTGAATTTCAAGGCACATATTTTATTTGGTATTTACTTTCAAAAGAAGAAAAAATTGAGGAGAACGTTCCTCCCTTCCCTCCCCCGAGGAACCGCTACTGGTTCATTTCTAAATGCAGAATGGTATTTAACAGGGGCGGCTTTCGAAGAGGGGCTGCGGAGCTGCAGCACCCCCAGACATTTGTGGCTCTTGTCTTGTTTTATGTTGTGAAAAACATTTATTATACAGTCGCTATTGAGCGGCTCGAATTTTTAAAAAAGTTTCGCTCTCAATGACATGCACGCAATCGTTAGTGAAGTCACTTCCTCCCCTGGTGCTGCCAGAGCGAAACCAGGGACAAGGACTATAGGGTGAAGCCACTTCCTCCCCTGGAGCTGCCAGTCTCGTCTCGGATGTTTTGCGCGTTAGTTTTACCCCTCCTCCCATGTTGCCCCTTGCCATGAATCCAGAGTTTTCAGGCGCTGCACAATTTGCAGCAGTTTGTCAGTAGCGCGCAGTTTTAAATAGGCCTACATTTTCTTTAATGTTGTGAGTATAACAAGTGCAACAGTGTTTAATTCTGTACAATATTTACAGTCTATTCAGTTCAGTATCTTAACAATTCAGGAGAAATGTGAAATTAAGTGCCCATCAGTTGAATCTCATAATGGAAACAAAATACAAAGGCTCGCATATTTTTTTCTCATTTATCCAGTATCCCTGCTTTCTTCTCTCGATCTCCACACAGTCTGTATTAGATTAATGTGTTTCAAAGACAATTCCATCAGCTGGGGCAAGAAGATGGATTTAAAATAAGAACAGTAAATGTTGTTCATGAGAAGAAGGAGCCATTGCTAGAATGTTTTCAAACCATAATGGAATCTGAAACATCTAACATCACAATAAATGAGGCAAGCGCCCTGGTGCGTACTCTTGAATATCCTGAATTCAATTTCTGGCTCAGTTATTTTTTTCATTTATTGATGTATCATGTATATATACTCGTATTATACAACCAACTACAACATCACCAGTTAGATATTTCTAAGGTTCAAATCTGCATATAAAAAATTAAATTATGGTTTATTTAACGGCACTCGCAACTGCAGGGGTTATATTCTTTTAAATGCCAGTAAATCTACTGACATGAGCCCGTCTCATTTAAACACAGCTTACAAGATAAGGTACATGGAACTAATCATTAAATAAAGTAAGTTGCTTGGTTTATTTTTGTATGCAGCCCCCTTAATTCAATACGCACGAGCCGCCACTGGTATTTAATATCGCCTAACTTCTGGAACATTTCCAGAATCCAATCAACATCATGTAAAGTTGAGTGCAGGCCTTGCCTGGAGTAAAAGGTGACCGGAGTATTATTTCTTCGGTCACAGGCGTAACAGCGTGACTCCTGATCCGAGGTAACTCTCGTATGTTGGTTCCAATCCCGCTGGCAACAATACTGTAAAGTTCTTCTGTATTTAGAATGATGTAATTCTTAAAATAAAAAAAATAATACTGAGTAAGTTCATATGTACTTTCTTACTTACGATACTTACGATATACTCAGAAAAAAATTTCTTCAGCACCGATATAATTTCGTCAATCGTTTTATATATGTTCTGTATATGAATGATTTTATCACAGTGGCTAAGATTTTCAACTCTATTTCCCGTCATATGACTTTACGAAATAAGAAGAAAAAATTGTTTGGATGTTTGCTTGTTTGTTGGAGTTATTTTTGCTTGGAGACAGTGAAGAATAATGTAGAAATCCCACTCCATATTTTTATATTATTGAACGAAAATTACGACCAGGAAATACTAAGGAGTGTCAGGAAGGACGTTGAACTTCATATTAAGCTATACCGTCTTGACACATTGACAAGAGTTCTACGTACTATCTGCAGTATTTAACAGGAGTTGTCACATATCACAACTCTGCTACACATCGTTACGACAGAAATGACCACCCACCTGCTGTCCAAATACCCACATCATATTGGAAAACAATTTTGTTGGAAAATCAGTTACAAGAAAAAGCTGTAACAAGGCTTCTTGTGATGTATATTATTTGACCACAGGAGTCAAAATATACGTAAGTTTCTTAACAATACAGGAGTTTCTCCATTAATTAGTTGTTTGCTAGTGTCATGTTATCAAATTAAACTCCCAACACAACTGCTCAAAATAAGACTTTCTCAAAGTAATGACAAAATTGTTGTGAATGTATATTGGTTTATAATGCCGCAATCCCGAACCACTGAGTACCAGCCATTTTTTCGGTACACGTAGAAATTCAGTTTTTTTCGTACCGTAATAAAAATCACTGTTTATGATTCGTTGACATAAAGATTATAAAATGTACAACAATGAATAAATAATATTATTTCATTTACAATCGAGGGATTTTTGCAGATGTTGCGAAAGTAAAGAAAATCATAAATGAACATGAAACTCATATCCGGATTACTAACTACCAATGATTCAAACGTTACATGTTCATAAATGATTTCTGTTCTCCGCTACAGCTCATACAGCAGTGCTGCTGGCTAAAATCCAACGGACCCGAGTTCGAATTCACAGGAAGTAAGAGGAGATTTATCTACCTCCCAATGGACTGAGTATGTATTCCTTGTCTTGTGTCTGCTCTGCCTTGCACTACTCACAACTTCCCAAAGAATGCCGCCACTTGTGGAACATGTTGATTCACAATATTCAACGAAGTGAAATACTGTCACATGTACTGTACCTATAGAACATAAACCTGCCTAAAGACAAAGAATCAAAACTACGTTATGCAGAAATGGATTTTCCACAACGAGCGGAAGGATTTCTGGAAATACCAGAATAAAAATTTTTCAAAATTCTCTCACATATTTCACGAAATACAAACAATTACATTGTACAGAATGAGGAGAATTTACAGATTTCGTAATAAGGGAAATCATATTTCTTGACGATATAAATATTTTTTATTTCACGTAATATTAAAAAAAAAAACATATTTTTGTCTTAATAAGGGTTCTTAAATTATCTTGGAGTCTTGTGTCTTGGCGTCGTGGTCTAAGGCATCCTGCCTAGGACTCACGTTACGGAATGCGCGCTGGTTCGAATCCTATGGGGGAAGAAATTTTCTCATGAAATTTCGGCCAGTGTATGGGACCGGTGCCCACCCAGCATGTGATGCACTTGGGAAGCTACGATAGTTAACGAAATCCGGTTATGCAAACCAGCTATAACGGCTAGGGGGTTCATCGTGCTAATTAAACGATACCTCCATTCTAGTTGGATGATCGTCCACCTCTGCTTCGGCATGTGCCCTTGAGGCCATCAGCCGGATGGTAGGTCTTAGCCCTTCATGGGCTGTAGCGCCACGGATTATTATTATTATTATTATTATTATTATTATTATTATTATTATTATTATTATTATTATTATTATTATTATTATTATTATTATTATCATTAAAAATTATCTTGGTGGTAAAGTGTAACTAATGAAACAGACAGTCCGTTGCAGAAGTGACAGTCTACGAGTGTATGCTTTATTCCGTAAATTTTTGTTTAATATAGACTTTAAAACTACTTTCAATATTTTAACAATATAAACGCTAATCTTAACAACAATCTTGTAGTGTCCACGATTAGGGGTCGTATTCAGGAATGCCACTTCAACTTCACTTTCACTTGCACCCGACTTCAGTATGTAGAAAACGCAGCATATGTATTCAGAGACACAATTTAACTTACACTTTAGTCGTAATTTAGATAAAAACTTGTAACATTCAAGATACGTGAAGACCAACTAAACTTGACTTAGTGCTATAATTTACCTGAACAGCAATTAATAGGATATTTGTTTACATCAATAAAGTTAAGTTTAAGGACTGAACTGAATTTAGAAGATGACAATTTCGAAGAAGCCGAAGAAGTCTTATCAAAAGACGAAAGAGAATTTTCAGTTTTAAGCGAAGAAGTTGAACTAGGGCTGAGGCCACAATGGAAGCGTCGACCGGCGCGGTGCTTTCGAAAAATTGAGTGGGGAGGAAAGAGCGTCGGTGTGGCCATATAGCGCAGAGTCTGTGAGCGGCGCGGCGCGGCGCGGCGCGGAGATAAGATCATGACAGTGTTTGCTTTTAGGCAATTCTTATCTAGAAAAAACAGCTTAAAATAGGAAAGGAAGAGAATTTTATGTTCATCCATTTAATAAGAGATGTGAAACTCTGAGAATTTCATCGTTTGTATGGAAAATTAGGGACATTTCCAGATAGATATTTGGAATATACTCGCATGCCTATTACAACTTTCGACTATTTTCTAAATAAAAATAAGGAGCGACTACAGAAGCATGCCATCAAATTCCGAAGATCTATCACTATTGCACAATGGCTAATCATTACATTAAGATAAAAGTATTTTAAGTTAAAGACACAGGATCATGCATTCTTCGAGCAATGATGCAGGTAGGCTATATTGCATATAAATTAAATTAAATAAGAATAGTTCTACGAATCCTTAAATTTTTGTGATGATGGAATTAAGTCGCATTCATTACAAATAATTGCATGGCTGCATCTTCCATGGCAAAAAAAAAACACGTTTATACTTACGAAAATTTAACATTAGAAATGAACACTTTTCAATATTTTTCATTTTATTCATATTGGTTTATTGAATTTAAGACGTATTACAATTTATTGTGTGCTGTGCAATTTTAATTTTTCCACTGCACTTATAATAATTACTTTTCATATGCGGCAGAAGAGACATTAAAAATTGTGCTCCGGACCACAGAAATGCTCTCTTGCGTTACTTTATTAACAGGATATCGAACTACTCTAGCTCCAGTATCTTCTCTTCATCAATTCGTCTGATTTGCGTTTTCGAGCCCTTGGCTTTGGTGTTGAGGCATTCGAAGACATATTCGTCTGAAGTGATACGTTATCATCGCTGACAATTGTCTTTACTTTCCCCCAAATCAGGGCTATTTGGAGTCGATGGGGTCTCCTGGAAGGAAAGATTTCCTACAGTCCTATCAGAAAGGACGACGTCCTTCAAAAACATCGTCGTCTAAATTTATATTTTAAATTCAACCACTTATTTTTGCCACATCTTCTGAAATAGAATGCAATAATGAATATTTAATGATTTAGTGTTTAAATATTAATCTATTCTAATATTGTCTTCTATTATGTTTATTTTATTTTATTGGGTTATCGCTGTATCAACATCTAGATTATTTAGCGTCTGAATGAAATGAAGGTGATAATGCCGGTGAAATGAGTCCGGGGTCCAGCACTGAAAGTTACCTAGCATTTGCTCGTATTGGGTTGAGGGAAAACCCCGGGAAAAAACTCAGCCAGGTAACTTGCCCCGACCGGGATTCGCGTCCAGACGCGCTGATCGTTACTCCACAGGTGTGGACTCTAGTATATTAAAATGAAGAAGAATTTAAGGTAAATTTATAACATTGCTATTTCTTATACGTTCATAACCACAGGGACATCATTGCGATCACTGACATTTTGCTTTAGGGTAGGAAAATCTACAGCAATTTTAATGGCAAGAGAAAAGTGTGAAGTAATCTAGAATGAACCGATTAAAGAATTTATACCATAATAAAAGAAAGAAAAATTAAACAAAGTGGTCAGTGATTACTACGAACGTTGTGGTTCCCTAATTGCTTCGTAACAAATGACAAAAAGCATGGTCAGATAAAGGGTCCTGATAAATTCGGTTCCAGCTATTTTATAATAATAATAATAATAATAATAATAATAATAATAATAATAATAATAATAATAATAATAATAATATATCTTATCTGGTTTATTTTTGTACTTAGATAAGTGCATTCAGTACAGAGTTTTAATTATTATTCTTCATTGTTACACATTAAATTTTGCATTTGTTCCCCTATTCATAAATATTTTGTTTTCCTATATTTATGGAAAGTCTCCATTTTTCATCTTGCATGGTGCGCACTTCATATTTTCATGTCCTAATTTCTTTTATTTGTGTAACCTTCCTCAAATTTCGAGATTGCCCGTAGACAAAGCATAAGGTACATGTGCCAAATACGGCCCACTTAACGTATCAAGATCTGTTGTACGTTTACTGAAGGAGATAAAATTCTAAAAATTGTACTAAAACATACTTCAGTGAGCAGTAAAGAAAACGTGGTCTCAGATTTAGAGTTATTGAAAAACTTTTCTATAATAGTGCAATATTTAAAATGTGAGTAATGGGCCTTATTTAGCACACTCTTTCCAAATAAGGCGCACTATCAGTCCCAAATAAGGCTCATGTGTAAATAAATAGTCGTTACGAAAGCAAATAAAAATCAATTAAATTACAATAATTGTATTTATACGAAATGAACTACAATAATAATATTCAACGTTAAGTAGAGAAAAACACAATCTGGACAAAGCAAATGGATATTTTGTCCTTAGTCTAGAGATCACACTCTGAGTAAAAAAAAAAACTCTTCTTAGTCTAAGGTCACATTCTGGGCAACGAAAACTGAGTATTTTAACCATATTTTCACTGTTGTCTGAAGATTACACTCTTGGCAGAGAGAACTCGTATGTTGTACTTAGTCTAAGATGACATTCTGGGAAAATCACACTGTGGACAAAGAAAACTGAATATTTTTTCTTAGTCGTAAGTCCAATGCATTCTTCATGAACATAATTTGAACACTTTACAGACAATCTCATGTCAGCAATACGATATTTTCTGCATAAATAGCAGAACCAACTTCCTTTTCTCACTCTTTTAGTTTGAATGCCACTCGGTCCAACTTCAAGAAGATCTTTCACGGAAGGCACAGGACATATTTTCCTCTACTGAGTTGTCTTCACGCTCAAACCTTTAGGAGTAGTGGCACTATTCTTATCGCTTTCGCGGTCCTCTGTAGGCCTATGTTCTTTAGCAGTTTTAACTGATTGAGTCTTCTTTGCCTTGAAAAAATTCCTAATTACCTCAACTGCTTGGTAATTAAGGGCCTTTCGTCGCTGGTTTGTATGGTTTTTCTTCATTTCACGGTACGAAAAATGTCTTGAAATGGAGTTTCTAATTGTTCTTCATTATCACTAGAGATATGGGAAAAGTTACTGGGTTCGTCATGAAGAGAGAAGATGTCACTTGTGAAGCTTGAGTCCCCTGAATCTCTTTTTCTGGGTTAATGCTTCAACTTGATTTGGCTGACGTATGAGCAATTGGGATCCAGATTATGATTGTAATCGGGTTTCTTCAGGCTTTTCTCTCCTGGTGAGTTTGGAAGAAGCGAAGGCACTCAGGGATAGCACTAGGGTCGAACGGATAAATTCCAGTAGCGCTAAACCCACTTGATACATTAGAAGGAGTAGCAGCTCTTGGCGAAACCTTACTAAATATTTCCCAAATATCCGTTTGTTTACTGTACGACTTTCAGCATCTTCCTGCGTTGACCAGTAAAGCAAGACTTCATCATCCCAGAATGCTTCGTAAGGTCCAAGCACGGACTTATCGAATGGCTGCAACGCATGTGTGGTATTGCTAGGTAATCAGAACAACGTAACGACTCATGAGTCTTCAAACCTTCTATGTCTCAAGTCATTTCGAGTCAAAATAACGCAAGTTTAAGCTCTCTAAATAACTGAAACTTTTGTGTTTAGGTATTACATATCGAAAGAATTAAAGTATTATATTTGACAAATAAACACAATTATTATGCTAAAATAAATAATTAAATTACGAATTTAGAATAATTATTGTAACTTTGATAATTGTCTTCACAATTTTCTGATAAATAAATTACTGTATGTACAGAACGTCTTTATGAGGCTCAAAATAAGAAAAACCTTGAAGATAATTCATGTTCCAAATAAGGCCCATGGGCCTTGTTTAGCTCATCTATAGAGGGCCTTATTTGGAGCTACCTGTGAATCCACACTTTCATTCATAGCTTTACTCAGGGATAAATAAATACACGTTAAGTGGAAAATATCAATACACTATCTTATTCTACTAATCATATGCTTTGAAATGATATATACCATGTTTATTTATGTTAAGTTACCAAAAAATGCATAAGGTTTATTAAAATACCTCGAAATAATAGCGACAACAGCTTCAGACGTCGTTCACTGTTCAACTGAAGCAAACATGGCGAAATCGTTCACTTAAACTGTTATAGTTTCTGGTCTAGCCATTAGAAGCCAGGAACTGTCAGAAACATTAAGAAACTAGTGGAAATTGTAATGTTATCTTAATTAAATGACAGATGGGCCTTATTTAGAACCGGGCTTTATTTGGCTCATGTACCTTATTAGTTTACATAATATCGTGTTTGGATCGAATTGCTGCCGTCAATGACATTGTACAAAAGTATTGTGTTCCTTATTGCTTTATTTTTAGTCTATTGTATACTTATTTATTTTTTAAATGGTCGTCCAATATACAAGCAGCTATTGTTGTTATAGGCCACTAGTATCTAATAAGAATTGTGGATAGAAGTTAGAACTGTAACAGAGCTAGAAGGAAGAGCATCCGTATACAATGAACTAGACAAAATTTTTGGCTTTCTCAATAATTTATACATTCTTCCTTCTGAGGACTTTAGAAGACACGCTAAACATTTTGTGGAGAGATACCCAGATGATGTAGCTTCTGAATTAATTGAAGAATGTTTGCATTTTAAAGAATTTTTGAAGGACTTACACTATTGTGACATGTATTCAGCTGGGAATTGTTTGAAACTTATTCGTGAAAAGAATTTAACAGTCATTTTCCCTCATCTCGACATCGCTCAAAGAATTTTTATAAGTATTCTACCATCTAACGCTAGTGGAGAGCGGTAATTCAGTGTTTTAAAAAGAATAAAAACCGCCCTAAGAAATACAACATCAGATAACAGATTGTCTTGTTTGGCGTGCTTCACGGGAATGCGAGGTTTTGCATTCAATTGACTTTGGGACTCTGAGCCATGAATTTGCAGGTAGGAACTCTCGACGAAAACATTTCTAGGTGAGTCGTCAAAGAATTGTTTTATTTCAATTAAATTCTTATGACTATTACATAACCAAAAATTGTCTGTAATAATAATAATAATAATAATAATAATAATAATAATAATAATAATAATAATAATAATAATAATAGTAGTAGTAGTAGTAGTAGTAGTAGTAGTAGTAGTAGTAGTAGTAGTAGTAGTAGTAGTAGTAGTAGTAGTAGTAGTAGTCCTAAATATTTTGTATTTCCTGCTATCCTATTACAGTGGATTCTCCTAAGTTCTACAAAACAGAATTGAAAACTCAGTCCAATAAGGTTAGTGGGTGTGGCAGGTGAAATGAATAAAATTCTTATTGGTTATCCATCAACGAATACAGTACTGTACTACTATACTTGCATTTCCTGCCCGCCCCGAGACTTGGGTATGCCCTTCTAGTACGATAGTGGCTTTCAACTGTTCCGTCTCACAAACGGCACAATTCTCAAAAAGAAAAAGAAGAGTTCATTAATTTAAAATCAGTAATCAATATGGATGTCCTAATCAATAAAATATTCCGTTTTCCTTTAACAAAACTATCACTACAAGACACAGAACCAATTCCCATTCAAATGGCAAACCCATTTCTCAGTGCCCGTATAGGGGCGTGTCGAATTCTCCTAAAGCAGTCGAACTATAGGATGTCGAATTTGATTTCTGTCGAACTTAAGAGCTTCCACTGTATTTTAATTTTAATATTGAGTATTTAGTAGTAGCAGAAGTAGTCCACCGTTTTGGCTGAGGGGTTAGCGAGTCTAACTCCGAACCCAGCGGGCCTGGGTTAGATTACCGGTCGGGACGACTTGCCTGGGTGAGGTTTTCTTCGGGGTTTTTCCCTCACTACTATGGATGAATATCAGGTAACTTTCATTTTCTACAGGCGACCTCCGAAGCTGCTGGCTCTCTCGACTGGCCTCCGGAACCCGGGGCAGACCTTCTCGAGGGAGGATTTCCGCCTCGGACCGTTAAGGGAGCCTTGAGGGGGCTTGCCGAAACAGGAGTGGTACATTGACTCTGTTGGCTGTAGGAACCGGTCGTTAAGGGGGTCAAGTGGTTAGGTCGGTGCGCGTAGAAGATCGGTGGGCACGCAACTCATCTCATATAGGGGAGTATACAATAGACCTCAGGTCGTAGTGAGTGAGATGTTCCCTCCCTCGCTCCCTCCTAACAGAAAAAGTAGGTGGTAGAAGTAGTAGTAGTAGTAGTAGTAGTAGTAGTAGTAGTAGTAGTAGTAGTAGTAGTAGAAGTAGTAGTAGTAGTCGTAGGCCTAGTAGTAGTAGTAGTGGTGGTAGTAAATAGTAATCACATAACACTTAGTCAATAATAAATAATAGTAATAATGGGGGGGGGCCTAAAACTACATTAGCCTAGCAGACCAAAATTTGTGAATCCTCCGACAGACATACATACAAATCCTCTTTTATTTGTTTCTTCATCTTCATAGCTTTGTTTCTTTATGTTTATCTTTTCTCCTATATTATATTCCGAAGTTAATTTTTTTCTTCCTTTATCATTTCCTTTCTTCGTTCGTCCTTTAATTATTTTATTTATTTACTATTTATTTACTTATAAGGTATCTGTATATTCAACTTTCCTTTCTTTTGTCGTTATTATTAGGTGTCGGACTATCTGTTCTTGTGATTAACATGGCTCTAGGTCACAACTTAAGACAAGATATGACAAGCACAAGATTAAATGCATACACTCAGTTCCGGGATCTAAGAATTTACATGATTATAGTGATAGGTTAAGCATAGTTGAGTTAGTGAAATAATTAAAAGTAATCATACTCATTTACTGCTACAACATAGAAATATCGTACATGAAACATAGTAGAAAGAACTCAAATCTCCATTCACATTATTGGATCACGAATAAAATGCATATGAAACATAACTCATTACTTAGAGTGTCATATTACAAGGAATATTTACAGTGATGTTGACTCGTGTAAAAATGTTGCGATAGTATAATAATATAGCCTACCAGTACGTATGAATAGCTTTAGTCACGCGCTAAATCGGACACGATTGACTGGATTTGTTGCTGTCTTACGTATTCAGCCGAGAGTGATGAAATGTAATACTATATAGGTAACTGTTATCGACTGCTTCCCTGCCGTCTTTAGACCGAACGGAGTAACATTTCTTACTGAAAGGTCAAAGATTAATCCCTCGTAACCTAGTTCATTTGGAAATCCCATACTCGGGAAATTTTATTAATGTAAACTCTGAAACCTGCACATTAGTAACCTGCAAATATAGTGATAATAATTCTTCACGGGCAAGGTGTATTTCTCATTATTTGTATGTTCACTGCTTTTTGTTATAGTGATAAAACTGTTTGATGCGTATTTCCCAGCCCGATATATTCTAGTGACAGAACGGAAGTCCTATAGGTGATCGTAAAAACTGCCGAAGAGTCCTCATTTCGCCACATTTCTTGTGAGTTTATATTTTAACTTACAGTAAGTAGCAGAAAGACATGGAATAGCTTCCAAAGTGGAGGTCGGAGTAGAAAAGTCTGCTCCGATTGATGTTTCTGACCATTAGGATGCAAATAAATTGAAATAAATTTAGGAGAAATGCAGTTCCAAGGAGATCGCTAAATCTGAAGAAAGGGGTTATTTTTCAATACAGTGCCAGAGAAAGAACTGTGATTTTAAGGGGGAAATGCAAGGGAGAAAAGTTGAAGTGGCAAAGCTCCAAGACGGTCTGTCTTAATGTCTTCTTCAATCACCAAAAATTTCACTTGCACTCACAAATTACAATGCAGAATGAATAATTGTTCATCTATTTTTAAGCTAAAATGAATCATGTAGAATTGATAAAATATTTGCAGAAAAATGGAAGTAACTAGAAAAAAAATATGTTACAAACTAGCATTTTGATTTAAGAAATCGTGTTCTTGTCTCTGAACTTGAACTCTGATCTCCATCGTGTAAAACCGACTTTCTGGAAGTGGGATTGACGGTATGCTACACAAATTCAACGTATTCTTTCCTACAACATCTTCATTTAATGCAAATAAGCTCAGTTTCTTTTCAGTTAAACACGCAAACTTTCTCTTTCCAATACTAAAACCGTCCCATTTACGCTCAGAACAAAACAGTGTAGCGTGAAATAAGATAAACATTTATGACTAACTAGGAATTTATAGTCAAAAACAGCAAGCGAACGACTACATAAGCTTCAAATTGAAGTGGATTCAAGCTTTTACAACGTCATAAACTACTTATGTTGAACGAGCCGTGTCTTACTGAGCACGAACAATTGCCAAGAGTTCTGTGTGAACATTATGAAAATTAAAGGAGAGATGAGATAAAATAACAATGTAGAAATCTTAATTACCGATACCAGTCTGTGAAAGTAAGCCTTCAACTTCTCCATTTTCATTAAAAAAGTTACTACGCTTTTCACAGACTATAAGATCGAGGCCACATTTCCATATTCGCAACTTCCATCGTTCTCTTTTCGGAGTTAAAATCACATTGGCAACTTGTAGGAAACATAGGCTAGTATATTATTGGAGCTTATTTTCGTGTTCTTTACAATATCTTCACCTTGCGCTTTGCTTCGTTCTCTTTTGTTATAATGTAAGATACATTAGTGGGACTGCGCTCGAGCTGAGTTCGAGTACCGTTTGGGCTGATTACCTAGTTGGATTTTGTCCGAGGTTTTCTTCAGATATAAGGCGAATGTCAGGTAATATCAATACCAATCCTTGCCACCATCTCGTCAAATACCATCTTTCTATCACCATTTACATCGACTCTAAATTCTAAATAACCGAGTAGGTTACAGAGTCGCTAAATAACAAACTAATAAATATATGAACATTCTTTCTCTCAACGATATTTCGAGACGCGTATACTCCAGATGAAATTCTTACAATTGATGAAGCTATATGGCCATTTCGAAGTCGAATATTTTTTCGAGTTTATATAAAAGGAAAGCCTCATAAATATGGAATAAAAATCTATGAACTGTGGGAGGCTAACAGTGAATATGTTTACAGTCTCGAATTTTATGCTGGTGCACACGAAACAGATACAGATTATAATATTACTTTCAATGTTGTCAATAGATTATGTGAATCAGTAACAAACAAATGGCATATGGTTTATATGGACAGATAATTACAAGTCCAAAACTTTTCGATCACCTGTGGACTGTTGAAACAAAAGTAGTAGGAACCGTTATGGCAAATCCCAAAGAAATGCCAAAAGATATATTTTCAGGAAAACGAAAAAAAGGAAAAAAAAAAAAACTGACTGCACAAAGAGATCATCTTCTAGCTATAAAATGACGTGATGTACGTGATATACAGTATATATTTACTAAGCACTGTTCATGATGTCACATTGTTGAAACAACAGCGAAAAGAGAGCATCAGGAAACCCATTGCAGTTATGAACTATAATAAATTCAAAATAGGAGTAGATAAATCTGACCACATGCTTTCATATTATTCCTTTCAGAGAAAATCATTGAAGTGGTGGAAAAAGTTGTGTTTTGTTTCACCGCTTTGATCTTGCACTTGTGAATGCTCACATTTTGCAGCGAAAAAAATGTGTAAAGAAATTGACACTTCAAAAGTTCATTGCAGAGAGTCTTTTTACGAGTACAGGCTGTACTGGGATGGATATGACAATACAATAGGCTTGTTGGAAAAAATCATTTTCTTCACAGGATTCCTGGTACAGGATAGAAACAAAAAGGTCATACTCAACGTACGTGCAAAGTTTGAGCAGACAGAGGCAAGCATTACACTGGCAAGGCCACGCAGAAGTACAGTACACGACCATCTACTGGGCGAGATGCGATGTGGGACTTTGCATTGGGAATTGGTTCGAAATTTCACTTACAAGAGTGAACTAAAGTAGCAGTGAAAAGAAACTAATGTTAAGATAACTGAATTAAAAGAGTGCAATATTTAGTCTTCAAAGTGTGTGTTTATATGTATATAATTAGTGTGAACTGTCTATGGAATCTTGGAATAATGTGCCAAAATCTGCAATAACAAAACGCTCTCAGGATGAAATGTAAGAACCAATATAACTATCATACACAAAAGTAGATATGTTTATTTAATACCTGTTAAAATTTCACAATTGTATCTCTAATTCTATCGTATTTATTATTTTTTTGAACCCTTAAAACCTCCGGCAGACGGTAACGGAGATACTTAAATGGCTCTGGGTTCAAAGTCTTAACGGGGGCTCTAGAGAAGAACATGGGGAGGAATCTGGAAACTGGTCAACTCATATTGAAGGGTCTCAGTTAAGGATACTTGTGCATTGACAGAAAACTCCTTATCGGGGGACTCTAGAGAAGGACATGGGGAGGAATCTGAAAACTGGTCAACTCATATTGAAGGGGCTCAGTTAAGGATACTTGCGCATTGACAGAAAACTCCTTAACGGGGGGCTCTAGAGAGGAACATGGGAGGAATCTGGAAACGGGTCAACTCAAATTGAAGGGGCTCAATTAAGGATACCTCTGAATCCACAGAAATCCTTAACGGGAGACTCTAGAGGAGAACATGGAGAGGAATCTGGAAACGTGTCAACTCAAATTGAAGGGACTCAGTTAAGGATATCTGTGAATCCACAGAACTCCTTAACGGGAGACTCTAGAGGAGAATATGAAGAGGAATCTGGAAACGGGTCAACTCACATCGAAGTGGCTCAGTTAAGGATACCTGTGAATCCACAGAACTCCTTAACGGAATACTCTAGAGAAGAACATGGGGAGGAATCTGGAAACGGGTCAACTCATATCGAAGGGGCTCAGTTAAGGATACCTGTAAATCCACAGAACTCCTTAACTGGGGACTCTAGAGAAGAACATGGGGAGGAATCTGGAAACGGGTCAACTCACATTGCAGGAACTCAGTTAAGGAAACGTAGGAATCCAGAGAAGTCTCTAAAGGGGTACTCTGAGGGAGGAATAAAATATGATTCTGCGCCAGGGATCTCGCAAGACGTACCAGAGCATAGTAGAAGTGAAGAAGCTTTGATGAATACATTAGCTGAAAAGGTGAGCATGCTGAAGCTTAAAAATAAGTCCGAAATTGAAGCAACTCTTCTGTGATGCAGGCCAGGCAACATTTACTCAAATGGGACTGACGTAACAAAGCAGAAGAAGAGGAATAGAGCGGGTTTCGCATTGGAATGTAATACCTTTGTTATTTATTGTGTACAGGCTAATCCCTAACACAGTATTGCTGCCTCCAAGGTTCTTAAACAGATATTGTTGTCTGAAGGGAAACATATCACCCTAATACAGGAACCATGGATCCAAGAGTGGTATTATGGGTCTGAATGTACCAGAATTTTCCATTTCAATGGTGGTACAACAGAGAGGCCATATTAAGGACATGGACGTCTGATCAATACCATAGTTGTTTCTCAAGATATTGTGGTTTTCCTGGCGAGAATTAAAGAAAGGAATACTGATAGACAACTTGTATGTTCGGTATAGTATATCCCTTAGATTTCGAGAATATTCTCCTAGGGAGTCTGAGGATCTTGTTATTTTGTGTTGGATTGAAGACCTTGACCTAGTAGCGGGGTGCGATACCAATTTCCATCACGTGTTACGGAGTAGCACCAATACCAAAGTCAGGGAGAGGCTCTTCTCAATTCTTAAGCACAACGGGTTTGGAAATCTTGAATAACGGTGAACTTACGAATTGAAATGATAGAAGAAAGGAAGCGATAGACATTACAATAGTATCTTGCCCTCCTATGCTGAATAAAATCGGTGGTTGGAAGATCTCTGAAGAAATTTGCCTTTCAGACCACAAACATATTGAATTTCAAGTGCCAGACTTTCTGGAGGAAAGATTCTATAGTCCACAGAAGAACCGATTGGGACACTTTTATGGCTGACTTGAGGGATAAAATCAATGGTGGGCTGCCTATGAACTTATCTACAAAGGCTCTTAAGTCTTCTTATTAGGATAACTGTCCGCTTAATCTAAGGAGGTTGGTTAATAGGAAGTTTCGCTGGAGTTCTGAGCTACATTCGGAAAAACACTAGACGGCTGTATAATGAAGCTAAAGACAAGCAAGATACCGAATACTGGAATCAGTATAAGGATTCACAGCGTAAATACGACGTGGAGTTAAAAAAGGTCTCTAGGAATGCCTGAAGAGACTTCTGTAAAAGTGTTAATGATCTACCAAAAACGTTTAGATTGCATATGGTCCTTATGCGGGACAGCAAAACAAATTAGGTTCTCTAATTACTCTTTACGGGACATTTACTAGCTTGGAAGAGGAAACTTTACAGCTCTTGCTTATGATGCATTTTCCTGTGTCTCAGGTATCTGAAGAGGAGGCAGTATCTGGCCAGGCTGCCGACCAGCTAAGCTGGATTAGCGTGCTGTAGCTGATATTTTCACCTTCAGGAAGATTGAGTGGACTATAAATTCATTTGCTCTGTTTAAGAGCCCAGGAGTGGATGGTATACATGCGGCTTTGCTACAACAGGGACAGAGTATACTTATTCCACTGCTGATAAGAATTTTTCGATTCTGTCTGGCTACAGGGTTCGTTTACTCTGATTGGCGACAGGCTAGATTGGTTTTTATTTCCAAGTTTGGCACAAATGCTTACTTTAGGCCAAAGGATTATCGACCTACTGCCTGATCTCTTTCTTCTTTAAAGTTTTGAAGAGGTTAGTAGATAGACATATTAGGAATAAAGTTCTGGCACACAAGCCTCTGGATCCTAATAAACATGTCTACTAGGCTGGCTAATACGTTGAGACGGCGCTTCATGAGCTCGTGGTGCGGACTGAGAAAGTTTTGGATCAAGGAGCCTGGCTATGACTGTCTTCTTGGACAGCTTTACGTCTCATGGCTCCATCTATAGAGGACTTATGGTCAACCAAACGGTGATCCAATGGATTTTGGCTTCTCTAGAGAGCCTCCGCAACAGAATCACTTAATCAGTACTCACTGATTTTCACTGTGCCCAAATGATGTCCTCAAGGTGGAGTTTTATATCTTCTTCTATGATGCCTGGTAGTTGATGAACTGCTTGTCAGGTTCAATGAAAGTAGAGTGTATGTCAGGCCATACGTCGGCATTCTGTATCTCGCAAACCAGCCCTTGGAAAACGAAGCAAATGAAGCGGTGTAGTAGAGGCTAAACCCCCACTACAATGCACTTGCAGTTAGTTGTACACAACGTAACTAATATCAGTGGTGGCCTGAGTTCATAGTATCATCTCATTATCAAGACTATTGAATATCCCACGGAAATGTGAATTTCTGCCAGAATGCCGATCCTTGTAAAATATATATCAATTATTATTATTATTATTATTATTATTATTATTATTATTATTATTATTATTATTATTATTATTATTATGTTAAAACTTGTAACTTAATTTCCTGTAATTTCACAACTAAAGATTGATAATGATATAACTATCATCCAGTATAATTCACCTAGAAGTACTAAGGAGCAAAACAACAAATATAAAAAATGTTAAGGGGTTGGTTGTTGACACTACAAATGAAATAAAATCAAAGTCATTAAACTCCTAAGGACGAAGAATGCCAGATTTGCCATAAATATTATAGAGCTGTAAGGTTGGTTAGCCGTGGAAAAATGCTTCGTCGGTTTCTTGACACGCTGAAAATAATTTCTACTTTTATGAAGTAAAAGATGCAGTAATATATTTCCATATTATAATATATTTTAAGTACCGGTCATTGTCGTGTATGTTTGAAATATATTTCGCTGGTCTAGGATTTCAATACGTTAATAAATAATTAAGTGTTAATAGGACATACAAATTCCATAATAGGGGGACGAAAACTGGCTGCTAGATTTGGTATTCCTTCCGAAATTTCAGAACACGTCTACAAATTAAGTCAGTAGCTTCAGGGACGTAATAAAAATATAGTTCATATGTACGACAGCATCAATTCTTTCCTTTCACTTATAGACATATGGAAGCAAAATTTACCAGGAAATAACATATTTCATTTTCCTTGTTTACACTCATTTACCAATACTGTATACAATTGTGGCCGGTGACTCACGTCTCGTCGTTGATGTTATATAAGATGCCTAGCATAGGCAGCTGTAGCGGTCGCCTCCCAGCTCTCGATGGTCTCCGCTTCTTGTTCGCTCCGGCTGCCAGTTCCGGTTACACCGGACAGATAGTTCGAGGTGGCAAATTTATCGATGATTTGTATAAATGTTGTATTGGGAGCCAGCCTCCTCGAATTAACTAACTGTGGTAGAGCAGAGGTCCCAGGGAAGCTGGAGTCTGTTGGGACATGGAGTTTAGGAGACGCAATTTGAAGTACGAAATAATGTACCGGACACACATTTTCAGTTTGTAATGATTGAACTTCAATTATGAGGTTTATTTCTCGTTTGCAGAGCAATTCTCGCCGAACGCGTATCCAAGGGTTGTAAGTTATTTTAAAGTACTGATGAAAATCGACGAATATATGTACAGGTTATAAACGATCCTCAGCGGTGTCTCCATGGCGGCGGCTGCTGTTAGATAAACTAAATTCACACGATCTGAATAACGTTCCGTCAGCTATCACTGGAAAATATTCTAAGTCCCACAATTAATATAGTTTGTATGCTGATACATTTTTCTAAGTATGAAAATGCACAAGAGTCTGGCTAACTCGTAATTCGTGATATATCACCGTCTTCACCGCACAAACTGTCAGCCGAGTATTCGCCGCGCGACTTCTATCACCAGAAGGTCTTCGCCGCGCCGACTTTTCCACCAGAATGTTTGTACCAGAGTGTCTTCGCCAGCATCTAACGACAACTTACTATCAAGAATCAACCCCTCTAAGTTTATATCACGTGACCTGGTCATGAACCCTGATTGGCTAAGATGAGCCCTACGTCATCACAGACGCGCTACTAAACTTACATATGCTAACAGAAATTCTCAGTATCTACTAATGGCTATTAATCGTTCCGAGAATTGCCAAATTGCCCATGCACTACAATGCATCGACGCAGCGAACTTACCACCGCGTCCACAAGTTCACCTGAGTTCACTGTCCAAACTATGCAATTACTACGCATCGCTACCTAGGCGACAGAAGTCCTACTATCACAATACGACTCAAGACACACTTTCCGTTATCTCATTGTTCCTATCCTCGCTTGCCGCGTCTACACTACTAAAGTCTCCCGCGTTCTCTATCTAGCACTCTACAAACCTAATCTGTGTAACAAATAAATGAAAAATCAAAACTATAAAATACTACTCGCGATCTATAAATGCGCGATACCTACAATAATACATGTAAAAACAATAATCAACCAAATAAACAAAGAATACCTCTGCCTACGCAGTAATAACCGTCTCAAATGCCATCTCTAACAAGGAATATTCCCAAGGGAATATTCGTTGATAGGAGACGCCCCAGAAATCTATCCTCTCGAAATGTTCCGATGCCCCCCCTTCTGATAAGCCTGGATACACTTTCGCTGAGCTCTTATGCAATTGTATACATATTTACATATTTAAATTTACACTGGTTTACAATTTAATATATATATATATATATATATATATATATATACTATACACACTTTCACACACTACTCGTCCTCTATGTACAACTATATACAGGTTAATATATATAAACACACACACACACACTATTCATTGACACAGACATTTTATATAATTATCATCTTTAGGGGTCCATACAGAACACATTTGAGTCCACTGGTTCCCTTTCTATGTTGGCTCACTAATTTAAATTCACACTTACATCATAATACTCAATCAGCACTCTTACATGTACACACATTAAACTTCACTATAACATGGAAATGATACATGACTTTCTGTACAATCATTCATTTGTCACAGGCTGCCTTAAACGGTCTCAGCAGTTGCTTGTGATACCGACCGGTATACTTGTTGTTCTTGGGATCTCTCACTTCATACGTGTGATCCCCAAATTTTTCGCATATTACCAATGGTCCTTCATACAGTAACTACATCCGGGAATATCTCCCTCTTAGATAGATGGCAATTTTACGTCTCTTACGAGAACAGCGTCCCCTATAGCTGGTTCCCATTTATGTTTATACCTCTTCACGCCCTTAGGACGTTTCTCTGCCTTACTCTTGATTCTGTCAATCACCTTCTGACATCATTGTTCGGGAGTGGGAGGTGCATTACTGCGAATGGCCTGCGGTAGTTTCTCGATCATGGGATCGTGATCCTGATCTAACATCAATTTAACTAGAGCAATACCTGTTGTCGGATTTATGGAGTGATTCATGAGCTTTTCTATTACCTTACATTGTTTGTACCAATCTTTGTGATTCTTGTGACACAATACCCTTAAATACAATGAAATATCCCTTAGGGCCCTCTCACATGGGTTACCACTAGGGAAATACGATGAACAATTATTATACAATTTGACCCCCTTGTCACTCAACATCTTATTGAATACCTTGGATTTGTGTACTGACACATTATAACTTAATACAGCAGTAATAGGCCCATAAGCCGGCATATAATCATCAATCAATTTTCTAGCACAAGCTTTACTTGTAATAGCTTTCATAGAGTAAATTCTCACAAACTTAGTAAATACATCATATGTTACAAAAATATACTTATTCCCAAATGAAGATGTTCGCATTGGACCATGCTCGTCCACTGCCACCAACTCATTCTTTGCCTCCCTCACTATGGCTTGAGACACAACATCATATTTTACATTGAGTGGTTTGGCCTTTTGACATAACTCGTAACATGAAATCACTTTTCTCACTTTCCGAGCTAATTGGTTGACATAGAATGTGTCAGCTATCATTAGCAACACTCTCTCACACCCTGAATGACACATTGACAGGTGAAAACTATTTATTAATTCATCCTCCATACTCTTAGGGATGTGCACCTTCCATTTCTGCTCCTCCCTACCATGCAGTTTGTACAACACGCCAGAATGCACCCCCACTTTTTCATCCGTGAATGAAGAAATTTCTGAAGCTCTGTCTTTCATACAATTTATGGTGGGGTCTAAGTCCTTCAATTCCGAAATCCTTCTGAATTTTGCAACTAATGAGTTATTACCGGTAACGTGCGTCTTCATTACCGCTATTTCATAATTAGAAGCGGTAATGGTTTCGGGAAGTCCCGATTTGAAATTCAGGCGAGAAAGACAATCGCCGAATATATTTTCAGATCCTGGGATGTGCGTGATAGTTACATCATACGCCAGAATCTCATGAACATATCGATATATTCTCGAGTTAGTCAATTTGCAGCGGTTCAGAAACGCTAAGCTGAGGTGGTCCGTGAAAATTGTGATTTGCTTATTAAAGGCGTACTGTCTAAATTTCTGCAACGCAAAATATACAGTCGATATCTCCATCTCAGTTATGGAGGCGTTGTTCTCAGTGCGCGACAACCCTCTGGAGGCTGTGGCAATCACATGTCGTTCATTATCTCTGTCTAATTGACACAAGACCTCGCCGTATCCGAGTGCGGACGCGTCTGTGTAGATCTGGTATGGTAGGTTTCCATTAGGCCTTTCCAATAATACAGATTCAGAAAAGAGAGCCTTCGAGCGACCGAATGCCTCTTGCTCTTCTACTCCCCATTTAAACGGTGTCTCTTTTTTCAAGAGTTCACGCAATGGTGCCACGTGCTTCGCAAAGTTGACTAGGAACCTATGTTGGTATTGGAGAATACCTAAATACCGGCGGACTTGCTTCTTATTATGGGGACATGGTATTATCAAGATACTATCGATCCTGTCCCTATTGGGACGTATTCCATCAGCTGAAATCACGTAACCCAAAAAGTCGGTTTCTCGCTTAAAGAAATCCGTCTTACCCAATTTGACTGTCATGCCGCAGTCTCTCAATCTGCTCAATACGTAATCAATATCTCTAATGTGCTTCTCAATGTCACTACCATTGATTAGAAAATCATCAAAGTACTGCGCCAAGAAATCCTTCGTGGTCTCACCAAATATAATATCTACAGCTCTCAATAGTGCAGCGCCTGAACTTGCGATCCCAAATGGACATCTAGTATACTGGTACACGCGACCATTATGCAAAAACGCCGTATATTTGCGCGAATCATGGTCTAGCGGTATCTGCCAGAATGAACTGGTCAGATCCAAGCTAGTAAACAAAGTACACTGACCCATCCTACTTAACAAAGTATCAATAGCTTCGGTCCGAAAATTATCCCTCAAAGAAAAATAATTTATACGCCATGCCAGAGGACACTGGATCGTCTCTGTTCCCGATGCCCTGTAACGCTACACAGGGATAAGGGGTAATGAAATTGCTCACACGTTGGCGAGGGAGGACTCGACAATTACCTTCATGGGGTTGGAATCTGTGCTTGGTATCATTCCACGGAGAACCAGATGGGGAATCACGCAAAAAGTGATTCACCAACATGGCACACTATGGAGAAACCTCACTAAAGCTAGGCAAGCTAGACCATTGATAGCTTAGAGGTATAGTGGGCCCATTAACACAACACAACATTCTAAGGAAACATCTGCATATGATGGGACTGACTACAGACCCCAGATGAACGAAGTGCGGAATAAAAGTGGAATATTCTCGCCACATATTATGCGACTGTGAGATTATTTTTTTCCAAAATAAGATATGGTCTCTTGGACTTGGATACGCTGGGACCAGAGGATATAAAAAAAAAGCCCAAGAGCTATCCTGGCTTACACGAAGGCCTCAGGACTTTGGTAAACTTTCAAGTTATATGGGGCACAATGGTCCCACTTAAGTGGCTTACGTGCAAGGGGCCAAAAGGGTTAGACCCATTTCAATTCATTCATTCGTTCATTCGACAGCTCCATTGTTGTAGCAGATTTAACCTTTCATACATATGCTAAATATTTTAAGTAACTCTACAGTCTATATTAGGGAGAGACAGCAATATGTTCTGTCATGTTGGCGTACCTTGCGCTCCTCTTCATTATACGCTGCATGAATGAGTTAAGAACATTGTAGGGGTGAAGGTTGAGGGAGAGGTTAAGGGCCTGTACTACGATCGCCTGTTAAAGCTCCAGATTCGTATACTCCAGTTTAGCAATCTGGAAGTTAAATATTTTGTTCTGTACTACCAGCGGATTTTAACTGCAGGATTGTTATCCGGAAGATATAGTAACATTTTTATTACGTTGGCAATGAAGTTACTGAAAATGTAGTGAAATTTATTGCGTTGGTATACCTTTCCCCGCGTATTTCATGTTTATGTTCCGTGTTTATATGGTACTATTTATTTTGAGGTTTTATTGTAAGCATTATTGTTATTATTTATTATAATGCTGAAGCTCCAGCCAAGAAAATAACAGAGTGAAGAACAGAAAATTACACATACTGTATGAAGAAACTTTACATGGAAGCAAAAGGTAAGATTTTAAAGGTTATGTTTCTTTTCGAATAGTAATAATTCCTACAATATGATAATATTTTGGTTTTAATTAGTAGGCCTAAAGAGGACGGGTGCGGGTTCCAGGAAAAGTGCGTTTTTCTCCATAATCATTGTTTTATTCATGTGTAACTGCACAAGAAGTGTAGGTGGCAATTATTTTTGTATTGTAATTAATATTAAGTGTGCTTTCAGTTTGTTGTATAGCCTACATTATTAGTGAATAGGGCCTATTTCGGTAATTTTTTAGAAATAGTGTACTCACGGCTTCAAATCATGGGTCGAAGGCATAGTAACTCGTTTAAAAAGAAACGTTCACTGATACTGATAATAATGAATGATGTTTTTGGCCTGGGATTTCTAACCAACATTAGTACAGCAAGGTACACTGTTCCTAGCAAATTACCAATATTTCAGTATGTTAGGCCTACGTATTTTACTGTTAGTAAATGGGCGGATATTTTGTATTAGGCCTATAATACCATTCGATCACAGATAGGGCCTAACATTATTTTTTAAAAGAACAGCATGAGGTGGAGAGACGTTTCCACTAAAATGCAATATCTGTTGCTGCTACCAGTTCGACTATAATCACTCACTGTAATGCACATTCAACACCTCGTAAAATAACACAGAAACAGAAGATATTCAGTTTTTTCCAAAGTTTCTATGTACAGTATAGTCATGTTTGATATTGTACTGACAATCGTCCATTAAAAGCTCTTGCTTATTTAGGTATAGAAACTTAGATAAGGGAAAAAGAGAATTACAGTATATCTTCTAATGTTGTAGGTTGCATATGGAATTAACCTAGTTTTACTTCCTTTTTAGTAATATAGAATGAAGCATGGGAAGAATATAGTAACATCAGCACAAATACAAGGACCTGAAAACAGCTGAGAAGCAAATTTGAATTCTTGGAAAAGAACACAAAGAAAATTGCTGCTGCAGAGAGACAATGCAGACTACAAACAATTGGAGCCCCTCCAACTGAAGCAAAACCAAATCCAAACTTAGCCAAGGTAAGTGATTTAATTCTCCTACAATTGAGTGATTTCTCAGTGATTTTTATTCATATTCAATGCATAAGTGCACTTATATGTTAATTTATACAATTATTACATAATAAGCAGAGGAAATTGTATAACACAAGTTTGAATTCTTTTTATTTATTTATTTATTTATTTATTTACTTACTTTTGTTACAGCCGAAGTAGTAACTAAACCAAGTTCCACTGATACCAGTGCAGCTAATAACACGAATGAGGTTAGTGTGTAAGGAATTAAGAGTCAGAAGAAGAGATGATGAGCTTTAGAGATAAAAGAAAATATTAGATTCTTGAAAATTGTTATACAAATTTAATTTAATGTCGGTATTACTTTATAATACTATTATTTCTATTATTACCATTCAGGTTCACAGTGCAATTCTTTAGTTTTTGAAGTGAAACTGGACATCCCAACAATATCTCCAGATAATTTGATTTATACTACAAAACATTCTTTCACATTCTACGTATGATCCTTTTCCAATCTGAAATAGCTGTAACATGTAAACACATTTTCAGCCAACATGTTGAAAATAAAACTAACACACATACTATATGAAATCTGCAGCAAGCAGTAGATAAATTAGATGCAAAAGTTAAAAAAAAAATGTTAAAATATAAATTGTACATAATGATGAAATGGTCACAAGAAATGGATGTCATAAAAACTAAACATCATTGTATTATAATATTATGTGGGATTTGAGTGGGAATTTGAAATTTATAAATGTAGGCCTAAAAATAGAAAGTACACTAAACTGAAGAATTTATTTTGAGATTTCTCTGTAATGGGTTTTTAATTAGATTAGGCCACATTATGTTAAGTTGTATTTCAATTTTACCGTGAGGATTCTCACTTTGAAACTTGTGAATGATTTTTTGTGTACAGAAAAACTGAAAGATATCTTTTCATAAGGTAAAACAGAAACTGACTACACTCTATTTACAATAGAACTATTTGCTTGGTTTTCTCTCTCTCTCTCTTTTTTATTGCAGCTTCACTTTCTTATTGTTAAAAATGAGTTTGGATTAATAGCACGTTAGAAAATACAATACTGTTACAGCTGCTGACTTTGAAGTGTCCACACATTTATGATAAAACATCATCTTTCTCCAGAATTAAATATCTTATGAATTAATTCCACTCTTAAAATATTACAGAGTCAGCTGGTGCAGCAGGTGAAGGTCTTCCACTGTACAGGTATTTACACAGTGTAATGAAAGTAAGTTTTAAGTGAAATTACTGGTTTATTCAGTGTAGGTAGTGTAGGCTAAACTCAGAAAGATCTGAATATAAGCATATATCCCTCTCTTAAATATTTCAGCTGATAATGGGATAATAGCTGATCGAGTTACACCCCAAGGATGCTTAAAAAAAAAAAGAAAGAAAGAAAAAGCAAGCCTCTGAGGAATGCATTAGCCACATTGAAAAATCTTTCTCCATCTGTGAACTGTAAGTTTAATGTTGACTTACTTTTACTTGAGATGTTAGAAATTCATGAACTTCAGTACTATTACAGTGATTTCTTTAAAAAATACATTAGTTGAAAGTTGGATGCTAACATTATAACATAGAATGATTTGAAATAAAAGTAAGTCATATCCTCATGTTTGCAAAGAGATGGGGTTTGGAATATCAAAAGTAAGATTTGGAGTTTTTACATTACTTTTTCCTCCTCTTTAATGGGTGGTCTATCTACAAAGACATCTTCAATTAGTGGCAGAAAGTAAATGCTACAATAATCACCCATTCTTTATGTTTTAACAAAAAATATGTTTAATTTTGTTGACCAGATTTGTTTGACCTGGATGACTGGGAGATTACTTCTTCTCATCCTTCTAATGGAGTGATAATCTCTTGCAGCTGTTCTTGATCCCTGTGGTCTCTGGCCTCTGCTTTATCTGCTAGTCTTCAGGATTAGGTTCGAGTCAGGTGATAATTATTAGCTAATCTAAGGTTTCTGGTTGGGTTCGGGTCTGGTTCAGATCAGGCCGAGATGGGCCGGGCCTAAGAATTATGGCCCGTGCAGATCTCTAACAAATGGGGCTTATAGCTGAAGTTGGCTCTGCCACAGTTTTCCAAGTTTTGTGTATTTGCATATGTATTTGTGTTGTGTTTAATTACAGTTACTATGTACTCTTATGTATTAGCCTGTATATTATTAATTTGTAAATATGACATGTACCATAGCATATATAATGAGACAGTGGATGTGATACATGATTATGCTTATTGTGTCTCCTGAAAAATGTCGTGTTTTGTTCACACAAAATAAATAAATAAATTTTAAATTTAATTGCAGCTATAGTGCATCTCTCTTGTTTTAAGTACACATTCACAGAGTACCTGAATACAATTGAAGCGTCAGCTGGAACAACGTTGTAAGTTACAAAATTTTCATTCCGTGTGTTTCCATGTAATAATGTTGTATGTCATGTTACCTTGCTATACTCCTTGGCTTGCAACTGTCCATCAATGCAGTACGTAAAATTTGTCCACTCAAAAGTTTGCTACCCTCATAAGAACAAAGTTGTACGCATATACACATTTTTGCAGCTACTGTAAATTTGACCAAATATAATTTATAATGTTGTTCCAGCCGACGCTTCAATTAATGTGCCTCTTGAAAAATGTTGTTTTACCATATTTTGCTTATGTAAAATAAATTTGAATTGCAGATACAGTGCATTTTTATTGTTTTATATAGCCTACAGTGTACCTGGTCATAATTTTTAAAATGTATTTATCAAACCTTTGTGTTTGAATCATCTTAGCCTGTTAAGACATCACTGTGAGGGATCCAAGCAATAAAATATATATAAAAAGTAACGATATGAATATGTTTGCATACATGAATCACTAGGCCTAGCGTGAATGAAACAGCTCCCTTGCAAAACATAAATGCCAATTTCAAAACTTTCAGGAAATGAAGAAAAACTGTCACGTCTAAAATTTAATAAACTGTTACAGTTTGTTAAATAATAATACTGTATATAGCAAGCATATCTTAAGTATGATTAATGAAATATGTTAGGCCTACTCCTACTGGTGAGCGATATATGCAAGGAAGGAGAAGGGAACTTGCCACCCTACCACATTATCTCCTGACAGTTGTCTCATGAGTGATGCCTTATTGGTATTCCAATCTATCTTCGGAGAGTTGACTTAAAGAACTAGCAGACACAAAATGAAACAGTTCTAGGAAAACTTTAATCAAGACCTATAATATATACATAAAACCTGTATTAAAATACTATTCAGAAGTATTCGTAACAGCATCAAAAAGAGACAGAATCCCTTGGGGGGGGGGGGGGGGGGAAATAAGCCTTGCACTTAATTACTGGAGCAAATAAAACTACTCCCAATGAAGCATTAAAAGTCATCACTTCAATTAAACCAAGCAGCAAGTGCAGCACTAGCTCGATTGACAACAGTTCCTGCTGTAACTTCGTGGACCCCACAAAAATCTCCTACTGTTGTCAATGTTCTCCCAGTGGCATAGAATCTCAATACCAGTAGTAGTTGGTCCATTGGAGGTAAGGCATTATTTCTGGAAAAATGTATAAACAATGAGATTTGGTTACAACTTTACCGGTAAATCTTTACAATAGCGTTACCAAAAGAAGGCAAGGCTCCCTACAGGATAGCCTGGAAGAGAGAGGTTTGGATGTAGTTTTGACATTTTTTTTTAGACAATTGTAAATATATGCAAATCATACTAATCTGTCACTAACTCGATCTTACGAAAACTTGTCTTTTCCCTTTAATTAGTAAGGAAACACAGTAATGAAATGAATGTGTTGCCCTTCCCTGCCGCCTACCCTTCTATCTCGATAGAGCGATCCCGCCTACCCGTACCTCTCCACCGCACTCCACTTTCACAGCAACTTTCCACCTTTATTTGGGAAATTGGTGTCGGCACTCAATTTTTCTTTCGTTTATGGTACATATGACTTGACTAGAACCCAAATATGTGAATACATTTGTATCTTAAAGTGGTAACGCAATTGTGAAGAAATGGTAGTTTACCATATAAAGGATTTTGATATATTATATACTGTTATTATTTTTTATATAAAAGTATTTTGAAACTGTTATTATTGTAGGTTGCCCTATATTATTATATCAATCACCTTCATACCTTGTAAGGGCAACAGAACACCTGCATGAAGCAACATTCTAACCTCACTTCTACTGTATTACAGGTTACTGTACTTCAAAGTAATTATTATAGTGCTATTATATACAAAATATTGATGTAATACCTACCGAAATAGTGTAGCTTATTATTAACTGTGTACTTACGAGCTGTGTCTTGTTTCAGTTGATAATTGATTTCATGTAGTAGGTTTCGTTATTCGAAACTGTCTAAAAAAATTTCTCGTCATCCCATTCTTCAAAATTATTTGGACGCGGCGTAATTCGTTTTGCTGTTCTGATATAACGAAGGATCTGCTCCAGAACTTATCATCAGAATCAGTATCAAAATTAAATTGATCCTTCAAATCACCAGCTGTACAACGTGCAGCCATCTTGATTTCAACACCGAGTTCCAACCTCCGGATAACGCCAATCTGCTACTCTGCCTCCCGGATTGCTAATCTGGAAGTTTAGCCTCCAGATTGCACATAACCAAAAGTCGTAGTACGCAATTACAACCCAACTTCCGGATAAATATGCCATCTGCCGGATAAGTTTAAACTAGAACTTTATCCGAGAGTCGTAGTACAGGCCCTAAGTCATGCACTGATCTGAAGAAGCGTCAATGGAATGAGAATACTACTCGCGTAAATTATGTCCAAAAGATTAAAGTTATAACACGAACTGTAAAATGTATCCATTTAAGTTAATCCAGACAGAGCACAAATAAAATTAACTGTATAGATACTGTATAACGTATAACTAATCAATAGGAAAAAATTATAATAAAAGAAAGAAACTGGTGCACTCTTTTATTACAGTAGGCTAAATCTAACCATGTAGCCCATATATACGGTACATATTATTCACAGTAATACATTGGTCATGACAGTGACTCGTTATATAGGCCTATTGCGTGACATATTCGTCATGATTGTTACTCGTCACGTATTACATATACAGTATATTAAATATTCGTGATGACTGCGACCCCATTTTTCAACCACTATAATGGCATTTCCTGTAATTACTCGTTTCCATTACTTTCGTTAGTAGGTACCGAAAATTTGGATGAAAAAGTTAGACTTATTAATTTCTTAGTTCTTGTGAAATTATGGATGACAAAAACTAGCAAAAACTGAACGCTGCCATAACACATTCATGTAACTAGATACATGTATAATAAACATCGCGCTATAGGAATGAATTATAGTATGGCGGTGTGATAACCGCATTGAATGCAATGAACGATCACGGTCACACATACTCTGTCAAGAATAATCCTACACCTACATCTCAAGTAAATCATTCTCCAGTCTGGGGAAGAATATTAAAGTACGAGAATCCAATGAAAGAAATTACCGTAACATCAAAAGAGACCAATGCATTGAACGAGACTGTCACCTGATGACACTTATTTTTTTATGAATTCTGGGCAAGCCGTCATCATTTCGGGTCCGAACTCTTCAGAAATAAAATTAACAAATGATTCTATAAACTGGAGGTAAGGAAACTTGCGAATAGAGTACAACGCAACGCGCACATACGATTTATCTTATCGTCAATTTTGCGGGCAGCTGTTGTCATTTGTCTTGTATAATTGGAAACATTTGTTTCTACCAATCGCTCTTTGTTTTGTCGCACACCTGGGTGGGCATAATTGTTTTGGAAGCGGTATACACAATTGCTGGTATTTTTCTCACGAGTTTCCATGAACATAGTCCTCCTCTAACAATCCATAATAATAATAATAATAATAATAATAATAATAATAATAATAATAATAATAATAATAATAATAATAAAAATAACGTGATCGGGCTTGCAGGCAAACATTTTTATGGGGCAGATAAATAAGTTTTTTTCTACCAACATGTTAACAAGTGCTTATATAAATTTTGGCCACTCGAGCGCAACTACGAGGGCCCCCCAAAAAGTCAATTTCCCTGCGGTCATTTAAGAAAGAAAACCCAATTTCATGGAAAGATTTATTGCGACAGATACAGCAATGGTTGAGCTATTTTTCAACATATTTCTCACCGGAATTGAGTCATTTGTCATAACGTAGAACAAACAACAGAGAGGTGCAGACACTGGTTCCGAACCCAGGCGGCAGTCTTCTACGACTCAGGATACAAAAGTTGATCCCACGGTATGACAAATGTCTCATTTCCGGTGAAGAATATGTTGAAAAATAGCTGAACAATTGCTGTATCTGTTCCAATAAATCTTTCCATGAAATTGTTTTCTTTCTGTAAACGGCCCTAGGGAAACGTTTTTTTAACTGTCCTCGTAATTGCGCTCGAGTGGCCTAAATTTGTATAAGTACTTGTTTTGACATTATTAACATGGTGGAAGAAAAGCAATTATATTTTTTATCTGTCCCCGTGAGAATATTTGCTTGTTAGCTTCGCCCGGCAAACACAAACAATAGAATAACTATGCGATACGATACATCAAACACAGATAGGCCTTAAGTTACTTAATACTCTCCTATGTGCAGAAGTACAAAATTCCAAATATTATGAGTATGAAAACTTTGAACAACAGTAAATATTATATCACTGTTTTCACTGAAGAGCGGGCATTATGTAGAAAAACATTCAGCTGAAAGGGGTTAGAATCGCAACGGAGAGGAAACTCATCTTCAGTCTTTATGACTGATTGTGTGTCCCTTGTCTGGTAAATACCATGCTGATCAATAGTTCTGAAAGTCAATAATAATAATAATAATAATAATAATAATAATAATAATAATAATAATAATAATAATAATAATAAATACATACATACTTACTTACGGGCTATTAAGGAACCCGAAGGTTCATTGCCGCCCTCACATAAGCCCGCCATTGATCCCTATCCTGAGCAAGATTAATCCAGTCTCTATCATCATATCCTACCTCCCTCAAATCCATTTTAATATTATCTTCCCATCTACGTCTCGGCCTCCCCAAAGGTCTTTTTCCCTCCGGCCTCCCAACTAACACTATATGCATTTCTGGATTCGCCCTTATGTGCTACACGCCCTGCCCATCTCAAACGTATGGATTTAATGTTCCTAATTATGTCAGGTGAAGAATACAATGCGTACAGTTCGATTGAGAAGGACTCTTGGTTGTGGACATCATGCCAGACGGAACTACCATTAATTCTGACGCGTACGTGGCAACTCTCAAGAAACTTCAAGCTTGACTGAGTCGTGTTCGACCACATCGGGAGAAGCAGGATGTTCTGCTATTGCACGGCAACGCACGGCCACATGTCAGTCACAAGACCACAGACCAGATCAAAAAATTCGGATTGACAACAATGAAACATCCGCCTTACAGTCCTGATCTGGTACCATGCGATTACCATCTGTTTGATAAACTGAAGGATCCCTTCGCGGAATGAGATTAGAAGATGACTCCCTTTGCACGCTGCGAAAAGTGGCTCAGACGTGTTGGTCCAGACTTTTACCGTGCTGGTCTACAGGTCCTCGATCCTAGATGGCGTAATGCAGTTGAAAGGAAGTGACATTTTGTTCCTAGAGGATATATCTATATTCTGTGAAAATAGCAAAGCTGTAGGATAAAAATGTAACTTTTAAACATATGTTATGCATTACTTTTGGAGTTACCCTCGTAATTATAGGCTATAGTAAAGTCCGGAATAAAAGTGTTCACCCTTTCAGAGCAAAGAAGATTGCTTTGCAATTTAAATTTTTACTTTGATTTCATTATTATTATTATGTTTTGATATGTATTTCTATGTTTTCTTGCTACGAATATTAGCCGGAATTACTATGTTTGCAGTCTTGTAACAATAAAATTTAATTTGACTTTAATGAATTTTCCCACAATTCTTCTACTTCTCATGAAATTATTAATGTAATATCACGGAATTACCAAGATTATCACAATATAACCAACCTATTAGCTTAAGTTATAAAAGTGGTTTTTGACAATTGTTCAAGAACCTATCCCATCTTTTTTGTCTCCAGATTTGTACAGCAAATTATCGCCTCTTAAAGGAAAAAATCAGAATAAGGAAATATTTACACATTTGCATTTTAAATTAATTTTCATGAAATCATCACGAAATTACCAATGTTTACCCTACAAGCTTACAAGCTTATAAATTTAGGTAATGCTCTTCCACCCTCTTGTATTAATTTTGCTGGAATTTAATTGTTACCAGGATACTTGCAATTTTTCAGATATTCTATCGCAATTTCGACTTCAGAAAGTGTGAGTACGGGTATAAATGGCTCAGCAGTTTGTATTTCAATTTTGTCCCAATCATTTCTATTTGGCCTATGTATATTTAGTAGTTGCCCAAAATAGTTCTTCCATCTGTTCAGTATTGAATGAGAGTCTGTAAGCAAGTCACCGTTCTCATCCTTGATCACGTTTATCCTTGCCTGATATCAATTCTTAAATTCCTTTATGCCCCTATATAAATCTCTAATGTTTTTATTTTTACTATTTGTTTCTATCTCATTCAGTTTTTCCTTCAAGTAATCTCTCTTTTTATTGCTAAGTGTACGATTTGCTTCCCGCCTTTTATTGAAATAATTATCTCTATTCTCCTCAACTGGATCCTGTAAGAATTTCAATTTTGCCTGTTTTCTTCTTTCTACTACCATGCAACAATCTTCATCAAACCACGGTTTCTTTTTCTTAGTTTCATAATAACCTATGCTCTGTTCAGCTGCAATTTTGATATTATCTCGGATATTTTCCCACATGCTATTAACATCTAACTCTTCCTCAGCTTCGTCGGAACTTGCTAATATGGCAAACCTATTTGAAATTTCGACCTGATAATGTTACTTAGTTTCCTTGTCATTTAATTTCGAAATATTGAATCATCTAATATTAACTCGTTACTCTATTCGCTTGGCTACTGATAGTCTTTCTCTTAGTTCTCCAATTACCAAATAATGGTCAGAATTATAGTCTGCCCCCCTGAAGGTTCATATGTCTAATATACTAGTATGTGTCCATTTATCTATCAAGATGTGTTCTATTGGGTTGTGTGTCAATCCATCTGGAGAATTCCGAGTATATTTATGTATATCCTTATGGGGGAATGTTGTACTTTTGACAATTAAATTATTTGATGTTGCGAAGTTGACTAACCTAACTCCATTATTATTACTAGTTACGTGTAGGCTCTCTTTTCCAATAGTTGGTTTAAAAATATCCTCCCGTCCCAATTTAGCATGAAATCTCCCAATAAAATTTTCATGTGATATCAAGGTAACTGATCAAATGTGTGTTCCAATTCCTCATAAAAGCTATCCTTTATATGGTAGTTTTTCTCTTCTATAGGGGCATGAGCATTTATAACTATGATATCGCACCATCTACCCATAGGTACTAAATATGATAACCTATGATTGATTAATTCAACCTTTTTTACTGCGGATTTTATTCTTTTATGAACAAAGAATCCTGTTTCTAATTGGTGATTATCGTTTCCTTCCCCATAATACAAGTAATCTCCTATTTGTGTCATGCCATTCCCATCTAACCTAACCTCCTGTACTCCCACAAAGTCTATTCTATATCTAGCTAGTTCTTTTGCTACTAATTTTACCGCTCCTGTTCTACATAGGCTAGTCTTGTAACATTCCAAGTACCAAATCTCATAAACTTATTCCTTTGCTGTGGTCGTGCCAGAGAATCAGTCCCATTCCGAGGTTTATTTTGAGATTTCGTAACAAGCTGTTTCTTGCGGTGATGGGCTGTTAGCTCTTCGCCCAACTCCCAAGCTGGAGGACCACCCCTCGTCGGCTGTCCGCTACTGCTTATTCAATATATTCACAGCTACCCTCCATATCTGAGGCCCTCTCCTCGATCCGCAACCTGAGGACGCGCTATGCCGGGGTAATAGGGACCCACAATACATGGAATAATAGTAATAATAACAATAACAATAATAATAATATTAATAATAATAATAATAATAATAATAATAATATAATATTAGGATAATGCAAATTCATTGGCATAAAATAAAAAAAATGAACTGTGTCCTTAACAAGAGATTAATTAATTAATGCTTCCTATAAGACATAGTAAACAACTGGAATTTAAAATAAAATTCGTCACAGTTTTAAATAATATTCTGTAACTGCTGAATAATGTAAATGCAAGGGCATCTTTCACACTCCAAGAATAATGTTCATTATATGAAGAAGGCTAAAAATACACTAACTTATGTCTTCTAGGTTATATATATATATATATATATATATATATATATATATATATATATATGAGTAGCTTATATCAAAGGCGGACACCTGACCTTCAGATGAAATTTAGATAATGTGGATTCTTATATATTTCTCATTCTTTTTTCAGTTATGGCGAAACTATATACAAACTCTAACACTACATTTATAAAAATAAATTGTTTTAAAATACTACAAAGAACACTGAAACAAAAAAGTGCCTCTAGATCAAAACTATAGAGACGACAGATGTCCGTCTTTGATATTAAACTACTCATATATATATATATATATATCGTCTATAGATTGTAGCGGAGAATGAAATGATTGCTTAGATCCTTTATCTCAAATGACTTCTTGTTTTATGTCTTGTTGCTGGTAGTAACTTGAGTTATACAATTTGACCATATTCCAGTGTCCTTTGCTCGTATAAGAAACCATTATATTTTCTACCGAGAAGAACTCAGTAATGTTTTTCTTGGCATTGACGATAGTGTTGTTGAGCGTATGTTACTGTATGTTTCTGCTCGTATACTCTTTAGTGCCTCAATTAACTGGAATAGGTGTGGATGTGCGTGATAAAAGATCAGTTTTAAATTAAGTGATTCACAACTATTAGTCGCCCTGAGTGGCGCAGTTGGTATAGCGCTGGCCTTAGGTGCCCGAGGTTGCTGGTTTGATCCCTGACCAGGTCGAGGGCATTTAAGTATGCTTAAATGGGTCAGGTTCATGTCACTAGGTTTAGTGGCATGTAAAAGAACTCCTGCGGGACAAAATTCCAGCACACCGACTCTACAGTTGCGAGCGTCGTTAAATAAATCATGATTTAAATTTTTCACAATTATTGTTTTGTTTTAATGTAAGAAGCAGAGAAGTAGTCCTATAAACGTGGAAAATATGTTGTCTCTGGTGGAATGTAGTTTCCAACACATAATCGCTGAAGTCTACGCGTTTATCTTTAGCTTAAAGTGGCGTGACATTTTTCTACAAAACATTCTTCAAACTCTAAATACATGATTAAGAAATGGAAATGCAAAGATACACGTTAGATATTGTCCTACTCGTATATCTGATTATTCTTGTTTTCAGAAGTAAAATCAAATGCTTGTACTTTCTTCCTCCATGATTGATACACATAAATTCTACAGCCCCTTATTGTGGTATTTTGCCAGACTGTTAAGACAGCCGAATAAATTGCTTTTTCCAAGTCCACCAGTACTGATTTCAGAAATTATTTTTTTGTTCAAGTCAGTACTGCATTTCGAAACAAGTTCTTAAAATATATTCTTGTAGATCTTTTCGAGTTTGTTGGGTAAAATAAATGAAATAAAAGGCATTAAAGATCCACTTTACTCAATATAACATTGAGGCTGTTTGATACGCTCTTGAAAGTGTCATCAGACAGAACAATAATTTATACTTGCCTGACACAATTGGTTCAAATTTAAAAAGAGGTGGAAATGCCACGTTATGTTGATCTAGATTTCTAATAAACAGAAAATCTTCATCACGATTCGTCTTTATATTAACGGCATCAATACCCAAATGTACTTCAATGAAATTGTTTGGGGAACTTGGGATACATTCTTCTTCTAACTCGGTTACTTTTTGTTATCAGAGTAATATCTTTTGAAGTAATAGTAACAGTATCTCCTGAATAAAGTTTCCTGTGAATTAGTTAATTGGTCTCTCAGATCTGATACGGTATATCATCAGTGGAGGCTCTGAGTTTATATCTGGTCAGTGATTCGTCGGTGTCTTTATCATGGTTATGAAGTAATAAACTTTCCAAAATTGCATTTCTATCATTTAATTTTATGTCAAACATACTGCACACTTTTTGGTGCAGCTCCAACGTTGTATGTTTCCAGCAAAGACTTTGTGAAATCGGACCTTGAATTCATCAATCAACCGTAGTTCTGTTCCTACTGGTTAGAAACATCTTCATTTTAGCAGGAATTAACGTAACTGCTATATTTTATTTATTTCAGTAGGTTATTTTACGACGCTTTATCAACATCCTAGGTTATTTAGCGTTTGAATGAGATGAAGGTGATAATGCTGGTGAAATGAATCCGGGGTCCAGCAGCAAAAGTTACCCAGCATTTGCTCAAATTGGGTTGAGGGAAAACTCCGGAAAAACCTTAACCAGGTAACTTGCTAAGACCGGGAATCGAACCCGGGCTACCTGGTTTCGGGCCAGACACGCTAACCGTTACTCAACAGGTGTGGACGTAACTGCTATATGTTTCAACTGTTAATAGTAAGTTTATTTTAAAATATCCATTATAATCATCTGACAGTGAACATATAATATGTAGGCATCGATATTATTAGCACCATCTATCAATCTTACCAGTCATAAAAGTATACGCATCAACATCCCATGATTTTCGATCACTTACTACTTACTTTGACTCAATTCGTCAGCAATACTATACTTATAAAAATCCCTCCGAAAAGAAATTTTCTGCTGTTATTCAAAATGTACCCTACTCTCTCAGTGATCAAGAGATAAAAGTCGCCCTTGAAGAACTTAACTATCCAGTTCATAAAGTAACGAGACTCCTAGGAAAGAACAAACAGCCCACTCCACTTTGTGCAATAGAACTAGACAACAATGACCAAGGTAAATCAATACTAAATCTCAGTCGCCTATTTTACAGTGTAGTTAAAGTCGAAATCAGACGCCAATCCAAAGAGATTCCTCAGTGTACAAGGTGCCAAAATTTTGGTCATACTAAGAACTACTGCCAACTCGAACCACGCTGCGCACGATGTCTAGAGGCTCATCATTTCTCTCAATGCCCAAATCCCAAAACAATACAGCCTAAGTGCGTCAACTGTCAACAACAACATCCAGCTAACTACAGAGGCTGTGAACACTATTTACAATTGAAGGAAAAACTCTCACGTGGTGTTCAGTTAAGACAAGAAAAACGGATTCATGTTCCGGAATCTTCGCAACCATTACTTCAACGCACAGAAGATTCTCAACATCAAGTAAATCCTTCAATGTCTCAACCATCTACGTCAAAATTTCAAGCAAATTCTCGATCTAAGACGTATGCAAATGCAGTGAAAAGATCCTTTGATCAGAGTCACCGTCGCCCTATAAGTCAACCAGCTCCAGAATCTTCCACTTCATCTCTCTTAACCGATCTACTCTCTAAGGTTATTCCGCACATTATCACTTTATTGACTCCATTCTTGTCAGAAATTAAAGATTACTTTATCTCTTCTCTGTCATCTTACTTCCAGAATGGCAGCAAATAATAAAATTTCTATTCATCAACTCACTATAATCAATTGGAATGCTGATGGTATTCGAATGAAACGATCTTCTCTGATTGCCTTTTTGTCAACACATAATATTATGATAGCCTGCATCACAGAAACTCACCTTCTTCCAAACGAAGTTTTCACTGTTCCAGGATATAATATATATAGATATGATAGGAATGCTTCAACTGCATCTGGTGGTGTTGCCATTTTAATTAAGCGAAATATTACACATCATCAAGTCCTTCTTCCTTATACGTCTGATATAGAAACAGTCGGAATCAAAATTAAGTGTCAAAATAACCATGATTTTGTTTTATTTTGTGCTTACAAGCCCCCAAAATATCTGCTAAATACTGCATACTTTGCTCTTTTATTTCCCTCAGTCGGTTCAACACTTCTTGTGGGCGATCTAAACTGTAAACACACATCATGGGGATGCAGAGTAACGAACCCAAATGGACATCGTCTTTACAACTGCATTAACAACCTTGGTCTCCATATTCTCGCACCAACTGAACCAACACACTATCCATATAATCCCGCCAATCTTCCCGATATTCTTGACATCGGAATTCAAAAGAATATGCATTTACCAACTTATATTGCATCATTAACAGCACTTGATTCTGATCATTGTCCAGTGCTGATTACTTTCCACTTGTCTCCTAATGTAACACCTAAAGTGCAACGCCTTATTAATGGTTTTGTTGATTCGGATACATTTCAGTTGACTCTAGACTCAATGTTAGTCACAGAATATCATCCACTAACAGCAACAGATATTGACAATGATGTTCAACATTTTACGGACACAATATGCTCATGTGTAAATTATTCTACAATGTGTTCCAAGCGGCCATTAACGCGCTACTACTTACCATCTTCCATACTCCAATTAATTAAGGAAAAACATCGTATTCGTAGACAATGGCAACGAGAGAGGCAACCATGGCAGCGGAAGAAGCTGAATTATCTCATACGATTAGTCAAGACAAATCTTGAACAACATCGCCTGCAGTAATATCAGTCTTACTTATCATCTCTATCTGAAGCTGATAATACTCTTTGGTACGCTACAAAGCGTATTCTACGCGAGCCAACAGTCATCCCGACACTTCAGTTAGACTCTCAAATAGCCACAGACACAGAGTCGAAATGTAACTTGCTTGCATCTCATTATCAACATGTATTCACCCCAAACGAGAATAAAAATGAACAGACTACCTCAGAATTAGAAAAAGAACTTATAGAAGATATTAATAAACCGACTATGCCAGAGAAAATTTCTTGTATTAATCCACAAGAATTGTCTCACTTCATTCAAAGGCTTCCAAATAAAAAATCTCCAGGCCATGATCTTATACCCAACATTGTATTAAAGAAGCTCACCAACAAAGCTCTCACTTACTTGGCGATAATTTTCAATGCTGCCCTTTTAATTGGGTACTTTCCTCGAGCCTGGAAGCTTGCTGAAATCATTGTTTTTCATAAGCCTAACAAACCTAAGCACTTGCCATCAAGTTATCGACCTATTAGCTTACTGCCCACGCTATCGAAACTGTTTGAGAAGGTTATTCATCATCGCATTTGTAAAACAAGATAATACCAGATTTTCAGCTTGGCTTTCGTCCAAAACATTCTACAACACACCAACTGCAAAGAGTCACTGAATCCATTATAAAAGGCTTTGAATAAAAACAGTATACTGCCACTGTGTTTCTGGAGATTGCCCTAGCATTTTATACTGTTTGGCATGATGGTCTAATGCTAAAATTATATAGAATTGGTTTTCCTGACTATCTCACACGCATCGTGAAAAGTTTTTTTATCTGAGCGTCAGTTCTCAGTACGTATAGATGGCATTAAATCAACGCTTCGTCCAGTTTTAGCCGGAGTACCACAAGGATCTATACTGTTACCACTTCTCTTCAATATCTTCACATATGACATTCCATGTTTACAACCGTCACACATAGCTATGTATGCTGACGATACAGTTCTCTTTTATTCTCATAGTGACCTAAATACTGCAATCAGCACTCTTCAGACATTCTTACAGGAGCTGTCTAAATGGTTCTCTGACTGAAGATTACTACTCAACATTACCAAGACAGAAGCTAAAATCTTCTCTTTAAGGCCTATTCATAATCCACCTCCTTTGGTTCTTCTAAATGAACAAGTTACATGGCTCTCCAGTCAAGAAGCTGTCAAATATTTGGGAATATTATTAGACACGAAACTTACATGGAATGCCCATATAACTCGCATCGTCACACTAACATCATCTAGAATTCGAAAATTATACCCTTTGGTTAATAGACGTTCACAAATTGGATTGGACTGTTCAATGCTACTCTACACCTCGCTTGTACGACCTCTTTTAACTTATGCAGCGCCAGTGTGGGGGACAGCAAATAAGACACACATGCATCGCCTACAAGTTCTCCAGAACAAGTTCCTGCGTACTGCAACAAATGCCCCCTGGTTTGTGAGAAATCAACAACTACATCAAGAATTGGGAATTCTTCCACTAGAACAGTACATCCATTCAATGTCAAAATCTTTCTTCAACAAACTTCCTGGTGTTCCTGGAGCTGTGACATATAACATTGGAGCAAGATCTTGTCAGCCATCTCGACTTAAAAGGAAACTCCCTCAAGACATCCTTCTTAGTGATACTGACGACTCTTCATAAATTTGACACAGAAATCATCATATTTTTGTTCACATAATTGACAAAAATGTTTACTTAATTAATTTAAATTAATTAGAGGAGCCTTTAGAGCCAACCTCAACATGATATTCTGCATGTGATATTCCATCATTTAACAGTGGTCTGTATAGCAAGTTTGCTGGTCGACCAATATTAAACATAAAAAAAAAATCTTACCAGTGCGCAGCATTACCATCTTACTAAACAGTGAAAAATATCATACGTAGGTATCGATCCTGTTAGCGCTACCTATCGACCTTATATCATAATATACAGTACTTTGAACAAGATGCAGTGTTGTCAGTATTCCTTCTATACTGAATTTCAGATATGAAAAATATTGAAGTAAACAAAATAGTAGAGACTGATTAATTTGAGAAAAATTCGTTCCGGCACCGGAAATCGAACCCGGGACCTCTCAGCTCTGCGCACTGAGCGCTTTTTCCAACTGAGCTATGCCGGGACACCATCGATGGTGCCGAAACTCTTTTCCCGTTCATCATTCCTTCCAGTGCATCCTTCAGTAGGCAGTTTTTTCTCAAGCAGTGACCCACCCAATTCCTTTTCCTCTTTCTGATCCGCTGTTCAGCAGTTGGTTCCCAAATAAAATATCAACAACGTGAGTTGGTTACCCATGTTCAAATATCATCAACATGAGTTGGTTCCCCATGTTCAAATAGCCAAGGCTGTGATTTTTGTAGAAGGCTGTGTGGGACATGAATGTTAATCGATCATGTAGCAGAGTAGTTATCACAGTCTAATACATACAGTCACGAAACTTCAACACTTTTTCTGCCAACATTCGCGACACTAGCGCCCAAGCGGCAGGCAAGGCACTGGTCATAGTCTCGTTCAGCCAGCACGTGCTTTAAAGGGATGAGAGATGTTATAATAACGTTTTAATCATGCATCGGAATAAAGGCAATGTGTGCAATGACGAAAATTGCAGTTAGAAGTTTAAATCTCGAATTTGTCGTTCTTCAGATTCCCTAAAGACCAAGAGAAAATCATAACTCAGTCATAACCAATAATCCACGTTGTAGGTAGCCTACGTATTGTGTTCTATAAATCATTTATTAGTTATCAGCAGGGAAAGGATTTATATGTAAATACATATTTACTTATAAAGCTAATATAATTTATATTTTGCATTATCTTTATGTTTCACAATGTGTAGGGTTGAAAAATCCTACTTTTATTTTCCATATTTTTCCATATTTTAGAGTTTAGTACATATTTTCGTTAATTTCCATATATTTTCCATTTTTCATATAAAACAGTCCATATTATATTAGGTTTAACAATAAAACAAAACAAAATTCCATTAACTTTTAAAAATACATTTCAACAATAGAGATTTAAACACATGTTCAGTAATCCCTTTAACATCAGAGTTATTTGAAAATTAGCAGTCCTATCAACAATGGGAAAGTAAGTTACAAAACTGTATTAATTTAATTTAAAATTTTTAACAGACTTCAGTTGTGCAGCTCAACAGTTAAATGCCAGTCAGAGTACACATAGGTTCAGTTTTGTAAATCATAGTATAAAGACGGTAAATATGCCAAAAGTACGTCATTCAGTCAATTTAAAATCAAAACTAACAAGTTACATTTCAGAATTTAAAGAAGATGGTTTATCAACTGACAATAAAATATTATTTTGTAATTTGTGTCAGTGTGCAGTATCATCTACACAAAAGTTCCTGGTGCAACAACACATTACAACTAGTAAACATCAGGCCAACAAACAACTAAATTCCAAGCAGAGACAATTGTTTTTAACACAACCAACAACATCGAATGTAAGATCTGAGTTTAACATCGACCTGTGCCGTTCTCTCATCTCTGCTGATATTCCTCTCTACAAACTAAAGAATAAGGTCTTCAGGGAATTCCTTGAAAAATATACTCAACATACAATCCCGGATGAGTCAACACTTAGGAAGACGTATGCTCCATCCATCTACGATGAGACAATACAGAAGATAAGAGTTGAAATTAAAGATAGTTCAATTTGGGTTTCCATTGATGAGACTCCCGACAAAGAAGGTAGACTTGTTGGTAATGTAGTTATCGGTTTGTTAAGTGAACAATATTCTGAACGAATTCTTTTACATTGTGATGTTCTAGAAAAGTGCAATAACAAAACTATAGTTAAACTGTTCAACGAAGCTATGGGTATCCTGTGGCCAAAGGGTATTATGTACGATAATGTGTTATTCTTTATTAGCGATGCTGCCCCTTATATGGTCAAAGCTGGACAAGCATTATCTGTTGTATATCCTAAATTGACTCATTTTACTTGTGTGGCGCATGCATTTCATCGTGTGGCAGAAGTGGTCAGAGACAATTTCCCTAAAGTAGATTTGTTGATTTCATCAGTGAAAAAAGTATTTCTCAAAGCTCCCAGTAGAGTTAACGTGTTGAAAGAAATGTACCCTGAAATTCCATTGCCACCAAAGCCAATTTTAACTAGATGGGGTACATGGCTAGAAGCAGTTGAATATTATGCCGAACATATAGACTCTATTAACAATGTTCTCCTTGCATTGGACTCTGAAGATGCAGTCTCAATTGATACTGCGAAAACAGTTACCTGTGACATAAGTGTGAAGAATGACTTAGCTCACATTCAGCATACATTTTCATGCATCATAAAAACGCTCAAAAGTCTCCAAAATAGGCACCTTTCACTATCTGAAAGTTTTGAAATTATAAATAGTACTGTGGAACAACTGAATCGTGGTAGAGGTAAAGTTGCAGATGCAGTAAGAGCTAAGGTGGACACTGTACTTTCAAAAAACCCTGGATATGAAGAACTACAAAAGGTTGTTGCTGTGATGAGTGGTGAATCAACAGTGAAGATTAACTTGGACTTATCCCCAGCAGACATTGTGAAATTGAATTATGTACCAGTTACTTCTTGTGACGTCGAACGCTCTTTTAGTCAGTATAAATCTATCCTCAGAGACAATAGAAGAAGATTCACTTTTCAGCACTTGAAAGAAATGTTTGTAACCTATTGTTATGGTAACAGACAATAAAAATTGTGTTTTGTTGAAACTACATTGGAAGATAAGGTACGTCCATTATATTTTTTGTTTAGTTTGATTAAAATGTACCAATATTTAACGTACATAGTCATTTTTTTATAATTTTAAGTCCATATTTAATTCCATATTTTGGTAAAAATCCATATTTAATTCCATATTTTGGTAAAAATAACTACATATATATTTACATATTTCATATATTTTTAGTCCATATAAATCCGTTCCCTGGTTATCAGTTACATATTTGTATGACAGGAAGGAGAGTTTAAATAAAAACAAAGTAAATACCTGATACAGTATGTTATTTTTTTGCAGAGATCATATGTGTAAATGTGTAACCATTCCAATTTTGGATAATGTATCTACAGTTTTTAATGCAAGTAATTCCATAATTTTTGTATTCGTGTTTTTTTCTTTATATTTTTCAAAAGTTGAACGATATATTGCATTCAAGTAGGGATCATGGTGTTATTTTTTCAAGAATTCATGGAGTATTGTAATCCTTTTGCAAAATATTCACTTCTTGAATAAATGCAGACTGTCGATAAATTTCTGATGTGTTGGTGTAGATTCATGTGGCAGACGTATTAAGTTCTCAAGAGCCTTTTTAAATTTAATATAAAAAGCAATCTTTTCTGTAATAATTTGCATGACTGTTATTGGTGTTGATTTTACATTTCCAGTGATTATTTGAGCCGTTCAGAGCAGAAATGGTGTAAGTCAAAATAGGTAATGAGGGTTAAAGTAAAAATTCTGTAAAATACAGCGCAAAGTAGCAATTAATATATCCTTCGTGCTATTCACTGACTACTAATAGTTTAAATAAATTCAATATTAACTGCTAATTTGCGCTGTATTTTACAGAATGTTTACTTTAACCCTCATTACCCATTTTTTACTTACACCACTTCCGCTCTGAAAATAAAATTAGGCCTACATTTTAGGAGTTAATATTGAAGTTGCAATTTTTTCAACAAAATTGTGTTCATTTATTTGTTCTCACCTACGTCATATTAACAGTAAGGGCATGTAAATTACGTATTATATAGGTAGGATAAGTTGAAATTAAGCTTATGTGTGAAAACTGGAAATGTAATGTAAAATGCGGTAAACTTGCCATAAAAATGTACACCATAATATCAGCACTACTTGTGACTCAAAATAATAAAGGAAATACCGGTTCTTAAGAAATGGAAATATAATGAACTTCATAAACCAATGTCATATTAAGGTTTAAATCCTCCCCTTTTTTATTTTCAAGTTTACCTCAGCGGCCGAGTTTACCCCAATTTGCGGTATGGAAAATAGTTAATTTCTCAGGAAATAGGGAGAGGAGTTCACCACGCGATGTACCCTACGAGATATGGCCTACAATTTTGAAGCTACTAATTTTGACTCTTCTCACAGTAGATATAGAGTTCCAATGATTCATAAATATATTTAGGAATGAATTGAATTAACCGTCCACGTACGAACAATTATATTATTTCAAAGCATGATACGTGATCAGGGCCAAGATTCAGTTTTAAGGAGCAGAAAGAATTACGTTTAGTTCCAGTTTCTGAAACTTGTAGATTAACTGCGTATGAAATTCTTCTAGGATTCTAAAATAAAATTAATAAGAATCATATACACTTACTGTATAGCATAAAAATATAAACCAAATTACGCAAAACCCGTTTTCTGATGTGTTATCATATGTCGTGTGCACACTGTTAACTTGCCTGCCGCTAGAGGGCTACTGTCGCGGCAGCTGTCAAATGTTGGCATATTTTATACGTATGAGTTGCGTGACTGTAAGTATTAGACTGTGCAACTACTCTGCTACATGATCGATTAACATCCATGTCCAACACTGCGTAGATGGAGCCACGGGTCATGATCGATTGTAGGTGGTGTTCTAGACAATAACTACCACAGTCTAATACTTACAGTCACGCAACTCATACGTATAAAATATGCCAACATTTGACAGCTGCCGCGACAGTAGCCCTCTAGCGGCAGGCAAGTTAACAGTGTGCACACGACATATGATAACACATCAGAAAACGGGTTTTGCGTAATTTGGTTCATATTTTTATGCTATACAGTAAGTGTATAGGATTCTTATTAATTTTATTTTATAATCCTAGAAGAATTTCACACGCAGTTAATCTACAAGTTTCAGAAGCTGGGAATAAACGTAATTCTTTCTGCTCCTTAAAACTGAATCTTGGCCCTGATCACGTATCATGCTTTGAAATAATATAATTGTTCGTACGTGGACGGTTAATTCAATTCATTCCTAAATATATTTATGAATCATTGGAACTCTATATTTACTGTGAGAAGAGTCAAAATTAGTAGCTTCAAAATTGTAGGCCATATCTCGTAGGGTACATTGCGTGGTGAACTCCTCTCCCTATTTCCTGAGAAATTAACTATTTTCCATACCGAAAATTGGGGTAAACTCGGCCGCTGAGGTAAACTTGAAAATAAAAAAGGGGAGGATTTAAACCTTAATATGACATTGGTTTATGAAGTTCATTATATTTCCATTTCTTAAGAACCGGTATTTCCTTTATTATTTTGAGTCACAAGTAGTGCTGATATTATGGTGTACATTTTTATGGCAAGTTTACCGCATTTTACATTACATTTCCTGTTTTCACACATAAGCTTAATTTTAACTTATCCTACCTATATAATACGTAATTTACATGCCCTTACTGTTAATATGACGTAGGTGAGAACAAATAAATGAGCACACAATTTTGTTGAAAAAATTGTGACTTCAATTAACTTAGAAAATGTAGGCCTAATTTTATTTTCAGAGCAGAAGTGGTGTAAGTCAAAATGAGTAATGAGGGTTAAAGTAAACATTCTTTAAAATACATCGCAAAGTAGCAGTTAATATTGAATTTATTTAAACTATTAGTAGTCAGTGAATAGCACGAAGGATATATTAATTGCTACTTTGTGCTGTATTTTACAGAATATTTACTTTAAACCTGATTACCTAATTTTGACTTACACCACTTCTGCTCTGAACAGCTCAAATAATCACTGGGAATGTAAAATCAACACCAATAACAGTCATGCAAATTATTACAGAAAAGATTGCTTTTTATATTAAATTTAAAAAGGATCTTTTATTTCTTGAGAACTTAATACGTCTGCCACATTAATCTACACCAACATATCAGAAATTTTATCGACACAGTCCGGATTTATTCAAGAAGTGAATATTTCGCAAAAGGATTACAATACTCCATGAATTCTTGAAAAATTAACACCATGATCCCTACTTGAATGCAATATAACATTCAACTTCTGAAAAATATAAAGAAATAAACACGAATACAAAAATTATGGGATTACTTGCATTAAAAACTCTAGATACATTATCCAAAATTGGAATGGTTACACATATACACATATGATCTCAAAAAAAAAAAAAATAATATACTGTAACAGGTATCTACTTTGACATACAAATAGGTAACTGATAACTAATAAATGTTTTATAGAACACAATACGTAGGCTACCTACAACGTGGATTATTGGTTATGATTTTCTCTTGGTCTTTAGGGAATCCGAAGAACGACAAATTCGGAGATTTAAACTTGTTGTTACTGCAATTTTCGTCATTGCACACATTGCCTTTGTTCCGACGCATGATTAAAACCTTCATAACATCTCGCATCCCTTTAAAGCACGTGCTGGCTGAACGAGATTGTATCAACCCTATTACCAGTGCCTTGCCTGCCGCTTGGGCGCTAGTGTCGCGAATGTTGGCAAAAAAAGTGATGAAGTTGCGCGACTGTAAGTATTAGACTGTGATCTACGCCGTGTGGGACCAAAGACGTTATAATAGTATTGTGGGACATGGATGTTAATCGATCATAAGTTACAGTGGCAGTGGAAGTACAGGACAGCTGTATTGCACTTAATTATGGATTTTACTACTATGCTCAGTGAAAAGGGGAAAAAACTCTTAGTGATCAGTGATTACAAGTTCGGTTTTCAGAAAACATTATCTGGTGGTGTGGAAAGATATACTTGTGTTAAAAGAGGATGTAAGTGTTTCGTGAAACTTTCTGATTCAGATATTAGAATGGAATTCAACGTAGAACATAACCACGACACGTGTGACACAGCAAATTTAAATCGTCAAAAGTTTAGCAACCAAGTGAAACGAAAAGCTGTGCAGCACTTGCACGAACGTCCATAGAAAATTATTCGCCTTGAGCTAATAGAAAAAGATGATTTTCAGACTCTGACTAACAGTGACATCTGTAAGGTAAGGAATAATGTATACCTCAGCCGCTTAATTGTAAGACTGAAATTACCCCAATCTTTAGTTGAACTACATTTGACAATGTCTTCGTATGACCTCAGCACTAATAAAAACGAACAGTTTTTGTTTATAAATGATTCCGAAAGAAACATTATCGCTTTTTCCTGTAAATCGAATTTAGAAGCTTTGAAGGGAATGACCACTATTTTTTGTTGATGGTACATTCAAGGCGTGTCCTAAATTATTCAAACAACTTTTTACAGTGCATGGTGTGACAGATAATCATTACGTACCTTTGGTGTTCTTCTTGCTACAAGATCAACATGAGACGTAATATACTTACGCCTTCAATTCAATTAAACAATATGTAAATCCAGTTGTTGTTTATGCCGACTTCGAAAAAGCAATCCAAAATGGAATTTCAAACGTATTCCCTAATGCCAAACTGAAAGGTTGTAGGTTCCATCTTGCACAATCTTGGCGGAGGAAAATTCAATCCTTAGGTTTGAGTGCGGAATTTAAAAGTAAGGAATCTGAAATTGGTCAGCTTCTAAAAACTATATTCGGACTGCCTTTATTGGCTCCCCAAGAAGTTGAAGATTGTTTTGTTAATGACTTAATGGCTGTCAAACCTATAGACGATCGATTGGACCAGTTCTTTGATAACCTCCTCCATACTTACATTACACCAACAAGTGAACATCCACCTCCAATATGGGCTGAATTTACTTCTTCCTTAGAGCGAACAACCAAGTGTTGTGAATCTTTTCACAGTAAACTTAATGCGCACTTTTGTGCTCCACACCCAAATATATTTGCACTTGCAGATACTCTGAAGGAGGTTAAGAGCGATACTTACATTAAGCTTAGGAGTAAAAGTAAATTTAGGCCTAAGATAATGCAACAAAAGGAAACTTTTATGAAAGATTGGATGGAAAAGCTTTCTGATGGCAGTGTAAGTAGATATGCATTCCTGCTACACGTTTGTTTCAAATTTTTACCAGTACAGAAATAAAATTGTGAAGTTATTCGACGCAGCGTGTCCGCCAAGCACAAAATATTTTTAACCTACCTACTACTGTAGACAGTAGTTGACAGTCCTAAGTCTGTATAAAATGGGGAGGGAAATGTTTTCTGTCTTGATCTAGCGCGGGAACCAATTGCAGTACACAGGAGAAATCAACCTGGAACCAACTCGAGTATAGCTCTGGGACGAACTGGGAACTAATTCACAGATTTGGGAACAAATTCCAGTACAGCCTTCTGATCAGTTTCAGCATCATTCTTTCTTCACCTACTCTTTCCAACACAGCTTCGTTTCTTACTCTGTCTATTTCACACGCTCCATCCTTCTCCATGTCCACTTTTAAATGCTTATATTCGCTTCTCTTCACGTCGTCGTATTGTCCATATTTCTGCCCCATATAATGCTACACTCCACACAAAGCACTTCACTAGTCTCTTCCTTTGTTCTCTCTCCAGAGGTCCGCAGAAGATGCTCCTTTTTCTATTAAAAGCTTCCTTTGCCATTGCTATTCTCCTTTTGATTTCTTGATAGCAGCTCATGTTACTGCCTATGTGGGTAGTACATCCCAAGTATTTGAAGCTGTCCACTTGCTCTATTGCCTCATTTAGAATTCACAAGTTTACCTTCTTTACATTTCTTCCTATGACCATGGTATTCGTCTTGTTGGCATTTATCTTCATTCCATACTGCTCACAGCTGTCATTTAGCTCCAATAGCATATTCCTTAGTATCACTTCTTCTTCTGTTAATGTGATATAATTATATAATAATAATGTCTGTGTTATTAAAATGTCCTGTTTGTTCACACCTTAGTTCACTATTATAATCGATACGCCACGCTTGTTACTCTTCCGTTCGTTGAAAGAAATCGTAGCTGTGCTGACCAGCTTTACTCTCCCTCCAGCTGTACACCCACCACTCATCCGGATCAGGGAGCAAACATACCGTGCTCCGTGATGTAAGTTGTTGGGCAAGTCTGCTTTAAGCCGTACTGTTGCATTTCATGCAGCTAGAACTTGCATCACAATCTAACATAACCTATACCTTGTAGTGTAGGCTTTCACGGCCGGAGTCTACAGATCTAGATTCATTTTCCGGGCTGAGAGGCCGTGGTCTGTTGGTTGATTTTCTACCAGATGTTTCGCCTGCAACTGCGGCAGACATCTTCAGTGGAGTGGTATTCGAGGTCGCAAAACTCTTCTCCGCATACCTGAGGCAACTGATGAGTAACACACCTTAGTTCACTATTATAATCTTCCTCAGGTACGCCGAGAAGAGTTTTGCGACCTCGAATACCACTCCACTGAAGATGTCTGCCGCAGTTGCAGACGAAACGTCTGGTAGAAAATCAACCAACAGACCAAGGCCTCTCAGCCCGGAAAATGAATCTAGACCTATAACCTATACCATTTCGCATGTTGACCCTACCGTGCCCCGTGGTGTAAGTTGTTGCATTTCATGCAACTAGAACCTGCATCATACTCTAACATAACCTATACCATTTTGCATGTTGACCCTATCGCCGAGTCTTGTCTCGCTCTTTCCTAACTCTACAAAGTTATCTCTCCTTTCATGACTAAGCATGTAAACATTATTAATATTATACTGAACATAAACAATGAACAGAAATACTTGCCACTGTAGAGATCGGAGTCTGTGCTGTAGCGTGGTGGACTATGCACAGACAGCAGCACTGAGACGACTGCGTAATGCAATTTTCATAAAATTATCAAATGTGTATTTCCAGATCGTTCTTTTATGGAGAAATAGGACTAATTAATCATCAACCAAGGTGTTATAAAAATGTATTACTTTATAGAATTCAATGCCTGTCTTTACTGAATGTAACTGAAATTAATTTCCTAATTTACATATTAACAGACTGTACCGAACCCAATAGGATGACAAATCACGTTACTTATCATGACGGTACAATGCATTTCACATCAAATATTTGTTTATCTAAGTATTTTTTTATCTGGAATTCAGTGTAGAATAAACATTTGTAACGGTATTAGTGTGTGTGTGTGTGTGTGTGTGTGTGTGTGTCATTTTATAGTAATCTTACACAATGGTACATTTAGCATTATTATCACGTTTCCATATGATCTGTTCTTGCCTACCCATTGTGCGCACATGCGTGGTACTTGATATTGTTCTTGAGGCAGGACGTCTATATGGTTGCCCTCACTCTCTCCATTGCGGGCCTGCAGGTTGGGATAAAAACCAATCCTTGAGTAGCTTATAAATTTCAGGAACAAATGTAAGATAACTTGTATCTTGTGTGGGCGTAAGAACTGGCAATATTGCCAATGAGAATTTGGCTTAAATCTTTCGGTCGTCATTCCAAAATTTATAATCCTTAATCTTTACTGTCTCTGCTGTCTTAGCCGATAATCAGTTCAGTTTATATAATTGAACATCAGAAACCATGTTCACCAAGCATGAATAAATTTGATATTTTACAAATCAAACTGTTAAAATCTTAATTATTGAATTAATTTGAGGTTAACTGTAATAGCACCTGTTAAAGAGATGAGTTAAAATGATCTTGTAACTTAATTGGTATTAAATTGGAATGTGAATTATATTTAGACTTAATTTATATTGCTATCTTGTTATTAAATAGATTCTCATTTCATTTAGTTACACTGAGTGTTTAATTCACTGCTGAGTTAAATCTGGAGAAATTGTAATTACCTTGTCTAGTGTACCTCTTGTACTTGTATCAAGAGGATAATCCATGACACGTTTCATAATATTACACACTTCAAAATTATAATAAATTCAAATGGATGGAATGAGGGACGCAGAAGGGTTATTTTGTTGATGGAATCCCACAATCTGGGACGCAAAATTGTAAGATCTGCCAGTATAATGGGTGCAAGAATGGTATTTTTTATTAAAATCTCGTTATCACTTTCTTTTTTTTATAGATAAGAGTACTTTCTGTTCATACGAAACGAATCGAAACGAATGAATGAATTTTAGGCCTCTAAGTTGTTCCTACTTTTTTTGGAATATAGGCCCTAGTTAATAACAATATTCTTTATTTTTCACCAGAACACTAAAAGCATCCAATGAATCTCAACTGACCAGGAGCCAATTCCTGCCTTAGCAGTTTGACTAACTTTTCGTGTACAGTCTGATCGCGACTGATGCCAGATTTATTCTGTGAAGCAATGGGATAATGTAAGAGGGGAATTTAGTATGTCTGAGAATTGGTTAGAAAGGGGCGGGATCTTACTAATAAGGATGAGGGTTTTAGGATGAAATCCGCTGTATTAAATAAATTCCTGATGCATTGCGTCTTCGAACCTTGGACTACTTCAGTACAAGGAAATGGGAAAATTTGCAACAGTGTGTCATAAAACAGAAGACAAAATGCAGTAAGACGGAGGCTTGAGCGCCGTTTCATGGTTGAGCCATCTCCCTACCTGTTAAATGTTGAACTCAATTCCAGCATGCCGTGAGTTGTACCTAGGCCAGACAGAGATGGAGCTCCACGTCTTCGTACATATGCAATGAGGTCGTGGAAATACGTTGCAATGTGAGAGAAGAGGGTTATGAATGTTTCAGTGGGACATCAAAAGTGTTTACTTGAGGAAAATGCTACCTGAGTTCTGAACCTGTGACTGTTTTTCGATTTTACTGAAGTTTCAACAAGATTAGGGCTACTCGATAAATCGTCGGTTTATAAGCAAAACACGTTAAGCCAAACATGTTTATTTTGAAAAAAAAAAAAAAAGAAAGAAATAAAGGCGTTTGAAAGTTCTGACAAAACTGAATCCCCAAAATCTTCTCTAGTCTTTGAGATTTTTTTACCTTTATAAGTATGAAGTTGCTTCATTGGGTTATGCATATTAGCCTGTAAAATTGAAATAATATTTTCTACACTAACTTAGCATAATAAAACGATTTTATGAAAACATAGCACTTACTTAATATTCTGTACCTGCCTTAAGTAATTCTAGCAAGTGACGTAACTGGACTCAATGTCTATCACCTGTTTATTAATCATTACATACAGCATTTGTAGCTCATAAGATGAGATATTACAGCTCATTTTAAGCACTAGGTAGTAGTGTTATCAACTAGTTTTATTTACTTACTTATAATTTCATTAAGTCTCTGCACACTAAGTTCCAGTTCAAATACAAAATAGAAAACAACGAGGACAGCTACATGAAACTGTGAATTAACACAGTTTGTGTGTATAAACTTAGAATTGAAAAATAAAAGGCACGTAGAGAAAAACAGCTTAATAAAAATAATAATAATATTTAAGTTACGGTACTTATTAAGAATTTTAAAAAGTAGGAAAATTCACTATAGATTAGATTAGATTAGATTAGATTTTATTGAAGTCATGAGTATTATACAAATACTATGGACATAGTCATAACAAAGCAAACAGAGTGAATAAAATTATACTAAAAACATAAGTATTCACTAGTACTATAAAAGGGATAATCATCCAGCATTTTAAAACATTCTTAAATATATTATAGTTAACAGTGTGTACAGAATTATGTAATCTATTAAACATAGATACTGCCATGGTCATAAATTGTTTTTGAGTTGTTTCCAGTCTAACATTAGATTCAGTCAAATGAAAATTGTATCTTGTATTGTAATTATGATGATCAGATGTATGATAATAATTTGCTAAATTTTTCTTTACCTCCAGCAAATAAGTGAAGATGTAAAAATTAATAACAGTAAGAAGAGTCTCATTTATGAATAGTGGCTTACAGTGCGCATCATAAGCAGAACCAGTTAAAATGCGTAAGGCTTTTTTTGCAGAAGGAGAACATTAGATACATTAGAACTATTTCCCCACGCAGAAATACCATAGGTTATTATACTATTGAAGAAGGAAAAATAAGCACTTCTTACATATGTTTTAGGTACCAATGATTTCAATGTGCTTAATAAATAAATAAACCTTGAGAGTTTAGTACAAACATAAGGGTCTGAAGAAAAGGCAGTAAAGCTACTTGGTATCCATCTTGATACAAAACTAACCTGGGATTGCCACATTGAATACATCTCTCGGAGACTGTCCAGAGTCCTGTACTTCTTAAGAGTAATTAGAGATAAAATACCCGGGCAGTACCTAAGAAGTGTTTATTTTGCTTTTTTTTTTCATAGCATATTGAAGTATGGAATCTTGGTGTGGGGAAACAACAATAAACTTATTGAAGTCCTACTCATTCAGAAGAAAGCAATAAGAATTATCATAGAAGTACCAAGCAAAGCACATTGTAAACCACTGTTCATACAGGAGTCCATCTTAACAGTTGTTAATGAATATATTCTGGAACTCCTTCTTTACATCAAGAAAAATCTTTATGGCTTCACCAGTAGGATGGATAAACATGAGTATAATACTCGGAATAAAGAAAAACTGGACATACCATTTTACAGACTATCCAAAGTTAAAATTAGTCCTAATATGTTGGGCTGTAGAATGTTCAACATGTTACCACAGGAAGCACAGGAAGTGTCACTTGACATACTCAAAGTCAAAGTGAAAACATGGCTTCTCAGAAAACCATTCTATTCTGTACAAGAATATTTTGAATCAGAAAATCAAGCTGTAGATATTTTTTAGGTTTCTTCCTCTGAATTGTATTATTATTTTGTAATATATTAGGAAATTCTCATAAATTGTTAAGTTAATTCTTGTTTTATTGTATATAAACGGAGCAAATCAAATAATATTTGTGATCAGTGTGTTACAATTTTCATCCAGATATTAGCCTATTTTTGATAATCTTGACTCTCAATTGTAAACTCTAAGGAGTATTTGTGATCATTTTGTTTTATGTTTAATGTTGTAATAGAATAATTTTCATTTTTGCACTATAATTTCACACGTGTAATTTGACAATGTCATTAGCTTTCGCTATAACGACAGCAAATAAATACTATACTATACTATATTATACTATACTATACTATACTATACTATACTATACTATACTATACTATACTATACTATACTATACTATACTATACTATACTATACTATACAATATGTGGGGCCCAGGGTAATTTGGGATCCAGTACAATTCCTAAAAGTTTAGCAGATGGCTCAGAGTTGTAAATTGTGGAATCATTTAATGTAAACAACACACATGTTGTGTCTTAGTCTGATTTAAACAAAGTCCATTAGCCTCAAACCAGGCAGCTGCTTCGTTAAAGGAATTGTCCATAACAAACTTTATATCAATTATGTCATCATTAGTATGATACAAAGTAGTATCATTAGCAAATACAATCGAGTTACTATAACTATTTTTAGGTAAATCATTTATCATAATTAAATATAATAGGGGTCCCAAAACAGAGCCTAGATACATAACTTTAATAATAATTTTTAGTCTCAGAAAAATAAATAAGGCTCACCGCTGTGGAGTAGAGTGGATCAGGGGAAGATGTCTGAGTTTTTCTTTGATTGAAAATTTAAGATACTGTTCATTTAGTTTTGAATTTCATATTGAAATATCAATGTATGGAAGGTATTTTGAAACTGTATTTTTGGTACAAAACAGAAAACGTTAATTACCTTGTTTATAGATATAGGTTTTCTTCTTACCTGCACTGTAGACATCTTTGCCTGATAGTCGGGTAAGATGACAAATGCAATTAACACATTTAGTGATATATGTATTTTATCTGAACTTGGTTTGATAAATGTATATAACAAAATTAACAATCTAAAGCTCATGGACACTTTCTCACTAGTTTATCACTACTTAGGAACACAGTCATTGCACATATTTTATTGCCGTGTGCAAGACTCGTGAAATCACTTCTTGCACACAATGAATTCAATCCAGTACATTTTTTTGTCATCATTCTTTTTTAGGAGGCATTTAAGGATACGGTAAGAAATTCCGTATCCTTGCGATGCTCTAAAACAGTTCATGCCCTCTATTATAACATGTTCCATCGCAAGTTGAAGACTGTCCTCAATCCACTGACTTCTATCAGAGGATCTTATGTAATATTTACACATTCCCTGCAATAAAACAAACAAAAAAAAAACTCTTGCAACAAGTTGCCATCTCACCCCGAAAGAAAGTGATCATCTTCCCCAAGTATCGGAATAAGATGCCTAATGCTATGACGCAACCTAAGATGGCGGAACAAGGTCATTGGTTGTTAACAATACAAACTTTAGAACTTTTATTACAATATCCATTACAGAGGTTTGACGTTATTACAAATTTAAGAATGTATTAAAATTTTAACATACCTTTGCAATTATTTTATAGCAGAAAAATGAGCTGTTTTCTTGCTTTTCTTCTTCTCATAACAAGGACACGTGGCAAAATGAGTTAGCTTTCACTCTACAGACCAGTGGCGGTTCCTCGGGGTAGGGAAGGGAGGAACGTCCTACTCACATTTTATTCTTTTGAAAGTAAATACCAAATAAAATATGTGCCTTGAAATTCGAAGAAGATTCGATAATTTTTAAGTTCACAGCTATAACAAAAACTCGGTTGATCGAGTTTTAAACGATGCGCGCTCATGTGGGTGGGTGCAGTGTTCTCGCTTGCCTCAGATTATTTCCCATTCCCATTTCCATTTCCGTAAAATGGTTCCGGTTACAAGTTAGTAGCTAGTCTCTTCCAACACGTGTGATGCTGTAGTCTGCTCGAAAAATGTTGCGAGGTTGTGAATTTCCTTGTAATTGTTAATTTGCGCAATTATTCAACAATGAATGGAAGTGAAAACATAATATATTTTGGACAATTTAGGAAACTCAGTTTACAAGAACATATTATTGCTATACAGAAGGGAAGGCCAACCCCAACACTACCTGGTCTTACATGTATGCAAGTAGGCTAATTTGTAGCATGTTTCATTCAAGAAGGTGTCATTTCGTGCTGTTAACTTCTTTCCTCCTCTTAAGAAATATGCAGGAGCCGCCACTGATACATTCAATTGTCTGTGTTCATGAAGACATGCGCGTGGCGTTCTCTCTTGGAAGAATGTGAAACTATAAAGAAATAAGCATCTTCCCCCAATAGTAATCTCTCCCCCCCCCCTCCATTCACTCTAATAGTCGGCATTGTGACTGTGAAACAAGTCGGCCCGAGTTCAAATCCTGGTTGGGACAAGTTATGTGGTTGAGGATTCTGAAATGAAGGTTCGTTACATAAACTAAAATATTAAGTTCGAAAATAAGGAAATGTTACAAGATAAAAGTTGACTGGTCTAATCTTTATTTTCTTCTTCTTCCCCTTCTGAGTCTGCTGCAGCTGACTCAGCCGTTGTGTCTTTTGCAGAGAAAGTTTTGATAGCAACGTGATATATTTTTCTCGTATAGTTTCAGGAGATCATGTTTTTTTTTTTGCCACAGAAATGGAAAACTGTCTTGAATAAACATGTGACATCGTTATATCTTCCAATTTCTCTTTCCCTCTTCTGTTCAGAAGGCGTCTTGATGATGCAGTATTTATCTTTTCATACTTATTTGCACGAAGATGGCTTCTTCACTTAATTGCACTAACCTGTGTTTTTGCCGCTCTATCCACTGGTAATATCCATTAAATTCTAGAAGTTCATCTTACTAGGTATATCTAATTATTTTCATTTTCACTAAATCTGAGGGTTGGACCTTTTATCAGGTAAAATACATTATGTGACTTATGCTGGGTTGCAAGAAAACAGACCTATAAATAATCTATTCCTGAATTAGTTAGTGGACCTATAAAGTTAGTGAATTGCCGGGTTGCAGAAGAGGAATTTAACAGTCCACTAGTTATTGGAACGTTAACCAAGCATCTTTGGATTTCACAAGTGACGCAATAGTACGTGAATTAATAAAAAGTGAACATCGGCTGCTAGACTGATCTGAGACATTGCTTTTATGTTATCAAAATTTGCAATAGATATAGACTAATACAAACCAGAAAGAAATCAGGAACAGAAGTTTCAGTGAGAAAGATAAATATGCCTATTTGTTATTAGAAATAGCGCACGACTGCATTAATTTTATAGAAAATAAAAAGACGCACTACAGAGCACATAACCTCCTCGTCAGACGTTGGACTAGAGTATGTAATAAAGAAATAAATAATAACTTCGCTATTCGAAGAATTAATGAAGAAATCAATAATCGAATTACCGTAATCGATGGCTAAGAAGAGATACCTCTATCTACAAAAATGGTAATTCAGTTTAACTACATTATTATTATTATTATTATTATTATTATTATTATTATTATTATTATTATTATTATTATTATTCAGATTAACTACATTGTTGTGTTCACAAAATTGGACGTGTACTACTTGTGTACTCGTAATATTTTGTTCTCGAATAGAAGATCTTGCAAAGCAGAAACATAATACAAGAAGTTTGTCTATTTTAAGAAAATAATTTCTAAATGTTTTTTTTTATTTACCTGCAAATATACAGATACAAGATACCATTTTTTAGCCACCGATATGCAATATTATTTTAATATCGTGTATATAGGCCTGTTATACAAAATATCGCAGCCTGAATCTTATACAGGTAACATTATGATGAATCAAAATATATAAACTACTCGCAAATACCCAAAATGTATGTAAGATGGCTGTCTAACGGAGTATAGCAGGGAAATCAGATCTCTAAGTTAGTGAATCCTTTAACGGACCAATAACACTAAACATGTTTCTTGCAACGTGTCTTTCGAACTTATTGGTCAATATTAGCGGCTAACGAAGGAATAAATGCGTTCTAGCAACCCGCAGTTAGTGTGTTTAATCGATTGAATTTGGCAGACATAGTGACTTAGTAATAAATGAGGCGTGCCTTGGAATAACAGCAACGAAAAACTGACTTACTGTGTTTTGCCTGTAAACCGATGAATAATACGTAATATAACAAATAAGGCATCATAAACAAAAGTAATTGTAGTTTGTTTCTTCCAATTTTTGCCCAATTCTTCCTACTTAAGTAATTATTATGTGAAGAATAAAAAAGACGAATTATTGTTTTTTATTAACTTGTAGGCAAAATAACAATCTGTTCAGCACTGTGAACAGTAAGTAACAATAAAATAATCTTAACATGGCCCATCGGCATATAAATCGCGTCTAAATTAATTGAACCTGTAGAGGTTATGCTTTGATGCGTTTGAATCGCCGAGTAACCTTTTTCTTTCTAAAGGAGGAATGGAAGAATATCCCCCAAGAGGAAAAACATAATCTCATAGGGAGCATGCCACGAAGGTGCCAAGCTGTCATCGAATGTCGTGGAGACCATACACGATACTAGACCTTTATAACGGGTGTTTTAAGTTTCATAAATAAGACAAGATTCAATTTCTTATATAGTGCAATGTTTTAAAAAGTTGTTTGTTGACATTATTCATCTGTTTTTATTGACATGAAAATACATGTGGCCATAAATAACCATAAATAATATACTTTATTAATTTCATGTCTGTACCTTTATCCAATGAAAAAATATTTAAATAAATCAAAGTGTTCCTCTAATTGTTTTGAGCAGTGTAAAATATATATATATATATATATATATATATATACATATTAAGTTAATGAATTTATTATATCGTTTATAATGAATCATAATTTACAATTTTATATTGTCTGTGTCCATTAACACTGACCGAAAATCTATTTCCTTGCTCTCGGCTGCTTAAGGAACATACGATGTCGAGTTGGTATTTGGCGAGATGAGATCGAGGATTTGCCATAGATTACCTTACATTCGCCTTTCAGTTGGGGAAAATCTCGGAATAAAACCAACCAAGTAATCAGCCCAAGCAGGAATCGAACCCGTGCTCGAACGCAACTCTGAATCTGCAGACGGGAGCCTTAACCGGCTGAGGTATGCCGGTGGGTCTATAATGTTAATACTTGGTATTCCTGTGATTATAATTATTATTATTATGTAACGTGTGCGATTGTTCGTACGATGATAGTTATTTAGTGAACTGTAAGCAGTAACATGAGCTGCTGCCAGGAATTCAAAATGAAGATAGCAATGGTCAAGGAAACTTTTAATAGAAAAAGGATTATTTTCTGCGGACCTCTGGAAAAAGAACTAAGGAAGAGACTAGTGAAGTGCTTTATATGGAGTGTGGCATTGTATGGGACAGAAACATGGACATTACGACGAAGTGAAGAGAAGCGAATAGAAGCATTTGACATGTGGATATGGAGAAGAATGGAGCGTGTAAAGTGGACAGGGAAAGAAATGAAACTGTGTTGGAAAGAGCGAAGAGGAGAAGGAATTGTTTGGGTTACTGGCTGAGAAGAAACTGCCTACTCAAGGATGAAATGGAAGGAATGGTGAACGGGAGAAGAGTTCGGGGTAGAAGAAGATATCAGATCATAGAAGACATATATCGATTATTCGAGGAAACGAAAAGGAAGGCAGAAAATAGGAAAGATTGGAAAAAGCTGGGTTTGCAGTGAAAGACCTAACCTTGGGCAGAACACTAAATGAATGAATAAATGAATCCAGCGGATGATTTAATGTGTTTCTCACTTCAAAATTAAATATAGTATTTTTCGGAACAACTGGATAATGCACACGTTACAGCAACGCCGACTACGCTGGCCACTAGTCACCAGGCCGTACCGAACCGTTCGAAACAAAAGACAATCGAAATGGTGGTAATAAAATTCTCAACTATATTTTTAAATATTAACCCCACTTGTGAAATGCAAGGTTTAGGAAGTATAACGGCGAGATGGAGAGAATCATTGTGAATTCGGAACAGGCGACTCGCCTAATCCATAAAGTGAAGAAGAAGAAGAAGAAGAAGAAGAACGGCGGTGTTTTGATTACACTAAAAGATAATGCAAATGTAATAAGCTCTTAGAATATAGTAGGTTATCACAAAGAAATAAATAAAAAAAGTGTGGTTCAGGGAATATCATTGAAATGAACGAAAGTATGTTTGCGGCTAATGTTCGCCAAAGCGTTAACTACGTAATTATGACCACGTTGCTGTTTTATTTTTGGTCTAGAAAAAATACCTCGTCATATAACATTTTTGTGTTACATACGAATATTATGTAAATGAAACAGTTTATGTTTCAAGTTATAAATGATTTATTAAGTACAATATGATGTAATTTAAATTAGTACATGGAGAATGAAATTAAAGCTTATGTTTAAATTAACAAGTTTTGTCAACCACATACAATATGATAGCATTTGTACTACTTAATATGTAAATGAAATGTAGGGTAAACATTGGCAATTTCGTAGCAGTGGTTATTTCGTGATACTTTTTCTTTGGTCTTTTGTGAACTAACCAATGGTGTTACGAGATCCAAATTTCCGCCAAGGGATTGTATATGTTGTCCAGTTTCCAGAAACATACAGCTACGCTTTGTGTGACTATTGTAGCTGCTTCAGTGAGCTTTTATGTTTGGAGAGAGCAAGTTTGCGTCGACTTCTCAGGCATACAAATTTTCTGGATGTTTGTAATTACATTACAGGCTTATTACTAAAGGTAAGCATATGATATTTGGTACAAAGATTTATTGTACCTTCATGAAATTTTAGGAAATGTTTTTGGAATTTTAGATACATCTGTAGTCGCCATACAGGCTTAGCTTTACTGATAGAAATCTTAGCTGTTTGAGGCGAAATTTTGTTGAGCATTAAGTGTTACAATTTTTAAAATAGTATAAAATGTATTACAATAGGAATTTTAGAAATCTGAAGACAAGATGTGATAACAAAAAAGAAAGTAGCTTCTGTTTGATTTGTTATCATTCTAAGTGTCAATGATAAGTGCCAGATGACTTGCAAGAATTGTGACAGAAGATGGAACATGGCTCCACCATTTCGGACCGGAGACATTTTGTCTGCCTCAGACAATGGAGTGGCATCATGCAAATTCACCAAAGAAATAGAAATTCAAAAGTACACCTTCGGCAGGAAACGTTATGGCTACTGTGTTTTTCGATTCAGAAGGACTCTTGCTTGTGGACATCATGCCACACGGAACTACCATTAATTTTGACGGGTATGTTGCAACTTTCAAGAAACTTCAAGTTCGACTGAGTCGTGTTCGACGACATTGGGAGAAGCAGAATGTTCTTCTATTGCACGACAACGCACAGCCATATGTCAGTCACAAGACCACAGACCAGAAAATTCGGATAGACAACACTGAAACATCCGCCTTACAGTCCTGAACTGGCACCGTGCGATTACCATCTCTTTGGTAAACTGAAGGATCCCTTGGCGGAACGAGGTTAGAAGATGACTCCCTTGTGCACGCTGCTAAAGAGTGGCTCAGACGTGTTGGTCCAGATTTTTACCGTGCTGGTCTACAGGCCTTCGTTCCTAGGTTACGTAAGGCAGTTGAAAGGGACAGGGATTATGTGGAAAAGTGACATTTTGTTCCTTAAGGATGCATCTACATTCTGTGAAAATAGCAAAGCTGTAGGATAAAAATATAGTTTTTAAACAAACGTTATGCATTACTTTTTGAGTTACCCTAGTAATATAGACTATAGTAAAGTCTATAATAAAAGTGTTCACCCTTTCAGGGCAAAGAAGATCCCTTTTCAATTTCAATTTTTACTTTGATTTTATTCTTATTATGTGTTGATATGTATTTCTATGTTTTCTTGCTATGAATATTAGACGGAATTACTATGTTTGAAGTCTTGTAACAATAAATGAGAATTTCATTTCACTTTAATGAATTTTTCCTCAATTCTTCTACCTCTCACGAAATTATCAATGCAATATCACGAAATTACCAAGTTATCACGAAATAACCAACCTTTCAGCTTAAGTTGTAAAAGTGGTTTTTGGCACATATTCAAGAACGTATCCAATCTTTCATGTCTCCAGATTTGTACATTAGGTTATCGTCTTTTAGATGAAAAAATCGGAATAAGGATATATTTACACATTTGCATTTTAAATTAGTTTTCATGAAATTATCACGAAATTGCCAATGTCTACCCTATATTAAAACCTCCTGTCACTTGGCTATCCCCTCAACTAACCCAACCTAACCTTGTCACATTTCTAGACCTCATGTCACTAATATCGTCATCAAACCCTCTCTAACCTTATCACATTCTACATTGTCACATTCATGTCAGTTAGCTATTCCCTTATATAAGCCACGTAATCTACTCGTAATATTTACGCAAAAACACGCCGGAGTGGAGTAAAACATAGTCGAACACAAGTTTCTTTGTTAATAAATAAATAACAGTATCTAATGCTAACGTCAATATATTTGAAAATTTGATAAGCAACAACATAATTCTAATGAAAATACTCGTATATTTCAAAATACTTCTAAAGAACAACATAATCATAACGAGAGTGTAGACCTATTTCAAAATATTAATAAGCCTTATTGTATGTGTGTCTAATTTAGACTAATATATGTATCTTCTCATACAACCCTACCTAACTTTATCGCTAACAGTGGTGCTATCTCTCAGTTATGTTCAGAACGAAGGAGATAGAGAGAAAAAAATAACACATTTCTCCTTCTAATGACGCACAGCCAATGTCATGCCCTTATGTTGGCGATATTGTGTATTTAATTCCATTTAGTCGTAACCGTAACGGCACGGTTGAAAGTTACCGTAGCTAATTCTTCAGTTTAGCGTATTTTTCTTTATGCAAAAACGACGATAAACGTGGTGTGCTAAACGTTGGAAAACTAACTGCAAACATCAGTGTTTTACTAGAAAATTTAAAACTCGTAATGAGGAACATAAATGGCCGGTGTGACAACAGTTATTTCGAAAAGCTTTATTGTTGGTCGTGTTTACTAATCTGCGGGGCAGATTTGAACAGTATATTGCAAACACGATTCATCTTTAGGTTAGGTATATGAAGAAGAAGACCTCCCCGGAATAAGGATGTTTGAAACAAAATTGGTAATTCATGTTTCAAGTGAAAGGAAAATAATTTCAGGAGCATATTTCATTAGGCCTATATTTACTATCTCAACTATTTGACTAATTAAGGAAATAAGTTCATTCAACTATTAAATGCAATAATTTATTGTTATAAATACGCTTTAATATTACTTTTTCCACCTAAATCACACATTTCAATAATTTGATGTTACATCCTTTCTTCGGGAATATCTTCAACTATGTCGGGTTCGAAGAGCTTGAAAAAAACTGTAATAGAGTAGCAGATGTACTTAGAGAAAGCTTACGACTGCACATTGACATGCAAACATTAAGGTGAATTTTATTGTAATTGATAAAGTAAAGTAGTTTGAAAAAATAATGAACTTGTTTCTTGGTGGCATACATCGTCCACCCGGTTCCTTTTCGTCCTCTGTGATTCAATATCACTTCCAATCATGGATATGATTCCCTGTTTCACTACGTATGTTTATCACTGATAATTTCATCAAACTGAAACCATGAAGAGTAATAATAAAAATAATAATAATAATAATAATAATAATAATAATAATAATAATAATAATAATAATATTTATGTTGATGTACAAAAGGAAGTTGCCAATAGTTTGCAGTACCTTTGATTGGAAGTGCTCCAGAATCTCGTTCTTAATAGGTCTAGTTGCTTGCAGTGCCCCGAAAGTTGAATTCTGTAAATTCATACTGGTTTTAGATTGGCTTTATAATAGGGTTGATTTATTTGCTGCTGATAATTGTTACTTACGTCCGATTTTCGTTCAGTCCAGGCATGTTTCTCCCAAGTTAGTCGGCGATCTGAATGCATTCCTAAATATTTCATATCTTCAGTTTAGAGTATAATTTGATTGATTTTAATAAAGAATGTACTGTAAAATTGATTATTTTTTTATTGTGCTCTAAATGTGTGTATACGGCATTATTACCCATTCAGTGCTGGAGTTAATATCCACAAGCGTGGGTTAACGAAAGATAATGTTTAATAGTACATTATGCAACGAGCCTATAATGGTAGTAATTAAGACGCGAGTATGTTTATGAAACGAGCGCAAGCGAGTTTCATAATTTTCATACGAGCGTCTTAATTACCATTATAGGCAAGTTTCATACGACTTTTTATGCTCGACCATATTTCTAACTTGAAATTATTCATAAGCATTCATATTATTCTTGTCTGACTGGGGAGCGGAAGTGACCTTGTGCAATATCTCGTAAATTGTGAGATGTGCACAGACGCGAAAGTATTGATTTTTTCCGAGGAACAAATGTCATTGACCTTGATATAATCTAGAGAGTAAAATGAACATTAATCTTGATATAAACCTGGAAATTGATTTAGACATTGAAAAACGAGATGACAAATTGAATTTATTTGAATATTATTTACAATTAACGCTAATTATTATAGTAACAGAACATAACCTTCTGCGACAGTATTGGATTTCGAGCCTCCGTAACGTTTCGCTAGTTGTCTTTCGATTGCATATCCGAGAATAATCGATATTTGCGCTTTCATATTGCTACAATGGCGTTTTCTGATTGGTGGAAAACCTGAACTTTAATGAATAGGTGTACTTTAATGAGGTCCATTAAAGGGCTGCTACCAGGTGTATAATTACTATATTTCGGCATGGTCCAGCATAAAATATTTTTTAGTCTCATTTACTTACAAACCACATTTTTATATGTTTAATAAACATGATTAATATAGTACTGTGAACATATATTTGAAAAAAAAAAACAATTATCTCTCCGTGAAAACTGCCCATACCTTAACATGGCGTCATTCCCTCAAAACACCTTATATGTACCTCCTTGCTATAGGGGAGATCCGGGCAAAACGAATAACCCGGGCAAAGAGAATAATGCCTATTTCTTAGAAACGCCAACAGGTAGCGCTTTCTCTATGTTGGGGAAGAATCCCAGCCAGATTACCCTGCTGGAACTGACTTCTCGTCATTCTATCTAGTGAGAGAAGAAGTCAGCGTGTGTTTGAAGAAAATTGACTGTTTTCCTAAAATATTTCAAGGTAAGAGAAACATGTGTACAACATAGAATACTGCAGAAAATCTTAATTATGTGATACTAATGTAAAGGCGATACAATTACTTCTAAAGTGCCGTACGAAGAAGATTATTGACGTTTATATTTGTATAACCTTAAATGAAAAGCGAAATGGCGTCTGCGGGCAAAGTGAATAGGGCAAAGTGATAACTTATCAAGAGGATGGCGGAAGAAGCCAAATGGTCTGAAGAAGCCATGAAGAAAGCACTTGAAGAAATAAAAATCTTCCAATCAGTGTTTCTGCTACCTAGCCATGCAACCATAATGTGTTTGTTAATGAAGATTTTGCTCCAGATGAACTTACAGATCGCCCACTTGAGACAGAAATCAGCGAAACGACAGCTGGCTCAAATTTAATAAATTCTGCGGTGCCAGCTTCTTCAACGGCTGAAGAAACGGTTAATGCTCACGCAGAATCAACCACCTCTATGATGTCGTTATCTTCAGAGATTGAAGGAATATTCAATACATCAATTACACTCAGATTTTCAGTTTCGGTTACACCAAAACCCTCAACATCGTCAGCAAGAGAAACCAAGTCAGTTCTTTTCATTTAAATCAGTGCCAAAAGTGAATGCTGGAAAGATACGAGGTAAACGAAGAAAATGTCAGCGCTCTGAAGCTCTTACATCTATACCGATTAAAAACCTTAAAAGAGAAGTAACTTATGGGCAGGAGCGAAAGCAGAAGAAATCCAAGTCTCCAAAGCCAATGAAACGTCGACTTGTTCAAATTTGTATTTTGTATTAATCTAACGTGCTTTAAAGGGCTGTAATAACATTTCTTATCGTCTCATATGACTCATTAACATCGTGTTTATGTGTCGATTTAATTTCATTATCAGTGAATAAAAATTAAATAGAAATGTGAAAATGTTATAGGTATGTATTCACTTTGCCCGTGTTAATTATTCGCTTTGCCCGTGTAACTATATTTTCTTTCTCAAATCATATCACTGTCCGTAGGTACGAGAAACGAATTGCTGTTTTTTCTAGATATGTGGACAACATGTGTCACAACCAATGTCATGAAGATTTTATTTCGGGAGCACCAAAATATAGCCTGTAGCATTGTTTGTTCTTAGCTTATCCGCTTTGCCCGGGTTTCCCCTAAGTATCAGAGTACCGCAATCCTTTGAGCCGGCAAATGCCGACAAATTCGCCATTGTTAGTCCAGGGCGCGCTATGCTGTATACAATTGTATAGGGAAAGAATGTAATGTAAGTGCGAAAAAATGCAGTGCTGCTGTGTTCAGAACTGTTCACAGAGAATTGAAAAAAGCGCACATATGTTTTCTCTGTGACAAGGTGAAAGAAATAAGGAAAAAGGAAACCAGTGACTATAAATATAAAAAGTAACAATCCGCTATCTAAGCGAGCATACATTTTGAAATTAATGAATGACTGTATTTTTATATTTATTTTTTCAAAATTTGGGCCCGAAAATATTTTTATAAAACTAATCTAGAATTCAAGTTGTTTCAGCAATGATATTTCTACATAAAAAATGAAAATCAGGTACCAATTAGGATCAGTGTCAAATTTTTACCATCTTCTCCCTTTCAAACCAAGCATTTCTGAATTTAATCCTAATTGCTATTTGCAAGAATTACATAATATATTTATGAAAGTTGTGAATTCATTATTGAGACAAGATTGTATCGTTTGGCTCGATTGGAAAATACAAAGACCATAGAAACTAGAAACCGAATTAAGATTAGACTGATGTGAAATTTCAATTTTCTAAACTATTCTAGGTAGATCTCTGAAATTTTGTACTTTAAATTTTAAATTTTAAATTATGTAAATTTAGGTTTTCAAAAATTGTTACTATTTTGTCCAGAATTTTTGTCTACATACGTGTCAGACCTTCAGAAACAAAACTTACTATATAATTTTCCTTTTTATTTTACTAAAAAGAAATAATTAAAAATATATGATGCACTAAAAGTGTAAAAACAGAAAAAAATTCAACTCGAGCGTAAAAAAAATAATAGTATAAAATACCTCTTATTCATATTCTGGCTGATATATATATATATATATATATATATATATATTATCAGGCAGTACATCTCACTCGACGATATTTGTCAGAGGAAGAACAGTAATTGTTTGTATGCATCTGAAGTCTGATTATTGGAATGTGTAACTAATCGGCGAAATATGTATTGGAGGGGGAAAGGAACTGGCCACCCTACCCTATTATCTCCTGGCCTAGTTGTCTCATGAGTGATGCCTTATTGGTGTTACTTATGAGGTTCAAATCTGCTTTCGGACAGTTGACTAAACAACATCAACAAAAAATATGAGTGTTAGGTACTATAATCTTGATAGTAAATTTTGTTAAGAATATATTCAAAAACCTCCACAAAAAATCATGCATGTAGTACAAAATCTGTAGAAAGAGTAGCAGTTTTAGCAATTCAAATTTACAGAAAATTAAAGTGGAGAAAATTGACTTCAAAGTTTGGGATGATAATAATGAACCAGGTCTCTGTCTTCTTTATTTTTAGGCATTTTGAAACATGTAGACCTAGCATAATTTATTATATGCAGAACGTATCTTATATTCACTACCACGCTGTGCACACCTAACCTAAACTAGTAAAAAAGATGACGAATGAATAAAAACTATATAAACTTATGAAAACACTATACTAGATAAATATTATTTACAAATCACTATAGACTGTAGACAGTATTATTACATTAACACTAAAACAGTTAAAAACTTGCAAATATTTCTTGTATCACAAACAAAAACCAAGCTTGGAAAACACGTTGTTATGACTACTAGCAACAAGTGGAATTTTTCTTTAGACAAGAGTTGTGCTCTTCTTTGTAAATGAATATCTTTCAAAGGAAAGCAGCCTTTGAAGTAGGCCTAACATCTGTTGGATTCTGTGAAGAAATATTTCGAGACGTCGAGAAGCTACACTGGCTCAATCTATACTAATAATAAATCTGTAGCCGAAATTTTTCTGGTAATTTTCGATTTTCCAAAAATAATTGGTCCTAACATAATATAAAATTAACCACCCTGAAACCGAAAATCGATTTTTTGAAATTTTTGTTTGTATGTCTGTCTGTCTGTGTGTCTGGATGTTTGTTACCTTTTCACGTGATAATGGCTGAACGGATTTCGATGAAAATTAGAACATAAATTAAGTTCCTTGTAACTTAGATTTTAGGCTATATGGCATTCAAAATACTTTATTTAAAAAGGGGGTTATATTACACAAAAATGACTTCACCACACTCCAACCAGAAAAAGCAAAAAACAGAAAACAATGGCAAAGTATGACTTATTACGGTAAGATTTCAAATAAACTTTGTAACTTCTTCAAAAAACAAAACATTAATATAGCCCCCAGAACCAACAACAAATTAAATAACATAATCCCCAACAAAACCAATACCAACGAACCTCTTTTAAACAGCGGCATATATCAATTAAAATGTAAAAAGTGCACGAAAACATATATAGGTCAGACTCGACGGAACTTCAAAGTCAGATACCGAGAACACACCACAGACTTCATTTACAATAGAAACAAACCTAAATTTGCACATCTCATTGAAGAAAACCATGAATTATCTAATATAAATGACACATTAAAAATACTAAAAATTACAAACAATCCTTAAATAGACACGGCTGAACAATTTTATATCGCTAGAGAATATAATTCAGGACACCCCCTCCTTAATGAACAAATAACTAATACCAACAATCCATTATTTAATTTATTCAAACTGCTCCCGCAAAAACAAATACATACAGCAGCCACACAGGTTCCTCCAACCCCCCCCCCTCCACTTCCGGTACCATATGATGTACATTAAGCATAATCCTGTGAGCGAGCCCCGTCATTCCAGTATAAGCCGCGCAGCGGACAAGAACACAACACGCCGAACAGCAGGATCGTAAGTTAATACACCATTATAAAGTAGAGTTATTAATTCAAACCACCTAAATCAAATCATTAATAATACTAATATTGTTGCAGATATGCACGGCTTTACTTGAATACGGAGCTCGACATCTTACCATAATGTAACTAAACATGTTAAACGACTGAACTTGCATACGAAAATATTGTACAATAGTGAACTTCAATAATGGTAATGTTAGCATGTGATCAGTTGACAAGTGAAAAGTAGATAAAGATTTATATAACAACACACAGTGCAAAAAAAGTGAAACATTTAAAATTACCTCAGTCTACATCGTAATACACATCAACGATATATAAAAACTAAGTGATTTAAACAAGTGCTTCGTAAATTGCATTTTAGACAATGATTTTAGTATTTTTGAAGATCTTAATGTTATCATCTAAAGTTCTACATAAAAACAATACACGTAAAACAAAGTTTTGCCCCATTCGACGGCGTGATGTCACAGAACTTAAATGATTGATCAATATAAAGTGTAAACAAGTGTTTTATATTGTTTTTTCACATTGTAATTTTACTGTATTTTAGACATTGATTAGATTATGAAGGCTTAGTATTATTATTAATTAACAGCAGACAAGACATTACGATAGACAACCATGTACAAATGTATCACGCACAAAAACACGAAAAGGAAGTTCATGACACACACACCAATGGGCTAGGTTTTCAATCAATTGTAAACTTTAAATGTTATTTTAAGTATAATGCATAATATGCATCTGAAGGTGATACAAAAAATGGTATCGAAAGCGTTCATGTGAAAAACTAATTCATGTAAATGACTATTAATTATTAGTAGATAAGCGTTGGTGGCTCAATAAAAGTGTTATACATTAAAAATATCTGAGTTTTAATTTAAATATTCCTATCCCACGCGTGCTGAAAAGGAATAACAATGGCGGCCGACTCGGAGATTGCGCTACTTTGGTATATCCACGGACTCTTTATAAGTATTGACAATAGGCACACTCTGGTTTCTGTTTAGTGCACTTCGGGTTTGCCAAAGTGTCGCCATATTAGTTGTGAGTTACTCGACGCAGGCACAAAGCAGCAGTGAAAGAAGGTACGATTTTCACGTTTTTCTTCTAGTTTACTAATGTAATGGATGAAGCATTTCTGTCATATTAATCCTGTATAAATTTCTACAGATAGTGTCTGAAAGTACGATGTTTTCTCGTTATTTAGTCATATTTACATTATAAATTTAGTTACTGTGGACGGAGACAGAGTCATGTTAAACAATGTAGTGCTAGTTGCCTTCAAAGAGGCACTCCAAGTTGCTATGAATGGGCTAGTGGCCCAATGATGGAAACCGTACCCGCGGGCCCTTTCGTAACTACTGTTTCGAATTAGTTAACAAAGAGCCGTTTTAGCTGGTTTAATACGTGTATAATGTAAACGAATGATTAGTTATACATGCATATATTATAAATATGTATGTTTTCTTTCCTAAATGCCGTCAGAAATGAAATATAGTCAGTGGCAGGAAGATGATATGAGTCGTACTTTAGCTGCAGTACGAAATGGTGACATGGGTGTCAATGAGGCTGCAGAACATATAGTGTGCCTAGGGTAGCATTACAAAGACATTTAGCGGGCAAGAATTGTTTTGCTGTTGAACATAAAAAAAATTATAGCTAGCATAGCTGATCTTCACACAGAAGTGGAAAATGAACTTATTGCTTATGTTCTCAAACTTGAGGAATTTATTATGGTATTACACCAAGGGAATTGCGCTTGCTAGCATTTGATATAGCCGAAAGGAACGAAATCCCTCGTAGATTCAGTAAAGAAAAGAGAATCGTCGGAAAGAAATGGTATTATACATTTATGAGGAGACATCCCGAACTTAACTTGCGTCAACCCGAGTCGACCTCTTTTGCTCGAGCTAAGAGGTTTAATAAAGAAAACGTAAGTCAGTTTTTTATTCCTTGCAGAAAATTGTTGACGAAAACCAGCTCGATTCAACGGGAGTATTCAACGTTGATGAGACTGGTTTATTAACTGTGTAAAAGAAAGCTAGAAAGGTGCTTGCCTTCAAAGGTAAAAGAGCAGTAGGTTCGACAGCCAGTGGAGAAAGAGGTTTCTCTACTACTCCAGTTTGCTGCACAAGTGTTGCGTGTCAGTATGTTCAACCACTGATCATCTACAAACATTCGCGTTCTGCGAAAGGGTTAGAAGATGGAACTCCACCGGGAACAATTTTTGCTTATTATCCTGAAAGTGGATACATTAACAAAGGTGTATTTGTGAGGCGGTTAAGGCATTTCATCGACACTGTCCATTCTTCAAAGGAAGGAGAACTCTTGCTTCTTCCCGATGGACATTCAACTCACACCAGAAATCTCGATGCTCTAGATATTGCTCGAGAGAATGGAGTCATCAGGACACAGTACTCTTAGGTTGCAGCCACTGGACGCATCGTTTTTTTTTAAGCATTTGAGTAAGCAAACCTGAAGTTGTTACTCAATTTTATATACCACGACTGTTTGGTAAAGCGTATGGACTGGCGGCAACAACAGGGACTGCAGTGAATGGATTCACAAAAACAGTAGTTTGGCCAGTCAACAGGGATGTGTTCAAAGATTGCCATTTTGTGGCAGCGATGCAGTTTGAAACAGATGATGTTCTTGTTATTAAAGCTTCTACAATTGAACCTTTCAATGAGGAAATTCCAGAACCAAATAGGTCTAATACCGTGAATCCAGAAAAAGAAGCAATAGGATCTGGAAGTCAAGATAGTTTAGAATCTCTTTCAGCTGATGAAGCAACATTGACACCAAAATTGCAAGTTTCCTTGGGTGAAATATTCTCCTATACCAAAGAAAATTTATCTCGGAAAAAGTGCAAATAAAGCTCAGAAAATGATAGTGATCACGAGTAGTCCGTACAAGCAGAGACTGGAGGAGGTAAAAAGCAAACAACTAAAGAGAGGCGTCTTGAAAATTCTGCACCGGAGAAGTCAGCTCAAACCAGACTATCGTTTTCTTCAAATAATTCAACGAGGTGTCGTTCTAACAAGGAGTCGTGGTATTGTGGCATCTGTTGCAATGACATGAAAGAAGATATGATTCACTGTCTATCGTGTAACGAGTGGGTTCATGAGAATAGTGCTGGTGTTCCAAAGGAGCCAAGTGTTCTATTGCGAAAACTGTGACTAAAGTTTGACAACGTTTTATAAAAGTTTCGTTTTGTCTCATCTTAACTGCTATAAAGAAAACTGAATTCATGGTTTCCATTGCACGTTCTTTTTTTAAGTTTTTCATTTTTTTTATTTGGTCAACCAAAGAGAGAAAAAGGATAGAGTTTAATTGACTTAACAATAAGTAATGGTATTTATAGTGTAATACTTAAATTGTCTTGATATGTTTTGTTTTCAGTGTATATAAATTTTTGTTTTGTTTGACTAGCCCTTAAACTTTAATTATTTTGAATTGTTTTGGATCTGTTTAATCACGCTATGGAACAAATAGGGTCTAAAATATTTTCTTTTTATTTCTGTAAGATCGTAAATAATTTGAGATATAAATGCTGCAGGTCTTAGCCTGAATACAAACTGACAATGATGTATTTCGTTTCCTTGTGTTAATGAAATATCTGAAGATTTTTTTAAGTGCCCTAGTGGTCTTGCTTGCGTTCGAATACACGTTCTGTGGTTCCACATGCCAACACACTACTCATATTAATGCCGAAGATATTGTGTATTGGTATTTATTTAGATGTGGGTTGTTATTTAACAATATCATTCTGCAGCCCATTCATGGAAACTACCTAGCCCAACGAAGGAAACGAGTCTCCTTCATTGGGCCGATGATGCTTATTTTTATTTTCCAAATATTTCATTAACATCGGATACATATAACTTCTATTTGTAGCATAGTGAAATAAGATAATATTTAAGTTTGCTTGAAAAGGGAAATAAATATTACTTTATCCGAGGATATTATGGGAACGTCCACAGTCAGTAGTGTAACACAATATTTATTATTGTATTAAATTTAGCAAGTTATTTCTTATTAATCTCATTTACCAAATGTATGTATATACTCTTTGAGAACTTGCAATGTCATGTACAAAATTTTGTTAACAACAGTCAAACTTAATTAATCCTACCTCAATTTTTTTACACGTCAGTAGTGTGACAATTTTTAGACTGGTGTGAAGTAGTAGAAAACAATTTGATATGTTACTGCAAAATTGAAAATGATGGACTAATAACAGTGATTGATGACACAAATATAAGTCTTTCAATGTATCTTGCATAATGTTTTGTTTAATTAACTACAACTATTTTAATCATAAAAAGTATTTTAGAATATAATGTGCGTCAGTAGTGTGACGTCAGTAATGTGACTTCCAATTGCATTTTCTATTTGATGTGCAAGACAAGTGTTCTTACATCCAGGGACACACTCTTCTTTACTTGTGATGAACTGGGCGCTTTCTCCGGCTCTTACGGACTTCAGGGCGAAGATACTCTTCCAATTCACTGGAGTTCTGCGGAAAATATTTATATTTGATCTTGTAGGCTGACACAGCAATAACATGTTGAATTTTTTGCGTCCTCGTAATAGGTAGGGTATTTTCCCAAGCTTTACCCAGCTTCTGCGTCACAGAATTTATTGCCTCATTCTTAACATGAAGCACATTTACTTTGAGTGAGCTACAGGCTCGAGCAAATGTTTCAGCATCTCATACGGTTATCTTTCTGGCTCTACCCAAGTTCCAAACCTTTCGTTTCACTACAGGACCAATACCATCAACGGCACCTTTGCCGTGTGACGTGGCAAAGAATGTCCAAGTCAGATTGGACAGATTGAACTGTTCTTTGAGAAGAGTAATGTTTGAAAAGTTATATTTGCACTTGAGTTGTCCAGCACACCCATCAGAAAATATGTTAACATTCTTCATCGCTTCATTTTTCTTTTGATGGTCACAGACAGGTATTTGTATGAAGTCTTTAATGAATGCTCCAAATCCTGGCAGGACACCTGAAATCTTCTCATGAAGATTAGAGAAATTCTCATGATAGCGGCATACACACATTATGTGGCATATCCCTGTGTGGTTTCACATGTGGAGGGCGCAAAGAGGCGAACTTGCTACGACCAACTTTCTTGTTTGGATATTTCTGCAGCAAAGATTATGGACTTCCCTAATTGGATAGAGAAGGTGTCGTCGTGCTGTTGTGATTAATCTTTGTGATGAGACACCCTTCAGACTTGGATCAACGCGACTGATCTCATCATTTACATAAAATTCTGTAATGAGATTAGTTACATCATCAGAATGTCTTTCCCTCTTAATAGCTAATACTTTATTTTCCAATGGAACACCGTATTTTGTGGCTAATTTTACAACCGTAGCCCTCTGCTTCCTTGGAGACCGAGGCACATTTCTATCAACTTTCTTGAATGCCTTTCCCAGTGCAGATGGTGAAGCCTCACTACTATCCTCGAGTAATTCTTTATTTTATTTTTTTTTATTTTTCCGTTTTTCTCTTTTTTCTGTTTTCCACTCTCTTAAACTAGTACGTACACAACACCCGTGCCAGAGGCGGGACTCGAACCCACAACCCTTCGGAACAAGCGATAGAGACATGCCGTGCCCCTACCGCTTGAGCCATCTGGGCCGGCTATTCAATTTGTCTTTGACTCTTCTGCTTCCTAATCGCAGCCTTAGATTTTCTTATATTCCGTTCCTGGATAGTTTCTGTCGATTTTCTCTTCTCTCTATAACGCTTATCAATGGCAGCTCTATGGCGTTTGTAGTCTTTATCACTCTTTTTTTTCTGCATATGCCCTTTGTCCCTCAGCTCCAGTTTTAGTCATTCTAGAACTTTAAAAATAATAAAATGATGAAGTAAAAATATTTAAATTAATCTACAATAACCTAAGTTGCTTGTAAAGTTATGTTAAGTATGGATTCAAACTGAGGTACTTTAACTTAAATATTGCACACATAACATAATACAATATTTACTATTTGTTGTTAGGCTAGTAGACTCAATAGAGCAATTTTTCAGATGTTATAGCACTGAATACACTTCAAACAGCAGCAGCGTCAGTAGTGTGACCAATGTTTGGATAATTATTAAAAAAAAAAAAAAAAAAACGACGTTGCTAGCGAAACAACTTTTTGCACCACCTATGGACCACTCAATAAACTAAAATTTCTTAAAATTTCCAGTAAATTGCACCAGTAATAATCTTATTACGGAAACTTTTAAAATATTTTGTCAGTAGTGTGACATGAAGACAACCATTTTCAAAATTAAAAATATTGATTTTTCCTTATAGTGTACTTACATAAAAGGATTATATTTTTTAAATAGAAGATAGAGTGGATATCTTGGTGTCTAAAAATTATGTGTGCCTCACTTATTAGACTTCTGAACATAACGTGAAATAATGTTATAAATTGTCATAATGCTAGGTATTGGACCATGCCATATTTCTTATAATGCAGTGTCAAATACATTCTTAAAATGAAGAAAATTGATATATAGCCTAAAAATAGTAATTTCAAGCTTTCATTTGATATATAATACGTAGACGAAAATATATTTTTATTATTTTCATTTTTGGACATTTTCTCATGGACGTTCCCTTATATAAGATTTATTTTAAGTGGCCCATTGATAGCAACCTTACCCTACTTGTCTAATCCACGTGGACTAAAACCGAGGTTGCAATGTCTTGTGCTGAGGACGAACATTAAGGTAGGTGATTAAAAATTATTATTAAAGAGTTATTATTAAGAGTTAAGAATGTCAACGTACTCGTATATGAAACAATAATAATGATAATAATAATAATAATAATAATAATAATAATAATAATAATAATAATAATAGTCATTTAACAATATAACAAACTAGTGCTTATTCTTATCGAGGAAGTAGACGTGACAACGTGACGCTTAGAGTGATCCTACAGAGCTACAACCGGTCGCAAAATTATATTTTAAAAGTACACCGCACGTTATTGTATGATGCCGGCATGTTAAGCATGAGGCCGCGGCGATAATACATACATAGTGTTCTGTCCAAGTCCAAGTCGCGAAAGCCTGTCTTCGCACTGAGTGTTCCGTACGTAACTCTTTCCGCGTTTTAAACAGGAAAAAGTACGTTTCTACTGAGGAGGTCCCCACTGGAATTGTAGCTATTAGGCAGCATAATTTATAAACTTCTGGAAATGCTTCTTCTCTTAACTCGGTGCCTTTCAAAAACTTTGCAATCTCAGTCACTGTCTTGCCTGAAAAGACTGACACCTATGAACAGCCACTCACTTCGTAAATTTTCGAAGTGAAACAAATTTTTGTAGCCTGGTTAAGAGACGGAAGAAAGAATGGACGTGGCAAAATTTTCCTTTGTTAACAGCACAATAGTAGACAGGAACAGCTTTTTTTTTGAAAACTTAAACTTCCAAACGAAGTACCGATGCTTAACAAATGATCCAAAACACAACATTGTGACTGTTGGCAGTCGTGGACTGGTATCGTTGCCGGACGGCGACGATTCTGTTGGTATGAACTGCAATGGACTTGCATTTATTAAACAGCGTAAAACACACAATATTATTTTAATCCATCTTACACTTCGTAGGCACAGTTTCAATACTTAACTGATATTACACAAAAATAATAAACGCAGGCTTAATAATATATTCCTCTCTTGTCCATTTAAATGCTTATACTCTATGCAGAAATGACATTATATAAGCGAGGGGTAGAGTATGCGCTTATATTAGGAATGATATGCAGCCAAATGTTCTTCTGAAATCCCAAGGCGATGCTGCACACCCCAAATACCTATTCATAGAAATGCAAGCAAGCTACAGAAATGTCTTGTAGCTGTTATTTATAAATCTGCTAAGGCAAGGCATTTTTCTGACCTAGAAAATCAATTAAATAATCTTTTACCTCAATATGAACACTTTATTGTTTTTGGTGATTTCAACACCAATCTTCTGGGCCCTAAATGAAACGAGACTAAACACCTGTGTAACGTTTTGGAAGCGTTTGACTTAAAAATTCTTCCTCTTAATCTCACCCATCACACAGCTACTAGTAAAACTGTAATTGATCTAATTATTACAAACCATCCTGGCAGAATTAAACTACAGGGCATTTGCCTGTTCCTGGAATACCTGCATATGGTTTAATATTCGCGGAGTATTCTCTTCAGTGCTCGAAAACTGCAGCGAAATTCATTACTTATAGAGATCTAAAACACATCGACAACGATCAATTAATTTCCGAAGCCATGAAATTGCCATGGCATATAATATTTAACTCAATCGCTGTCGATGAAAAATTGGCTGCTTTTAATAACATGGCAATACAATTATTTGTTAAACATGCACCCTTAAGGAAAAGACGTGCTACTCATCGTCCTGCTCCATGGATGACCGATAGCATACGTGAACTCATGGCTTCACGTGACGCCGCCTAGTATAGACACAATACATCTGAGTAGAACTATTACAACTATAATAAAATTAGGAACAGAACAACGCAAAGTATTAGAAATGCCAAACGCCGTCATGCTCTCAGTCTTGTCGACCCCTCCATTTCCTCACGGTTTTGGAAGCATTTACGTGACATGGGAATAGGAAGTGAAACTACAGAAACTGAAATCCCAAACATATCACTTGATAAACTTAATCAGTATTTTACTTCACCACTCACCTCACAACCTGACAAACAACAAAAACGTAATATGAATACTCTCTTAGCCATTCCTCTTCCTACTCGCGAAAAATTTTCTACTCTAATATTACAGACACTGAAGTTACGCAGTCTATTAAAACAACAGATCTACAGCGCAAGGCTCTGAAAACATAAGCACTGTTTTATTAATAAATTAATCGATATCGTGCTTCATGTGTTAACACACATTAAATTTAATCCTTTTATAATTACTTCTACCTACCCGAAACTTTGGAAAATGGCTTTAGTGCGTCCACAACCTAAAGTGGCACAACCACAGCAAAGAAATAAGGTTATGAGATTTGGTACTTGGAATGTTACAAGCCTATATAGAAGAGGAGGGGTAACATTAGTAGCAAAAGAACTAGCTAGATATAGAATAGACTTTGTGGGAGTACAAGATGTTAGGTTAGATGGGAATGGCATAATACAAATAGGAGATTACTTGTATTATGGGGACGGAAACGATAATCACCAATTATGAACAGGATTCTTTATCCATTAAAGAATAAAAACAGCAGTAAAAAAAGGTCGAATTTATCAATGATAGGTTATCGTATTTAGTGGTGCGATGTCATAGTTATAAATGCTCACGCTCCTACAGAAGAGAAAAACGACCATATAAAGGATAGCTTTTATGAAGATTGAAACACACATTTGACCAATTACCTAGATATCACATGAAAATTCTATTGGGAGGTTTCAATGCTGAAGTAGGACGGGAGGATATTTTTAATCCGACTATTGGAAAAGAGAGCCTACACGTAACTAGTAATGATAATGGAGTTAGGTTAGTCAACTTTGCGATATCAAAAAATTTAATTGTCAAAAGTACAACATTCCCCCATAAGGATATACATAAATATACTTGGACTTCTCCAGATGGATTGACACATAACGAGAGAGATCACATCTTGATAGATAAAAGAAGACATAGGCCTACTAGTATAGTAGACATTCGAATCTTCAGGGGGGCAGACTGTAATTCTGACCATTATTTGGTAATTGGAGAACTAAGAGAAAGATTATCAGTAGTCAAGCGAGTAGAGCAACAAGTTAATATTAGATGATTCAATATTCCGAAATTAAAGGACGAGGAAACTAAGCAACATTATCAGGTCGAAATTTCAAATAGGTTTGCCGTATTAGCAAGTTCCGACGAAGTTGAGGAAGTTAGATGTTAATAGCGCGTGGGAAAATATCCGAGATAATATCAAAATTGCAGCTGAACAGAGCATAGGTTATTATGAAACTAAGAAAAAGAAACCGTGGTTTGATGAAGATTGTTGCATGGTAGCAGAAAGAAGGAAACAGATAAAATTGAAATTCTTGCAGTATCCAGTTGAAGCGAATAGAGATAATTATTTCAATAAAAGACGGGAAGTAAATCGTACACTTAGGAATAAAAAAGAGAGATTACTTGAAGGAAAAACTGAATGAGGTAGAAACAAATAGTAAAAATAAAAACATTAGAGATTTATATAAGGGCATAAAGGAATTTAAGAATGGATATCAGGCAAGGATAAACGTGATCAAGGATGAGAATGGTGACTTACTTGCAGACTCTCATTCAATCCTGCACAGATGGAAAACTATTTTGGACAACTACTAAATATACATAGGCCAAATAGAAACGATCGGGACGAAATTGAAATACAAAGTGCTGAGCCATTTATACCCGAATCCACACTTTCTGAAGTCAAAATTGCGATAGAAAATCTGAAAAAGTACAAGTCTCCAGGTATCGATCAAATTCCAGCAGAATTAATACAAGAGGGTGGAAGCGCATTATCTAACGAAATTTATAAGCTTGTACTTGCTATTTGGGAAAAGGAAATTGTATCAGAACAATGGAAGGAGTCCATAATCGTACCTATCTTTAAGAAGGGAGATAAGACTAACTGTAATAACTTCTGAGGAATATTACTTTTGTTGACGTCGTACAAAATTTTGTCCAATATTCTTTTGAGAATATTAACTCCATATATAGATGAAATTATTGGGGATCATCGTGGTTTTAGGCGTAATAGTTCAACTATTGATCAGATATTTTGTATTCGACAGATAATGGAGAAAAATGGGAGTATAAGGTTACAGTGCATCAGTTATTCATAGATTTCAAAAGGGCATATGACTGGATTAAGAGAGAAGTTTTATATGATATTCTTATTGAATTTGATATTCCCAAGAAACTAGTTCGATTAATTAAAATGTGTCTCAGTGAAACGTACAGCAAGGTTCGTATAGGTCAGTTTCTGTCAGATGCGTTTACAATTCACTGTGGGCTAAAGCAAGGAGATGCACTATCATCTATAATTTTTAACTTTGCTGTAGAGTATGCCATTAGGAAAGTCCAGGATAACAGAGAGAATTTGAAATTGAACGGGTTACATCAGCTGCTTGTCTATGTGGATGACATGAATAAGTTAGGAGAAAATACGGGAATTTTACTTGAAGCAAGTAAAGAGATAGGTTTGGAAGTAAATCCCGAAAAGACAAAGTATATGATTATGTCTCGTGACGAGAATATTGTACGAAATGGAAATATAAAAATTGGAAATTTATGCTTTGAAGAAGTGGAAAACTTTAAATACCTGGGAGCAACAGTAACAAATATAAATGATACTCGGGAGGAAATCAAACATAGATTAAATATGGGGAATGCCTGTTATTATTGGGTTGAGAAGCTTTTATTATCCAGTCTGGTGTCAAAAAATCTGAAATTTAGAATTTATGAAATAGTTACATTACCGGTTGTTCTTTGTGGTTTTGAAACTTGGACTCTCACTTTGAGAGAGGAACATAGGTTGAGGGTGTTTGAGAATATAGTGCGTAGGAAAATATTTGGGGCTAAGAGGGATGAAGTTACAGGAGAATGGAGAAAGTTACACAGCACAGAACTGCACGCATTGTATTCTTTACCTGACATAATTAGGAACATTAAATCCAGACGTTTGAGATGGGCAGGGCATGTAACACGTATGGGCGAATCGAGAAATGCATATAGAGTGTTAGTTGGGAGGCTGGAGGGAAAAAGACCTTTGGGTAGGCCGAGACGTAGATGGGAAGATAATATTAAAATGGATTTGAGGGAGGTGGGATATGATGGTAGAGACTGGATTAATCTTTCTCAGGATAGGGATCAATGGCGGACTTATGTGAGGGAAGCAATGAACCTCCGGGTTCTCTAAAAGCTAGTAAGTAATTAAGTAAGTAAGTAAATAAGTACTACTTAAAGTAAACTCAACTAAATCTGTTAAAGACTATAGGCCAAACTGCATTCTTCCCGTTCTATGAAATACTCTCGAACGCATTATTCATAAGCAATTAACCAATTATCTGATTGAATTTGACATTATCGACCCCTTCCAAATTTGATTCAGAAGCGGACATAGCATTTTCACTATTTTATTGAATTTAACTGAAGGTATACGAGAATCTATGGATTAACAAGTACTAACAATATTAATTTTATTAGATTATAGTAAAACCTTTGACTGTTGACATGAATCTACTACTGATTAAACTTATTTTTCGGACAGCGTGATCACCTGGATGCACTCCTACCTTACTGACCGCCAGCAGCGTGTTGTATTTAATCATTATAATCGGTTCTACTCCTGGCGAACAGTAGAATCAGAATTTCCTCAGGGCTCGGTATTGGGTCCACTGCTTTTCTGTCTCTATATTAACGATATCGCTAGGTCATTTAAATGTTGCAGATATCATATCTATGGAGATAACGTTCAATTATACATTTCTGCTAGCCCCAATAGATTAAGTGACTGTATTAATAGACTCAATAAAAATCTCGAATCTCTTTCTTCTTGGTCTCAACAATTCGTACTTAACTTAAATGCAGATAAATCACAGGTTATCTTACTTGGGAATAAAATATTAATCCTCGATATTAATAAGTTGAATCTTCCTCCTGTGACTGAATAAAGCGATCACTCCATTCAGTTCGACTGTAAAAAAACCAGAGAGTTCATTTTGAACCTAATCTTACCTGGGACACGCATATCAGACACACATGCAAGAAAGTATTGTCCATCCTTTACTCATTAAAAGATTGTACCACTATCCATCTAAATTAAAGCAGACGCTTGTACAGACTCTCATTATGCCTCATTCCGATTCTTGTGACGCTTTATTCAGTGACCTCAGGGTGGATTTATCCCATAAACTACAACGTGTTCATAATGCGTAATATACGCTACTACGATCACATTTCATCTTTCTTCGATAATTATCGTGGCTCAGGTTATACGAGAGGAGAAAGTTAAATTATCTTCCTCTCTTATACCGAATTTTGCACACCTCTGACCCCTATTACTTATTATTTGTTCGATTCCACAATCTTTCTCACTATCATAACTTAAATACTCGGTCACAACACGATAACACGCTAGAAATTCAATTTCACACAAATCATCTCTGTATTCCTCATCTTTCACTGTTGCTACTTCTCGTCACTGGAATTCTCTGCCGCCTGATGTCAGGGGCTGCCGAACTTTGATTTTTTTTAGTATAAAATGGAAGAATGTCTTATGATGAGTTGCCAGACCTAATGCGTTGCAAATATTTAATGCAATATATTCCACTGTGCTTATTTTTTTATTTTGTTTTTTTTTTGTTTTTTATTTTTATTGTGTACACTTAATTCAATCATCTTTTTAATGTTATTATGTAAATAGTATTTTCTTCTAATTTAATGCTCATATGTTTACCGCAGCGTTCATTTTTATGTATTCTGTATTCAAATCTCTGTTCATGATTTTTTATGTAAATCGTGTTCATTTAACACCTACTCATTCCACTATAATATACCGTATATAATAATAATAATAATAATAATAATAATAATAATAATATTATTGTTATTATTATTATTATTATTATTATTATTATTATTATTATTATTATTATTGTGTACATTTTATTCAATTGTCAGTTTCTGGGTTAATTATGTGTATTCTACTTGCTTGTAATTTTATACCAATATGTATTCCAATGAGTTTATTATTGTTTTATCGAGTAGCCTAAATTTTATCGAATTTTCGGCTTCTGATTTCATGTATTTGATTCTAACAGCATTAATATGTATTCAACTGTGTTCAGTTTTATTTAATTAGGTAAATTTTTACTTAACTGGTATGTTGAACTATGTAAGCAAGTTTTAATCCTGGTTAAGTGTAAGAGAAAGCTTAACTCTGCCAGGTTAAAAAAAGCCATTATTATTATTATTATTATTATTATTATTATTATTATTATTATTATTATTATTATTATTATTATTATTATTATTATATTCTTTCTAACAAGAATGGAGACAAGAAGTTGTTTACCATGAAACGCCCAAACGTATTAAGTGCACATGTAGCCAAGAGAATAAATAGCCTAATGCTACGTTTACATGGCGATAGTTTAGAGAAGAGAGCTAGAGATTATAGCTGAGTATCACGGTGTAAACGGTTTTGAGAGCAGATATCTCGTTGACTCTAATATCTAAATAGAGAGTCTAAATAGAGCGGCCTTGAAAACTGCTCTCGCCGTGTAAACATCCTGGACAGAGAACTCGCATATACTGTCAGCTCTAATTGTAGCTACTCTAAATTATTCAGCTAAGTTGATCTTTTTCATTAACTCTTGCGTACGAGATTATAAAAGGTGGCGCTTAACTCTTGAAATACAGGTCTAAAGTAATAGTCATGCTACGTTTACACGGCGACAGTTCCAGAGCGAAGTTCTGAAGAATCAGGAGAGCTATCTAACAGAGTGTTTACACGGTGACAGAATACAGCTTCTCTAAACCCATTAGCGAGCTCTCATGAGATTTATATAGCTCTAAACTCTAATGTTACTCTCCGGACCGTTCACATGGTGCAGACAGTTTAGAGTGAGAGAAAGTGTTGAGAAAGAACATTTAGAGAAGAATAGGCTGGTCAGTGCGTTTTATGACACATGCACTCATCTAACTTCTGAGCAGTATGTCAGCAGGAGTGTAACGTGACCGCGCATAGCACTTGCGTTAGTAATATTGTTGGGTGAGGCATTATTTATTTATTCGTATAGAATAGGCTACTGTAATTGCACGAAGGGCGGAGCTGATAGTCTTGACGAAAAATATGCAAATTATAGCTCAAGTCGGCACACAGATAATTTACGTTTTATGAATCAGAGGTTCATGGAAATACACCAATGGAAAGAGAAACTCAAGACGTTTAGTTGTGGCAACATTGTATTCCTAGTTGGTAACACTGCTTCATAATAGCGCATATAAACAAATTTGTTCACTGTTGAGGGGAAATGGCTGCTATAGAGGACAGAAAAGCTTAATTTCCATGTGAACCAGTCGGTTATTAATGTGCAACGGCCTTACCGAACAAAGTTTGGTGCAGATCCACCCAGTGGGCCTAAAATCCGTAAATGGTACACAGATTTGAAGGCACGATTCTTCGCAAACGGTTGCGATTTCATCCGTACCTACTACAGTTGCTGCAAGCCTTAAAACTAGAGAACATAGTGCTACGAAGAAATTTTTGCACAAGTATGCAGACTTTAATTGAAAACGATAATGAATTTATTCGTTCCGTGGTATTTTCTGACGACGTCACTTTTCAACTTTCTGGTAAGGTGAACAGACATAACCTCAGAATCTGGGGATCGGAAAATCGGCGTATCTGCGTGGAACTTGACTATAGGCTTGATGTGTGCCGTGTTACCAAGGGGGGGGGGGAGCACATTGAAATCTTAAGTTACGAAACTAAACGTTTGGAGTTTCTCTTTCCATTGGTACTATTTTCATGCACCTCAGATTCGTAGTACGTAAATTACATGTTTTCGAAACCAGAAAGTTCTTTTGTAGGATCCCTGTATAAAGACAATGTTCAGGCTTCCTGATGAAAGAGAGGCAACGGATGCAGCTGAAGAAGCAGTTCTAGAGGAGAAGAAGAAGAAGAAGAAGAAGAAGACGACGAAGTGCGTTGTGCCCCCCAAAATTAAAGAGAAAAAATATGCTTGCTACCAGAACCAAAGTCCAATTTATCTCCGATGTTCAAAAAAAGTGTTCAAAATTTGCGGTGAAAATGGCTGATTGCATTTAAGCTCCTCACATGGTGGAAGAATACTGGTGTGGCGGAACGTTGACACAAAATGCGTCGGGTCTGCGCATGTGACGTCACACTGGGAGGTCAGAGCTGGGAATCAAGCACAGCAGTCGCTTTGAACTTAGTTATGGTGACAAAGATTCCGCGAATTTTTTTAATCTATGCGAAAGAAATATGCAATAGAATGCCGGGCTGTGTTGTATATGGCTACAACAGCCACTCGAAGAAAACGAAATGAACCAACATAAGATACTACGGATTTCCGAAGGACAAAGACGTAGCGACTAGCGAGCTCGTGGATCAGTGTCGAAGGGCGGACAAGTTCAATTTATAAAACGCTAAATTACGATTTTTAAAACAAGAATGTTTTTTCTGACATTACAATAACTTCATAAAGGTAAAATACTTGTTAAAGTCTTTCTCATGACAGTAGAAACATTTGAATGTACGCATTTACACATATATTAAATATTATTGATGTGGAAATAATAATAATAATTATTAAGTTATTATTAACATTACAATTATTATTAATATTATTATCACTACTACCACTACCATTATTATTATTATTATTATTATTATTATTATTATTATTATTATTATTATAGAAATGCATATAGAGTATTAGTTAGGAGGCCGAGACTTAGATGGGAGGATAATATCAAAATGGATTTGATAATACACACTGGATTAATATCAGGATAGGGAGCAATGGCGGGCTTACATGAGGACGGCAATGAACCTCCGAGTTCCTTAAAAGTCGTATTATTATTATTATTATTATTATTATTATTATTATTATTATTATGATTTACATTAATATCACTATTTTCATTGACACTTATTATTTTTCTATTTTTATTTATTATTTCTGGGTCCATAAGTTTTTCAAAATTTATGTTGGTTAAGCAATAACCAGAGAGAATGACTTTTCGAATGCAACCATTAAGGATGATTTCCTATGTTTTCTTATCATTTATCTTAATGTTTCTCTTTTCTTTCAAATTTCACATAGGGTAGGGTGGGGTTAGTTGAATCAAGGGGCTAGTAGGATCAATTTAAGAATTTGGCCTACTGCGCACAAACTATTGCACATAAAGGCAGCCATTACCAGTGAGAACTTGTACAGATCAGTTGGCCATGTTGTTCAAGCGTTTTTGAGTCATTACATACATTTTCCAAGCTTTTGGAGAACTTCAAAGACATTTAGGTAAGCGCCATTTGCTTTGTTTTTAATGCCATACAATCTTCAAACCTTAGTAAATAAGGCTTAGTGTTGAAATTATGTAGTTATTCCGTATAACCTATCTGTTGTCAAGTAACATACTGCTCCATTCGTTCTTTTACGGTACAACTAGAGCATTCTGTTGCGAAACGTAGGAACTACTGAGTTATACGTAAATCCAAAGGATGGGGTTAGTTGAATCATTTTTACTGGGGCTACTTGAATCATATGAAATATATAATACAATTTACTTTTGTTAGTCTTAGATGGTAAGAAAATATAAACGGAAGGAAGCCTATTTACACTGGAAGGAGGAAGATTTACGCCAAGCCATATCCAGTGTTCGTAATGAACAGTTAAGTATTCGTGGGGCTGCAGAAATTTTAAAAATTCCATTTACAACGCGTCCGAAATGCTAGAAAATTTCAAGAAACTGGAATGAGGATTCCTGCAAGAAAGCAAAGCCGCCTCAAGGACACCCAACTTTACTTTCTTTCAAGAGAGAGACCTAGTTGAAAGATTGAAATCACTAAGTAACCATGGGTTTGGCCTCACACCCATTAGTATAAGAAGAACAGTTTACCAATATGCAATAGTTAGTAAGATTCAGGTTCCTTGGAGTGATGGAACGAAGATGGCAGGCAAGGACTGGTTTGTCTTTCATTAAGCGGCATGTAGACATTTCTATGAGGAAACCAGAAGGATTGTCAAGAGTGAGGGCTATAGCAATGAACAGAGAGGCTGTTCACAGATTTTATGGATTGCTGAACCAAGTAATAGTTGATTTTGATTTGCAGGGTAATCCCCACTGCATCTACAACGTGGATGAAAGTGGATTTCCCATAAATAACAAGCCATCAAAAATTATTGCCGAAAAGGGAAAGAGAGAAGTTATCTACTTAACTAATTTCGAAAGGGGTGAAAATTTAACAGTTGTCCCCTGTTGTAGTGCCACCGGGGTGTTTACTCCTCCTTTTGTAATTTTTAAAGGGCAAAGAATGAGAAGAGAATACAAACAAGGAATGTACTTACTGTATGTCCGAAACTGGGTACATAAATGAAGATCTTTTCTTGCTCTGGCTTAAACATTTTGTGAAACATTGTGCCTAGGGTAAGAGTTTGCTGATTTTGGATGGCCACATATCCCATCATTCCCTCTAATGTCTTGATTATTGCCTGCAAAACAATATTGAGCTTGTGTGCCTTTCACCTCACACTACCCACATATTGCAACCTCTTGACCGAACAGTTTTCAAATCCCTCAAAATCCTTTATCACCAAGAGGCCACATCATTCGTTCATAACAACCCAGCAGGCTCAAAATCCAAATTTTTATTTGGCAAGACTTTCAAAGAAGCGTGGAAAAAAGGAGCCACTGTATCGAATGCAGTGAAAGGATTTGAAACCACCGGAATTTTCCCTTTTGATCGCAACAAGATACCAGAACATTAGTATCTACCATCAGAGATATTTTCTTCTTGATCTTGTACTGCTGTCAACAATGGAGACAGTCCACTTCTCGGAACTTCTAATGTTAATCAGAACACCCATCTAAACGAGCCCAGTTCTCAAACTGATGACGAAATACCACACACCTGTTAAGGAATCAAGAAACCAATCCACAAAAGGCAAGAAGATAGTTTTCAAAAAAAAAAAAAAAAAAGTAAAAACCAGCAGTTCAGATGAAGAATCATCACAAGAAACGACTGAAGATGACAGTGAACCATGTGGTTTTTGCAGGGTCAATTATTTTGATAAGAATTCGTTCACAAAAGATGACTGGATAAGATGCCAGTCATGCAAAACCTGATACCGTGAAATGTGCATAGGAGCAGCCGGACGAAAACAATTTACTTAGTTCGCCTATATTATAAGTAGTTTCATGTTCTGAGTTTATAATATTTTTATATTATTATGATTTTATTAGTTTATAGCATTGTGGGTTTGCATTTCAGTACAATGTTGCAAACAAAACATGCAATCCAAATAGCCCCACTACTGATCCAAATTACCCCACCTTTTGTGAAAAATCAATGTTTTGACATGTTCTATAATATCTTGTTTATCTTGGAATATACTCGCGTATGAAAACTAGATTTGCTATTTCTTAATAGAAAACACCTCACTGCAATGTAAAATGATGTTCCAATTTTGAAAATGGGAATTCTATAGCTGTGAATTGAGACTGAAGTAAAATTGATTCAAGTAGCCCCATCATACCCTAATTGTTTATAGTGATTGTTCTTTGTGAATTGATTAGTAGGCCGATCTATCGAACCCTTATTTAGGGCGGCTTTTGTTAATACAAATTTATTATTATGATTACTATTATCATTATTGTTATTAATTTATATTGTAATATGTCTCACTGGCTAACTATCTTTTGAAAATTAGTTTCATTTCATTTATTTAGAGACACCCTATTCAACCAATACGGTCCGAAATTTTAACATTTGTGTCCATTTATATTCTGAAACCAAAATCACTGTCAATATACAAAATATTACCGCCAATAATACGAATAATCACGTGAGTAAAACTTTATTGTCATGCAAAAATTTATATCAATAATGTAATGTTTCTAACAAGTAAAAATAATTATTTGCGTGTGCACTGTTCATGTCCGCACTACATCCAAACGTACGCCATAATGAACCATTTATTGAAAATTAAACACACGCGAACACTGAAAAGTAATTGAACTCTCTATATCAGGGTTCTTGCTAAGGATAGGGACCAATGGCGGGTTTATGTGAAGATGGCAATGAATTTCCGTGTTCCTTAAAAGCCATGGAGTGTGTCGCGAAATTTTGGAATTGTAAAATAAATTTTATGCCATCCAGAAAGTCTCTTTACAACGCATTTTTATTTATAACGAAGTCTCTGATATGGTACATTTTATTTGAGACAGACTTTACCAATGAAACGTGAACACCTGCAACATTGCTCAGTTTAATTTTTCTGCCTGGCGATAATTCGAATGGAAGTGAACGCCTTAGTAATTCGTTTACTCTTCCCACTAATAAAAACAAGAGTTTATAATCGTCAGAATATATTGGTCACTTTTAGTATAGCTATACGGTATGTGTGAGCGGTTGATAGTGCAACTATTTTATCAAAAGTGTTTTATTTCGATTCTATCATGGGCAAATTTTTAATGCGAAAAAGACAAACTGAATCAAGTTCTGGGTTAGATGACAGCAGTGCTAATTCAAATAATATGAGCGAAATTTCCCTCCAGGGTTTATAAAAACGTACTGCGTTTCGTAAATAGAGTGATTAATACTTGCAATATGGTTTTACGTACCGTGAAGATGAATATAAACAAAATCCCAAGTGCCTTATATGCGGAAATGTTTTGTCGACGGTGCTGAATAAACTAAAAATACACAAAGAACTGCTGTTTTCAACGTCATAATTGTGTGAATCAACATTTTCTACCATGAAAATAGTGAAATATAAACAAAGGAACAGACTTACGTGATGATTATTTACGTGTTGTCCTGTCAACCATAAGGCCACGAATAGAGAAACACTTTGCAACCTACCAAGCGCAGACTTCACATTAATTTAAATAAGTGAGTTTTCAAAAACGATCATAAAAATCTTTTATCGGACATCCAGCATAGATAGGTTGAAATTTTTGACACATATCTTTTTTTTTTTCTAATGCTACTCAAGTTGCAGCTTGTTTTTTTATTATTTTTTATTGCGTATTAACACTGACCTATCTACAACACTGGATATCCGACACTACATAGAAGTTGTTTTCAGTGCTTTTCTCTGGCGGAACGCGCTGAAACGGCGTTCGGGCATATTTTTGTTACATTTTTCATCATTGAACCGAAATATGTGTGAATAACTATGTTTTCAATATAATTTTTCTTTGAATTTCGCTTAGACCTTGACAGTCTTAATTGGGCGTAAAGGAAGTTAAAAACGACAAAATTCCTGTGCAGTGAACAGTAATCATTTCCCTGTCCGCTATAAAATATTCTACGCAGAGTTCCATCACCTTTTTCTCCAGAAGAAAAGCACTGGTTGTTATTATTATGTTGTTATTAATAAAAACAAAAGTGTGTCGCGATATCGTAGGCGTTCAGTAAAGTGTGTCGTTAGTCAAAAAAGGTTGGGAACCACTGCTCTATATTAACACAAAACTGAAGTCACTGTCGATTATTAATTGAACTTAATTCAGTATACCGATACGAAATCAGTTCAGATCACCGTCATTGCCATGGTCGACTCCCTAGAAATTAACTTATTAAACAATAATCAGAAGACTTTTATATTTCTTTAATCTGTGACGTTCTGTTATTATAGTTCTCCATTACGTGTATTAGAATCATGACAATCTAATATTTTATTATATATTCAGTTTCATTACGCTTAAAAAGCATAGGCTATTGATACAAGTATACAACATTCTAATATTTTGTATTCCTTAAAAAAAAAGAAGAAGAAGATTGACAAGATACAGTACTTTTAATAATAAAATCGTTCTAATAACTTGTTTCTAAGCAATAAAGGCTCTAGTAATATTAATAGCATTTCCCCATAAAAGGTAAAATAAATATGAACATAGGCCTACAATTTTAAAGTGTTGTCGACAAAAATTCCAAGAAACGTGGTACTATTCACAGCTGTAATATAATAATTATCAAAATTAAAAGAGAGTTCAATACTTGTTCGTAATTCACTGCTTTTTTTGCGGTGGTCCATTAATTCATTTTCACCTTCAGTGCACAGACTTATTGCTATATCGTCAGCATATTGTCATTGTTCACAATTATAATGTCCCGTAACAAATATTTATTTTCATAAACGATACCTTCGAGTAACATAATCATGATCAGGACCGCCTCAATGTAATGCTTTATTGAAGGCAAGGCTGGATCTTGGTCCCAGCGTGACGTCATCTGTGCAAGTGAGAGGGGACGATACCTGTGCGCCGCCTCACCAATATTCTTCCACCATGAGCTCCTCAAGAGAGACTGAGTGTTTAAAGTAAGCAAAATTATAATTTTTCACATAATATTGTTCATCGTCTTTCATTATACTGTATTGTTTTTATAATGGTTCTACTAATGCAGTGTAATAGTTGTGCCTATTTCGTTTCGTTAAAGTTAACAAATACCGATTCTGACCCCAATGTACCAGTTATGTGATTTGTTTGTAATGCACTAGGTGAGCGTTATTATCATTAAATATGATGCATTATCAACAGTATTAAAGGAATATAGAAAATATTCCACATCAAGTGAATGGTGGTAATTGCATAATAATAATAATAATAATAATAATAATAATAATAATAATAATAATAATATTGTTAGTATCATTATTAATAATAATAATAGTGATAATAATAATAGTAATGATAATAATGATAATAGTTCGCAGGCGCGGATACAAGGGGGGGTCTGGGGGGCTATAGACCCCCCTATCATTTCAAAGACTTTTTTTATTTAAAATGTACAAAGCATTATTTTTTCATTCATATAACTTCTATGATTTCTTCACTCTCTAAACTTAATATTATTTTGCTATTTTACTTTGACATACAAACTCTCTTTACAGTTCGCAGTGAATAGATCAGGTAAGTGGACGCATTCCTTAGGGGTCGTTACCATGGGGTTTAACAATAGCTCGGACTTCGGAACGGAAATCTAACGGTAACCAACCCTACCACACTGTAGCTAGGCCGCTACCGATATCTTTGTTATCGTACTTTACAATAGCCACTACATTCGACTTCTGAATTGAGACGAGAAGTGATCAGTCCGTACAGGTGAATTATTTAGTGTAACAGTTATAAGAAATTATAAAATGTCGGAACGTAAGTTTCAAACAAATATCTTACAATTTTTCAAGAAGCCGTGTGGTGAAGTGAAAGAAAAGTGCAGTACGTATGACAATGATACAACTGATGAAGAAAAGTGTATGCCTGTTAATACCGTAACAGGGAATCGGTTATGTGCGGTGAAAGTGATGACGCTAGTTCGACGACTCATAATGTATTAGATATTGGTTGCTTAGTGGAAAAAGAAATATGCAGTGACGAGATAAAATACAAAGCTCTAACAAATCCATGGGTTCCAGACGAAAAATATGCATTTCCGAGGACACTAGAATTGGGACAGTCTAGACAATTTCAGCATGCGTGGCTTAAAAGATTTCCATGGCTGTCTTACAGTAAGAAGGATGAAGGTGCGTTCTGTCACGTGTGCGTTTTATTCGGACCTGTGACGTTACAGAATTTAGTTACGAAACCTCTAAGAAAATTAAAAAAGGCCTCTGAAATATTCAGGAGACATTCAGAGAACAGTTATAACAAAACTGCTCTCTTAAAATGTGACAACTTTAAACGACTGTTTGAAGGTAAGGTAGAGAACGTTCTGGTTCAATTGAATAATGAAGTGTTACAAACAGTGCGCGAAAACAGGATGAAACTTGTCCCAATAGTAAAAACAATTATTTTGTGCGGCCGACAAAATATTCCATTAAGAGGACACAGGGATGATGGTGCGATTGACTTGGAAAGCGAAAATCAAAACGAAGGTAATTCCAAGGAGCTTCTTAAATATCGCGTTGATGCCGGTGATCAGATTCTGCATATTCATCTTAAAAATGCCCCAAAAAACTCTTCTCTAACAAGTAAAACAACGCAAAACGATCTCATAAACTGTTGTGGCACCATTATTGAAAAGAAAATTGTTGAAGAGGTTAACCAAAGTAAAACATCCCAGACAACTTCAGCTTCGTTAAACTGTAAGTAACATTTAATCGACTTTCCATTCCAGTCACCATTTCCTTTAGAATTAGAACTAACTGAAGACTTAGAACCTAAGAGTGACAATATTGTTGTGGTTTATTTATTTGTTTTTAATCCCATTGTTCTGTGTAATGATTATACTACTGTATTCATATGTTAATTGAGGGGTTGGTGCAAGAAAGGCACTTCTCTCAAATGCAAGTGTAGAGAAAATTGATGTTGGAAATTCAAACCGTAATAATGTTATCTATGCATGCCTTTACATTTTGTGTACCGGTACTCCTGACCTCTATGATTACAGTATTGAACTACAACTTTGTGATCATATGCATAACAGATCAGAGATCACAATAAAGCGTTTTACTCAAAAAGGGCACATCCTCTAAAATGCCCTTCTTGCACCCAGCCCCTCAATTATTATTAGCCCCCCCCCCCTATTATTAAATTCTAGATCCGCGCCTGATAGTTCGTACTTACTGGAGGTTATGGAGCTTTAGCTGTACCTCCTCCAGCAAATAAATAAGAAAGAATAAAACCCACAAAATAATTAACAAGTAAAACAATGGACCTCACTAAAAAATTACGACCAAATTACAATAAATTAACAAAACTGATGAGCCAAATTCAGACACCTGAACAGTCTCAGCTAGTTTTGACAATGTCCGATTTCTTAGGTCCTTACTCTTGTAAATTATTGTTAAACATATTCCACAAACAACTTTCCAATTCATATGCTTCAATCTATCTTCGTCTCTTCGACACTCCATTGTTTCTTGGCCGTCATTTACACTGCTTCTGTCGCGAGAGTTTATGAAAAAGTTCTACTCAATTGAATAATTTAGAGTAGATGTAATGAGAGTTGAGAGCATATGCGAGTTCTCTGTCCAGGGTGTTTACACGGCGAGAGCAGATTTCAAGGCCGCTCTATTTAGTCTCTCTAAAATCTAATTAGTCAACGAGGTACCTACTCTCAAAACTGTTTACACGGTGATATAGCTCGGACGGAACCTGGTGAAGCTTGACCTTGACGGGTGGTTAGGAGTGGAGAGGGTAACGCTTGTTCAGTCTCGCTTGCATCTCGTCACTGTAACATCGGCCGGACGCCGACCCCACACCACATTGCTGCTCTCTCCCTCCAGGCTTCACCAGGTTCCACATGAGCTATACTCAGCTATAATCTCTAGCTCTTTTCTCTAAACTCTCGTCGTGTAAGCGTACAGACGCCAATTCCGCCGCTCAGATCGCTGTTTTGGTCTAGGTATTGTAGCAGAACACCTACTGACATTGACATTTGGGGCATTTAAAGGACTCACCGTTGCGTATTAAATGCTTCGTACAATATTTTATGGTCAATAGACGTAATTTCAAAACTTCTACGTCTCAATCATATTAAAATAAATGTTGTTATTCTTGATATCAAAAGATATTACATATTATAAACTCAGGCACTACCTTCCAGTTGTTCAATTCATACATCATACCTTTTCGGACACAATGAAAGAAACTTAATACATTTTACATAAGCACTGTAGTCTACCCATTTCACGTGTTTATTTATTTATTATTATTATTATTATTATTATTATTATTATTATTATTATTATTATTATTATTATTATTATTATTATTATTATTCATAATTTATTATGTTAAGAACAATAAAATAATGTGTTTAGGGTGCAAATCTGTTGCTAGGAAGCGTAATGTGACCAACAGCCTTTCCTTTATACTAATGGCAATCCTCATAGTTGTGTCTTTTTTGCCAATTGCAGGTCCGATCAAAGTTATTAATTTTTCTATTTCTGATGATGACATCCTCAGAAAATTTTTTAACTGAATTGGATCTTCCATCCTTAACTCACTGACAAGGCACATGTAAGCTCCATGCGTGTTCCGGCGAGATATCCAGGTTTTTTCCACGTAGATCTATTTCTCCTCTGCCTTCTTCTTTTCATAAGAATTGCAATAACTACAATACGTTGTGTTTCTGCCATAGTTGTAAACGCACTGACCAGCCTGCTCTCAACACTTTCTCTCACTCTAAACTGTCTGCACCATGTAAACGGTCCGGAGAGTAACATCAGAGTTTAGAGTTATATAAATCTCATGAGAGCTCGCTAATGTGTTTAGAGGAGCTATGTTCTGTCACCGTGTAAACACTCCGTTAGAGAGCTCTCCTGATACTTTAGACCTTTTCTCGCTCTAAACTGTTGCCGTGTAAACCTAGCATTAGAACTACTAGTCCAATGCGAGCTGACTGGTTCCCGTGGGTTGGACGAGACAAATTCTACAGACGCTTAGCGCTCAGGAAAGGAAACATTTACGTTGTCAATTGTCCTGTCTTGAAACTTTTTAAAATTCAAACATGAAATGTATTAAGTTTTATAAGCTGATGACACTTAGAGGACTAGGCTAGTCCTACTAGTCCATTGATTTAATTCGCAGTATGCTCAGTCAGTGTATTATGTTAATAATTGACTGAAAGTGTTTTACATTTACCCTTTAATTGTGCAGAAATTTGATCCGAGACAATGTAACTTTTCGTTCTGCAAAGGAATTATAAAATGTTACACTTGTTAGAATAATTTCTACACATTAAAAGACAAAACAAAAATTCATTCATTCATTCATTCATTCATTCATTCATTCATTCATTCATTCATTCATTCATTCATTCATTCATTCTTTATGATAATACACTGCTCTCTTAAATTGACCGATGATAATAGGAATTAAATCAATGACTTTCCCGAAAGACGCTATGAAATATTTCTTATAAACAAATTTTTTCTCGAAAAGGAAGCAAAAACGAGCAAAATTGTATTATATTTTTTGTTTAAAATGTCTTAATGAATAATGCATTGAAATTGATGACATTACTTACAGTTCATTCTGTATATACAATAAAAATACACACGGTATATATAAAGTAGCGCCAAATATTCTTAAATTTCCAAGTTTCATTTAGAAATAGAAATACATCGTGTTCTCAACTGTTAAGAAGAAAGAAAGAACTTAGAAAAAAATTGGTGTAGGCCTATTCTAAAAGAATCTGAAACATAATTTCCATCTGTAAACAATATTATCTTTTCTACCGACTTAATTTCACATTTCCTTTTATCATTAAAACACTTGAAGCTATCCAGCCTTTCTTCGCAGTTTATTAAGATTCGTGCTGATGTATATCAAAATAAATGATTAAATATGCATAGTCATAAAATACTATATCATGGCCGGTATGAAAAAAGAGAAAAATTCTGCAGTATAATGTTCTGTTATAAATGCAATACAGTGCCGTCTTTTATTATTTTTTGTGCCGTACTTTGTTAGTGTTTTGAATAAATTAATCTTGCTGCTATTTTCCTTCGCCTCACTCCTTACAACTGCCAACAATAATTCAGATATAACGGTCACAGAAATTTAAACCTACAAGTTGAGCTCAAAGACTTATTCGAAACATACGAGCAAGAAACAATATAGCCTATGTGTTTTTAAAAAGTCCAGATAATTAATTTTAATACCAACAGGAACAGGCTATAACAACTTAGACACCATCCATCGGTTTTACTGGTCTGATGAAATTAATTTCTCTACATTTTAAAGATAATTGTCATGGAGGTGCATTTACCAGAATGGTTACATCAACTTTCGACGTTGGAAATAAGAATTAGAATTCTGGCATGTTAATTTCAAATTTGTGAACAAAGAAGATATTGAACACGTTTCATAGAAGTACTGTTTTAATCTGTAAAAATTCTACTATTCTTTCAAAATAATTGGCAATAATGTTTATTGTTGACGTGGAAATCAAGGGAAAGTAACAGGTATTTATTAAAGGAGAATGACTGAGTCTTAATTTCTACTTGAGATCAACCCAATACGTTCCAGTCCAATGTCAGAATAACTAGTAATTAACCTAGGTCTATATATTATTATTATTATTATTATTATTATTATTATTATTATTATTATTATTATTATTATTATTATTATTTGATGTTCATTAAAAGTCTTCAGACAAGCGGGGACATTGTAAAACAAACAGTGCAGTTCTTGAAAATTGGAAATATTCATAATAGGAATACTAGTTCAGTTTTTGTCTTGCATAATTATTTACAACATCGGTATTAAAACAAGATGATTATGATGGTTATTAGTAGTAGTAGTAGTAGTAGTAGTAGGAGCAGTAGCAGTAGCAGCAGCAGCAGCATTATTGCAAGTACTATTATCATAGCTGGTGTCGGTGACCATGTGCCATGGTGTCCACCTCCTTGTACCAAGTCTTGATTCATAATTCTCACAATAGTGCCCATGAAACAGTTCAAAGGACCTAATACTTAAAGATTATTATTATTATTATTATTATTATTATTATTATTATTATTATTATTATTATGGTCATGGTCATGGGCAGGGCATGTAGCACGTATGGGCGAATCCAGAATTACATATAGAGTGTTAGTTGGGAGGCCGGAGGGAAAAACACCTTTGGGGAGGTCGAGACGTAGATGGGAAGATAATATTAAAATGAATTTAAGAGAGGTGGGATATGATGATAGAGACTGGATTAATCTTGCACATGATAGGGACCGATGGCAGGCTTATGTGAGGGCGGCAATGAACCTGCGGGGTTCCTTAAAAGCCATTTGTAAGTAAGTATTATTATGGTCTTATTACAACATAAATCTCCATTTCAACATTCTTCATGAAGCAGTGATGCAGCACATTAGCTTCTAGTTTAGGGAGAATCAGTTCATTTGTATGCGGCTGTTTCCAGTATAAGTTCAATGTTCTTTTTTCTACTCTGTTATTAAGAGGAGTATAAAGAAGTATATTGCGTTTCTGCAAAGAATAGATTTAGATATTTTTGCGGAATACACGTCTTCAGTATCCCTCATATTGAAGAAGTGGTGTTGGGAATGCTAGCAGTTATTTTGTTAGTTGATGTGAAGCAATTTCTCGTAAAATATTGGACAGATGTAGTCCATTTTTAGCATCTAAAACGAAAAATATACATGAAATATTTTTTTTTATAAAAATGTTGACAGACTTGTATTTCGTCGTTGTTCCAGCAATAACTCCTATGTGACATATTTATCGATTTTCAGATTTTTGCTCTATTAAATAACTTAAATAGTGACACAGCAAATAATAAAATCTCCTATAAGCTTATGTGGGGTTCCATCCCAAGTGGTAACGGGATTTTTCTCGTTTCCGAACTTCCAGAATGGCCTCCAGGTTCTATAAACTTGAGTACCGGGTCTTTCCCGGGGATAAAAGGCGGTCAGAGCGTGGTGCCGACCACACCACCTCATTATAGTGCCGAGGTCATGGAAAGCATGGGGCTCTACTTCCATGCCCCCCAAGTGCCTTCATGACGTGTGACGGGGATAACTTTACCTTTTATAGTTTATGTAATTATGTTTATTTGTTTCGAAAATGTAAGAATTCACAGTCTCTTATGTACCGCTGCCATAGAATGAATATAATAATGTATTTTTTCTTCCTACTGAAAAATTTTATATTTTGCACATAGGAGTTATCAATCCTAAACAGGTGGAAAAACTATTTTGCGCAACTACTAAATGTACATAGGCCAAATAGAAATGATCGGGACGAAATTGAAATACAAACTGCTGAGCCATCTATACCCATACCCACGCTTTCAGAAGTCGAAATTGCGATTGAAAATCTGAAAAAGTACAAGTCTCCAGGTATCGATCAAATTCCAGCAGAATTAGGCTAATACAAGAGGGTGCAAGTGCATTATATAGCGAAATTTATAAACTTGTCCTTGCTATTAAGATTACAAATAATGGAGATAAGTATTTTTAATCTTAACTTATGAACACTGTTGTATTTCGACCTTCCAAGTATTTAATCATTGTACTTGCTATTTGGGAAAAGGAAATTGTACCAGAACAATGGAAGGAGTCCATAATTGTACCTATTTTTAAGAAGGGGGACAAAACCAACTGTGGTAACTTTCGAGGAATATCACTTTTGTTGACGTCGTACAAAATTTTGTCCAATATTCTTTTGAGAAGATTAACTCCGTACGTAGCTGAAATTATTGGGAATCATCAGTGTGGTTTTAGGCGTAATAGATCGACTATTGATCACATTTTTTGTATTCGACAGATAATGGAGAAAACATGGGAGTATAAGGGAACAGTAGGCCTACATCAGTTATTCATAGATTTCAAAAAGGCATATGACTCGGTTAAGAGGGAAGTATTATATGATATTCTTATTGAATTTGGTATTCCCAACAAACTAGTTCGATTAATTAAAATGTGTCTCAGTGAAACATACAGCAGAGTCCGTATAGGTCAGTTTCTATCTGATGCTTTTCCAATTCACTGAGGGCTAAAGCAGGGAGATGCACTATCACCTTTACTTTTTAACTTCGCTTTAGAATATGCCATTAGGAAAGTTCAGGATAACAGGCAGGGTTTGGAATTGAACGGGTTACATCAGCTACTTGTCTATGCGGATGACGTGAATATGTTAGGAGAAAATCCACAAACGATTAGGGAAAACAGGGAAAATTTACTTGAAGCAAGTAAAGCGATCGGTTTGGAAGTAAATCCCGAAAAGACAAAGTATATGATTATGTCTCGTGACCAGAATATTATACGAAATGGAAATATAAAAATTGGAGATTTATCCTTCGAAGGGGTGGAAAAATTCAAATATCTTGGAGCAACAGTAACAAATATAAATGACACTCGGGAGGAAATTAAACGCAGAATAAATATGGGAAATGCGTGTCAATATTCGGTTGAGAAGCTTTTATCATCTAGTCTGCTGTCAAAAAATCTGAAAGTTAGAATTTATAAAACAGTTATATTACCGGTTCTTCTGTATGGTTGTGAAACTTGGACTCTCACTCCGAGAGAGGAACATAGGTTAAGGGTGTTTGAGAATAAGGTGCTTAGGAAAATATATGGGGCTAAGCGGGATGAAGTTAGAGGAGAATGGAGAAAGTTACACAACGCAGAACTGCACGCATTGTATTCTTCACCTGACATAATTAGGAACATTAAATCCAGACATTTGAGATGGGCAGGGCATGTAGCACGTATGGGCGAATCCAGAAATGCATATAGAGTGTTAGTTGGGAGACCGGAGGGAAAAAGACCTTTAGGGAGGCCGAGACGTAGATGGGAGAATAATATTAAAATGGATTTGAGGGAGGTGGGATATGATGATAGAGACTGGATTAATCTTGCATAGGATAGAGCTTATGTGAGGGCGGCAATGAACCTTCGGGTTTCCTTAAAAGCCATTTGTAAGTAAGTAAGAAGTTATTGTAGGAACAACGACGATTTGTAATTCATATACAATGACGATTCACATCAGGAATCGTAGTAAGATTTTCTTTTTTATTTTTTGTATTAAGTAGGATAAACTAAGAAGTGCAACAGTGAAGTAAAAGTTCCTTTGTTAATAAAAACTAATTATATATTATTTCTACTTTTGATTACGAACTTCCTTAAAGTCCGTTCTTTTACCCCCGGTCAGAAATCAGTTAGTAGAGAGGAGCAAAGAAGAGCGTTTCATTTTTCTACTACTATCTGGCTATTAATTAATAATATCCATGACTGATATCTAAATTGGTATTTATTTCATCTTCCTTAGCAACCGAAACATTGGTTTTATTCAGAGCAGTGAATTATATTTTTAAAATCACTCTCTCTCTCTCTTAACCATCACATTAGCAACAATAAAATCAATACATTCATTCATTTATAAATTCTTCACAAACAACACAATACAAAGAAAGGGTCTACAATTTAAAATGAAATTTAGATACCAGTACTGGATAAAATAATGTATAACACACGAGAGTAAACAAATTTCATGCTCTAGTGGGAAATAATCACTTTTGGCTTCGCCTCGGGCGCTAAACTTTCCACCCGCGGATCTAATTTTATTTTCTTACAGGCGTACTACAAATTATTATTGTTATTAGTGAACCACTGAAACAAAGTGTAATAAACTTTAACAACAATATCGCTCCCAAATAGCATAGAAAATATTAGAGATGAAGATAACTGGAAAATTTTTTAGCTACTCTGTGTGTAAATTTCTGTGAAATTGTCGGTAATTACATATATCTATGTATACAGTAAACTTAAAAAAAATGAAGTCGAAAACTTCCTTTCGGCCATTCCATGTCAAATCAACACAAAAATGTGGACTTTTCAACCCGACACCTCAGATTTTCATTAAATTTGGTGGGATGGTAAAGAACCTTAAGTTAATTAATTATGTAAAATTTTAGCCCTCAATAATGCACGATATCCATACAGCAATTCTGTCAATATGAGAAAAAATGTAAAAATGTCGCATACTACGTCAACAAAAATAATTCATAACTTCTCTTCTAATTGAGGTAGAATCTTAAACTTGGGCTTATTTTAAAGCTAAGGGATCATACGTTTCAATAAAAATAGGTTTGCATCAAAGTAATGAATTCTTTATTGAATGGTCACGTGAAACACATTTTAACATTGAATATCTATAAATGCGGGTCATAAATTATTTCGCGAAAAATGTATGTTATAGAGGTAAGAGTATTCTCCCCTTGGTGTAAGTTTCATTTTGGAAACGTTTCAGGAATATCAGTAAAAAAAATATATCAGTGTATTGGTTTGTAGCACTTAAACCCATCTTACACCAACACTGCATGCGCGCGAGTTCGTACTTGTCTGATTATCTGCGTCGTCGATCTGTCAGGCCGTCATGAGTGGCAGTTTATACAGTCTTCAATTTATACAAAACGTGCGATCTGTTTCAAGTGCAGTGTCGTTAGTTTTTGTAGTATGTGATAGTTTTGTGCAATGTAATGGAGTCGCGTTTTAAGCTATAGGCCTATGTTTGCTGCAATCCCTTCGAGAAATCAGGGCATTGTAATTAGAGGAACAATTTAAAAAGTGTTATATCGTGGATACTTAATGTATTTACTCATTTAAAACAGGAACAAAAGGTGTGCCCTATGTGTCGCATGATGATGATATTACGCAGAATCCTCAGAATGACTCTAGTAATGAAGAATACGTCGATTCTATAGCAAATGTAAGTTAATTAAATACAAGTCTTTTTGACCAAGGTGTGTTCCTTATTTTAAAAAAAAAAGGCTACAACAAGAGAAATATAAGAGACAGAAATTTGAAAATATTGTAAAAGATAAAGTCCTCGATATTAAAGACACCGAGGAACCAGGACCTTTCTGATTCTGAAATTTTGTCTCAGTTGCAGGAAAATTTTCAAAATTCAGGTAAAAGTGAGAAAATCACCATTTTAACATTACTACCTAAAAGCTGGAGCGTAAATAATATAAAAAAGAGTTTCTTTCAGCTTTCGAATATATAATTCGGAAAGCAAAAGTCCTGGCAAAGGGAAAGGGAATTTTGTGTTCATCAAATCCGAAACCTGGAAAACCCTTGCTCGCAGCTGTTGCCGATAAAGTTAAAGAATTCTGTTGTTCTGACGAGATAAGCAGAATGATGCCTGGTAAGAAATATTTGTTGTGATTAAAGAATCAGGGAGTAAATCACATGAGCAGAAATGAATTATATGCAGTGTTTAAAAATTGTAACCCTGAAATGAAGGTAATATTCTCCAAATTTTCAGCTCTTAGACCAAGAAATTGTATTCTAGCTGGAGTTAGTGGAACTATACTGTCTGTGTTTGTGTCCTTATCAGAATGTAAAACTTATGCCGGAAGCAATTTATTAAAGTTTCAGGTCTACGTGGATTTCTAGAAAATTTTTCTTTATACCTTCCAACTTATCAACATTTCTTGGCTACTATGGTGTGCAATCCTCCTCATATAAATTTCTTGTTCAGGAAATGTACAGAATGTCCTGAACCATTCAAAATAAGAGAGGGTTTAAAGAAATGTTTCGAATAAAACTTCAGTGAATCAGTGACCTACAAGCAGTGGATGACGACTGACCGATCAACGCTTGAGACCATAATGAAACCCACAGACAAATTTTTCGACTGTCTCTTGGAGAAACTTGGTGATTTACTGACTCACTCATTTATATCATCTGAACAAAGTAAGTTTCTACGTGATATGAAATCATTTCTACAGCCATGCCAGCTTCTTGTGTTATGCGACTTAGCTGAAAACTATTTCGTAATTGAAGATGAAATTCAGTCATATCACAGGACTAATGTGCAGACAACTATTCATACTTTCGTAATATATTATAACGAATCGTCATCCGATACGGTCTCTATTAAAAATCTGGAAATAATTTCACACTGCCCGAAATATGACACTGCAGCTGTACATCTGTTTCAAAAATATCTAATGGAGTCATTAAAACAAACATCTGTAATTCACCACAAAAATTATGTATTTCTCCGATGGATTCTCTGCTCAGTATGAAAATAGTTAAAAATTTCCTGAACCTCACATTACATGAAGAAGATTTTGGATTTCCAACAGAATTGCATTATTTTTGCATATCGCATGGCAAAAGAGCATGCGACGTTGTAGGTGGGACACTTAAAAGGTTTGCGGCTTGTGTTAGTTTGCAGAGACCATCCGATAAACAAATAACTACACCTAGGGAATTGTACGACTGGACAAGGGATCATCTCCCAAACATTACTACCGTTTATGTGACTGAAAAAAGCTATACTGAAGAAGAAAAAATGCTTGCTCTTCGATTTGCAAAATCCACTTCAGTGCCTGGAACACAAGTTTCATACAGTCCTGCTGTTTAGGATGGGTATTGTACTTGCTAAGCAGTTTTAAAATGCAGCTGAATCAACGCAGCATCCTGTCTGGAAAGATGATCAGATTATTTCATCTCAGCAATGAAAGATAAGCATTTCTTACAGAACTTCAGGTTCAACAAAATCCATGTGACAATAATTTATTTGAGGTAATAATTAAAAAAAATCGAATTATGTACTACATGTTAAATTACATAGTGACATTCAAGAATATGATCAAATATAATTAAATACAACGAATGAATGGGGCATAATTATCGCGACTTATACGGTTAGCTTACGCTTGCAGTGACATAATAATTTTTATCTTTGTAACCTATGATGACTCCAAGTTGAAACTTATCAGTTCATTATATCACTAATTGAGGCGTACTATATATTTTTTTCCTTAAAATAGAACTCCCGCATTTTTAAATATGAATATATGAAAATAGTTTCACCATGTTTTTTAGTGTAATTGAATAAATGCAGAAAACAATATAAGCAATAAAAACTATCACATATTAAGAATGTATCACCCAATTTTTGTAAATTTATCTGGAGACGTTGTTGAGATATATAATTTTAATTGAAGCGGCGTGCTTACAAAAATATGATTTTTCTTCATGTTTGAAACGTCACTGACAGAAAACGAAAAGCACAGGACATATGAAACTCGGCAGTTTTAGTTAGCGTGGCAGGTAAAACAAACCCTCAAATTTTGAAAGAAATCTGAGTCGGTCGGGTTGAGCGCCTTGTTGATTTGATAGGGAATGAACCCTTTTGGATTTTGAACATCTATTGTAAGTGATATTTTGCTAAATTATTGTCACACTTCTTTTTTTATTATTTACTTCTGTGGGACAAAGACTAATAGGGATTTCCCGGTTTCTGAGATAGGTAAAGAGATAGGTTCGGAAGTAAATCTCGAAAAGACAAAATAGCCTATATGATTGTCTCGTGACCAGAATATTGTACGAAATGGAAATATAAAAAAAATTGTAAATTTATCCATTGAAGAAGTGGAAAAATTCAAATATCTTGGAGCAACAGTAACAAATATAAATCACACTCGAGAGGAAATTAAACGCAGAATAAATGTGGGAAATGCCTATTATTATTCGGTTGAAACGCTTTTGTCATCCAGTCTGCTCTCAAAAAAGCTGAAAGTTAGAATTTATAAAACAGTTATATTACCGGTTGTCGTGTATACTTGTGAAACTTTGATTCTCACTTTGAGAGAGGAACAGAGATTAAGTGTATTTGAGAATAAGGTTATTAGGAAAATATTTGGGGCTAAGAGGAATGAAGTTACAAAAGAATGGAGAAAGTTACACAACGCAGAATTGCATGCATTGTATTCATAACTTCACATAATTAGGAACATTAAATCCAGACGTTTGAGATGGGCAGGGCATGTAGGCTATATGTGGCACGTATGGGCGAATCCAGAAATGCATATAGAGTGTTGGTTGGGAGGCCGGAGGGAAAAAGACCTTTGGGGAGGCCGAGACGTAAATGGGAGGACAATATTAAAATGGATTTGAGGGAGGTGGGATTAATGGTAGGGACTGGACTAATCTTGGACAGGATAGAGACCGATGGCGGGCTTATATGAGGGCGGCAATGAACCTTCGGGTTCCGTAAAACCCATAAGTAAGTAAGTAAGTAAGTAAGTAAGTAAGTAAGTAAGTAAGTAAGTAAGTAAGTAAGTGAGTAAGTAATAATAATAATAAAAATAATAATAATAATAATAATAATAATAATAATAATAATAACAGTTGCCTCACGAGTGATATCTTATTGGTGTCACTTATGAGGTTCAAACCTGTCTTCGGACAGATATTGAACATTAATAATAATAATAATAATAATAATAATAATAATAATAATAATAATAATAATGAATGTCCAGACGTTTGAGATGGGCAGGGCATGTAGCACGTATGGGCGAATCCAGAAATGCATATAGAGTGTTAGTTGGGAGGCCGGAGGGAAAAAGACCTTTAGGGAGGCCGAGACATAGATGGGAAGATAACATTAAAATGGATTTGAGGGAGGTGGGATATGATGATAGAGAATGGATTAATCTTGCCCAGGATAGGGACCAATGGCGGGCTTATGTGAGGGCGGCAATGAACCTCCGGGTTCCTTAAAACCCAGTAAGTAAGTAATAATAAATGAATGAAAATGCAGTAAATAAATGAGACGTAGCACTTACAGCAACTGACAAATATTGAAATAGATGGCCCAACATAATAGAAAACTGAATGACCTTTGAAGAGTGATGGTTGAAGCTAAGATGTTTTATAAATGGAGATCTAGGGAATTACATTTCATAAATACACATAGACAGGGTAAGTTCAAAATTTTGTAAAAAAATTATGTTATCAATGGAATGCCTCAAATATAGTGGCCAGATTGAAATGGATAAGGGTGTTAATATGGGAATTATATTAGTTAGGAAAATTACATTTTTTATTTATAATTTGGAGAAAGAAGATATAATGAAAAAATGTGTCAGATTTCTACAAACGATCAAAACTAAGAAAAATTGGCTAAGAGAGCTAGAAGGTAACGTGAGCAGATTAGGATAAATTGAGTATGGCAAGAAATTGTTTCAATTAATATAAATGTAATAGATAAAATTATAATTGGGAGTAAGAATGAGATAGCGAAGCAAAAATTGTTAAGTATTTTAAACAGTCTAAAGTCATTAAAAGTTTATAAGGGTATCAAAATCGTATGGGGACAGGAAGAATATAATAATTAACACAAGAGAAGAACGGATGGGCCTGGCATGATGCAGACTGGTAATTTGAGGTTAAAGAATAGAAGAGAAGACATAGGAAAATATATGTGCCCTTTCTGCAATCAAAAAGAAGACGCGATACATATTCTACTGCCTTGCCCAGAAAATGAAAGAACAAGGAAAATATTTATTGAAGTACCAATGCTAATACTTAATGTAGAAATAGCACATATTATAACAATAATTATGTAGGGCATTAAATGAAAGAAAATTGAAGAAACTAGAAAAAAATGTATTAATAATTAAGAAACAATGTGCAAAGAAAATTAAGCTATAAACATTATGTAGATTAATAAGAACTAGTAAATAAGCGAAAAGGGATAATGTTTTTTTTTTAACTTGGTTATTGTATCAATTACTGAATTATTTAGCGTCAATGGAATTGGTAATAACGTGATAGTATTTAGCGAGATGAGGCCGAGGATTCGCCTACTGACTACTGACATTCGCCTTATAGGTGGAAAAATCTTCGGAGAAAACCCAACCAAGTAATCACCCACGCGGGAATCGAACCCACGCCCACGTCCAAGCCCAACTCCGGATCAGCAAACAAACGCATTACCGCCTGAGCTACGCTGATGGCTGAGTAATGGTTAAGAAATAACTAAGATAAATAGTACAGAGTTTATAGTAATAATAGATAGTATTAAACATTTAATTGTTTACCAGGAAAGTAGAAATATAACAGGACCACCATTAACGGTTGCTGTACAAAATGATCTTAATTTGGTGGCAATAAATAGTAATAATAATAATAATAATAATAATAATAATAATAATAATAATAATAATCGCGTTAATCATAAAAACTTGTAAAGAGGCGGAACCCATGTGCTTGCCGATAGTCAATATTTGCTACTCGTATTTCAACTCTTGAATACTCTTCCTAAGTTAGAACAAAAAGTGCAAGTTTGATGGATTTTCTGCAGTGACCACCCACGCGCGGTCTCGCCGGGCATTCTGCAGTGAATGAAACGATCCCAGGCAAGACGAGCTGGCTGTCAGCGCCACTCGATTCACATTTCTCGACCTGATAACGCCACTTTTTGCCGATACCGGAAACAGACTTTTCCTTCTATCAAATTTCACAGAGGGAGAAGGAAACGAGACGGAGATGAATTTCTAGGAAGGCATAATTTAATGAGTAATTTTCCTTGTTATCGCGTGGCAATTAACATCAAGAAGATGTGAAAGTCTGTAATTGTCAAAATTATCACAGTGACGACTGTGGTGCAGTGCAAGTGCAATGAAGGGGAAGAAATGAAGAAGCTTAGATTGCTTTCGTTCAGTCTGCGCAGCAACACTCTGATCACATTAATGAATAATGATATATATATTTTTTAAATAATTGGAATTTATTGAAATAAATATATTATACGGATTCGCATTTAAGTTTTCTTTTAAATCACCAACTACCACAGAAATCAAATAAAACATAAATCTAATCGACATGAATATCATACTTGAAGACAAATGTCTACTTTCCCATTGATTGAGCCTAAATGCCATACAAGTGCAGCACTTAAACCTGATGATAGTTTCGGCTAAGACTTTATAATACAAAATTACAAATAATTTTCTAAATTTCTTAATATTTTTAAATTGAACTTTTTAAAAAAGAAATTTATTAATTTATGCATGATGTATGTATAATATTAACAAATGTGTGTATAGTTTATCTTTTTATTTTTGTCGACTATATTCATGTTTACATTGAATGTCACTGGCTTCTGTCTGATTGTCAATTGTTCTTTTTATTTTTCTCTTATGTGTTAGCTGTCGGTCTGAATTAAGTTAGGGGAAACCCGGGCAAAGCGGATAAGCTAAGAATAAACAATGCCACAGGCTATATTTTGGTGCTCCTCAAATAGAAACTTCATGACATTGGTTGTGACACATGTTGCCCACATATCTACAAAACAGTAATTAGCTTCTCGTACCTGCGGACAGTGATATGATTTGAGAAAGAAAATTATTATTCACTTTGCCCGGTTACACGGGCAAAGCGAATAATTAACCGGGGCAAAGTGAATATACATATAACATTTTCACATTTTCATTTAATTTTTATTCACTGATAATAAAATTAAGTCAACACATAAAAACGATGTTAATGAGTCATATAAGACGATAAGAAAATGTTATTACAGCCATTTCCAGCAAGTCAGATTAGTACAAAATACAAATTTGAACAAGTCAACGTTTCACTGGCACTGAAGATTTGGATTTCTTCTGCATTTGCTCCTGCTAATAAGTTACTTCTCTTTTAACGTTTTTAATCGGTATAGATGTAAGAGCTTCAGAGAGCTGACATTTTCTTCGTTTAACTCGTATCTTTCGAGCATCCACTTTTGGCACTGGTTTAAATCAAAAGAACTGACTTGGGTTCTCCTGCTGACGATGTTGAGGGTTTTGGTGTAACCGGAACTGAAAATCTCAGTGTAATTGATGTACTGAATATTCCTTCAATCTCTGAAGATAACGACATCACAGAGATGGTTCATTCTGAGTGTGTATTAAATGTTTCTTCAGCCGCTGAAGAAGCTGGCACCGCAGAATTTGTTAAATCTGAGCCAGCTGTCGTTTCGCTTATTTTTATCTCAAGTGGGCGATCTGTAAGTTGATCTAGAGCAAAATCTTCATCAACAAACACATTATGGTTGTATGGCCAGGTAGCAGAACCACTGATTGGAAGATTTTGAATTCTTAAAGTACTTTCTTCATGGCTTCTTCTGACCATTTGGCTTGTTCCGTCTTCCTCTTGAAAAATTAAACCATCTAAAAACATATTACGACCTTTTTAAATAACAATTAAGATCAGTGTTACTGATTTATAATTTAATTAGTGTAACTTAATGCCTCCACTATGTAAAATGATCTAACACGCTTTATTACAATAGAAACATACATACAAAAATACAGCTAATACTTGCATAGTCAAATAAAGGTGGCAGGGCAAAGCAGATAAGTTATCCACTTTACCCTATTCACTATGCCCGCAGACGCTATTTCGCTTTTCATTTAAGGTTATACAAACACAAACGTGAATAATCTTCTTCGCAAGTACGGCACTTTAGAAGTAATCGTATCGCCTATATATTACTATCACATAACAAAAAGTTTCTGCAGTATTGTATGTTGTACATATGTTTCTCTTACCTTGAAATATTTTAAGAAAACAATCAATTTTCTTAAAACATACGCTTACTTTTTCTCTCACTAGCTAGAATGACTAAAAGTCAGTTCCAAAAGCAAAATCTGTTTGGGATTCTTCCCCAACATAGCAGAAAACGCTACCTGTTGGCGTTTCTAAGAAATAGGAATTATTCTCTTTGCCCGGGTTATTCGTTTTGCCCGGGTCTCCCCTAATTAGTGTATTTAGTAAACTGCCTTTGTAAATGTTATATTATAGTATTGGCTAAGACCACACTGTACCCGAGCCTGGCTCTTAACGGTAGTGGCTAGAAACATTTTTTGTTGCATACTTTTGAATTGTACTCACTTTGCTTACTAGTTAAATAAATAAATAAAAAAAAATAAAGTGACTTCAACATCTTTCAGGTTCTTATTTTTGTATTGTTGTTAGTAGTACTGTAATAGTATTAGTAGCAGTGGTAGTAATAGTGTCTTGTTTTCTCTTCTTCCTCACTGAGGGCACAGACACAAAGACACTAATGTCGCGAATAGGTTAGAAATCAACCTAATGGTCCTCAGTGAGTGACCCATTAATGCTCAAATTATTCTTATTAAAAAAAAACGAAAAGAAAATGTCTGTTTCATAAATTTAGCCCATAAGATGCCAAGAATGTGCTTTGTTTCTTCCGCTGTGCACCAAGTAGCTGAAAATCACCCTGTCTATAAATAGGCCGCTGGGCACTTATGATATCTGCGTATTCATTTGCAATAAAGTAAATATATATATTTTTTGCGTATTTAATGTATTATAACCAGAAACGTTTACAGTAATATAAATAAATTATTTTTGACATTTTTTAGTCTTTAATTCAACAATACAATGCTGAAGCAATAATGAAACATATTTATTTTAGTAATGTCTGCCTTTCCCGAGTGTGGTAAGGCTCAAAGCATCTTTAACAAAGAATTACATCACACTTCTTGCGGAATGTTACTGGTCTGTCTTTACGCTATTCCATCCGGTAGTGTCTCTGAGAGCGCCGTTTTGCCATGAAATGACCTCTACTCATATCAAATTGCATTCCTCGAGGTTATGAAATAGGGCGCCCCATTCTTTGACAGTTCGAAAATATCTTAATAATATGATTATGCAGGCTGACTAACAATCTTATATAAAATTTATGCATTTTTACACTCTACATAAAAGTAATACAAAATCAGTTCATCCTTAAACTTTGTTTTCAATATACAGTAATATATTGTAATAAACTAGTACATAGTCTGATCTCTTATAAACAATTGCATTAGTATTCACCAAACTGAAGGCCGCATATAATTAAAGGCCACATATAACCAGTAACATTAATATTGTAGTTAATAGTAATATACAGGGTGTTTCAAAAATGCGGGGCATAATTTCAGGTATGTATTTCCCACATGTAGACAATCAAAATAGTTCATTACAACATGTGTCCGGAAATGCTTTATTTCCGAGTTATGGCCTTCACAACATTGAAATTCACCGGAACGTTTTTCTTTCCGCAGGTCGTTGCCGTCAAAGGAGACATTAAGAGGGCACTCTGACAGTTCATTCCGAGGCGAAGGTTACATTCAGTGTTGTGTAGGCGTTAGACTGTGCGACATGTATTCAAATCAAGAGCTGGCAGAGATACACTTCATGTACACTTAGCGGCAAAAAGAATGGGCCGGCCGACAATTTTTAAGTTTCAGAGACATACATTGCGCATGCTCGTCTCGTCAACGCCGTAGTTCACTAGGTAACACACAATTAAACCATTTAAATTTGCTGTATTTTGTTTAAGAGGCTAAAATATGTAATAAAATCGAATGGCGGGTTGATTCTAGATACATTAGGGCCCTTGAAGAGTGAAATAATAATAAAATTGATAAATACAAAATCGACTGGAGCGAATATCAACAGGAAAGCCATGTATTATGCCGCACTAATATAAACAGTTGGAGTAGCGTAAGTTGTTACGGCATTGGTATATTGAGCAAGTTAGTAGTAGTAGCTCAAGGTTCGAATCTCCCTCACTCTTCTTTTTTTTTATTACAAATTTGCCATCTTATGTGTCTCGCAAAGCTATAATTATGTGACGATATATCTTAGAATATGCCCAAACTCTAATAAATAATAAACCTACCTCTTTCTTTCAAGCAATACTGCTATCTGTTAATATAACGTTCTGTCTCGTCATTACGCTTGAAGATGGCACAGAAACAATAACTCATTGCCCTGGTTCTCATAGGTTATTCTGCGTATGCTACTCTCCGACAGGACTTCGATTGGAGAAATGTCATTTTCTCCGACGAGGTAATTGTCTCCAATAGCAATGCCCTAGTTTATTTTATGAATGACCACCGATACGCTTCGCGTGAGGGTCGCGTGTTGGGGGTTGATGTCATACGATGGGGCAGGACTTCTGGAACGCATCCACGGTCTGTTTACGGCAGAAGTCTACGAACACATTTTGGCAAATGTGATGATCCCTTCCGCCCGAAAACGATATCCAGAAGGAACACTTTTCTTCCAGCAGGATAATCATCCGACACACACCGCCAACCGGATTCAAAGATGTTTTACGAGGAGGCGTGATGTCGACCCAGTCGACTGGCCTCCAAATTCACCAGATATGAATCCGATTAAAAATTTGCGGGCTGCAGTCAAAAGGATCCTACGCTCTAATTGGGCAGAACAACCACCCGTTCGGACACCTGAGGAATTGTGGGACAGAGTTCAAGATGCAAGGGAGAATATGGCCAAGAATTTAGACCTGTTCCATAATCTTGTGGACTCCATGCCGCGCAGAATGAGGGCAGATGTTGACGCAGGTGGTTTGTGGACGAGATGCTAGTCCCCACCACAGCTTTGTTTTGTTAATATATTAACAAATTGTTTGTACAGTATTGGTTAATTTAATTATTTATTTGTGTTTGATATGCGTCCGTTTTTGTAGGATGTGAAACAAGTATTTTTGGTTATACAGACCAGGTCTCACCTATTAATAGCCCACAGGTGGTGGGCAATAATATTTTTACCAGGCAGGGATAACGAAGTTTGTTAACAAATGCCATTTCACATTTAAACTAATAAATTAAGTAAAAGTTAAAAAAAAATAATAATAATTGTACCGTACCAGGAGGCGAACTCACAGCCTCTGGCACGGATGTCAGACTTCTTACTACTGGGCCACACACTGCTCGTAAGGTTTATTACATTATAGATGGATGACTTTCAATGAAGATACACCGCAGCAATGCCTTGCACTGGGTTACGTTTACACGAGTGAACCGCGCGATAGAACTTAGCATTTCTATAGGCCATAAGTCGGCCCATTCTTTTTGCCGCTAAGTGTACGGTAAGGCGGACGGCAATGCTGCGCTAGCTCGTCGTTTGTACCAGGAGAGGTACCCACAGCGACAATGTCCAGATCGGAAGACATTTGTACGTCTCCATTACCGTCTGTGCGAGTATGGAAAATTTAACTCTCCTGGTTTGGGAAGGGGACGACCAAGATCTACAACTCCAGAAGTACAGGAGGAGATTCTGGAGGCTGTGAACATGACTCCTTCTATCAGCACACGAAGGGTAGCGTTGCAAGTCAATGTTCCTCATACGACTGCCTGGAGACTGTTGAAAGAGTATCAATTGTATCCTTATCATTTGCAACGTGTACAGGCCCTGTCACCAGCACATTACCCTGCACGAGTTAGGTTCTGTCAGTGGTTCTTGCAGCAGTGTGATGTAAATCCGAACTTTCCTGCCTTAGTATTATTTACAGATGAAGCACAGTTCACACGAGATGGCATAACAAATTTCCACAATCAGCATGTATGGGCGTATGAAAACCCACGTGCAACTGTTCCATCTCATCACCAGATGCGGTTCTCCCTCAACATGTGGGCCGGTATCATTGGTGATCGATTAGTTGGACCCCATGTACTTGTAAACAGACTTACGGGGCAGGCGTACACAAACTTCCTGGAAAACACCATACCTCATGTTTTAGAAGACATTCCACTGATCAATCGTCAACACATTCACTTCTTGCATGATGGCGCTCCTGCACACTTCAGTCGTACGGCTCGTCGGTACTTGGATCGATGGATAGGTAGAGGTGGCCCAATTGCTTGGCCTCCACGCTCACCTGATCTGAACCCTCTCGATTTCTACTTGTGGGGCCATTTAAAATCATTGGTTTATTCGTCTCCGGTGCCTGATTTGGAATCCCTTCGGAATCGAATTGTGGCATGTTCTGAGGACATACGCAATACTCCTGGAGTTTGGGATCGAGTTCGCAGATCAATGAGACATCGATGTGAGGTCTGTATTCAAGCAGGAGGTGGACATTTTGAACATCTTCTGTAATGACAACGACCTGCGGAAAGAAAAACGTTCCGGTGAATTTCAATGTTGTGAAGGCCATAACTCGGAAATGAAGCATTTCCGGACACATGTTGTAATGAACTATTTTGATTGTCTACATGTGGGAAATACATACCTGAAATTATGCCCCGTATTTTTGAAACACCCTGTAGATTACCAAGGTGTAAGTCTATTGACATATAGTTAGCTTGGACCTTCGTCATAAACGAAAGCGAAAGAAATTATCATAAAATAAAAGTATCTTGTTTAATAAATAATTACTCCATATTTAGTAATAAAAAGTTTAACTGGCTCTATTTTCCGACGCTTTAGCAACACCTATGGTTATCTAGCGTCTCAGTGAGATGAAGGTGCTAATCCAAGCGAAATGAGTCCAGGGTCCAGCGCCGAAAGTTACGAAACATTTGCTCTTAATTGGTTAAAGAAAAAACCCCCGAAAAAACTCAAACAGCTAATTTGGCCCAACCAGGTTTTGAACCCCCGCTCTTTCATTTTGTTAGTCGTTGTATTATGCAATAAGTTTTATTGACAAAAACAAATGAAAGGAAGAAGTTCTTAAAAGGAAATAGTCCTTTTATGTCTCTGACTTGTTCTTTTTCCTTGAATGTCGTTTCTGTTCTAGTCACAGTTGACTGAGAAATATGTAGCCAATTTGGATAGGTTTCATTAAAAATGTGGTCACTTTTTGTATTAGTCACGTCTTCTGTCACCAAATCCTATCATCATCAGAATTTCAACTCATTTTCTGTTAAGAATTTCTTGTTTTATGTTGATTTCATCAATAAAACTGATGTCATAATACAGGGACTAACAAAACATATCAACAATAAAATTGTGTCTAGCAAGATCACTGTCCAGGGTAGGCCTATAAAACAATAATTGTGAGAAATAACTATTTTCTATACTCTTGTGGCATAAGCAAATTGGAAATGACATTTCAAACCCAGGGATAGATAAAAAGTTAAAAATTGTTAAGACAAATGAATGATAAAATATGTGAGTTTTACTATACTTCAATAATTGTTCCATTAATTAATAATACGATTTAGATCGAAGTCCACAAAAACTATTGCATTTTAATATTGACCGGACAGTATTCTACAACAAATTTAATTCAAAATTAAGTAAGCGAAGATCTTTTAACATAATTTTGGCAACTAGTAGACATATTTCCACATCTTAATTGTAATATGACGTTTCTTTTCATAATTCTGACGGATGATATTCCCCTCCATTTTTTTCACCTTTAAGTTCAAGATAAATACATGCATGAAACAATTTATTTTGCACCCAAAATAAGATGAAATTTCATTTATGTAATAATGCATAAAAAAGTTTCATAATCCAAAACCGTAAGATGCCTGACTTCATTTACCAGTTGCACGTTGATGACCTTCTGACTAGAGCGCTGACCTATTATCAAATACCTTAGTATAATAATACTGGACAACGGTGGAATAGAAGCATTGACGTGAGTGCGAAATGTCGCGGAGCTGACATCTAGCGGAGAGGTGTGGTATTACGACCACAAATACAAATATTAACGTAGCGGGAATCGGATTATTGTTTACAACGTGATGTACTAATGTGAAATAATATATAATTTTATATAAAAACTGCATATTATGAGAAATATTGCATACTTCGTATTATTTTCCGTAATTAATTGTTACCGGTACGTATTTTTTCTTTGCTTTAGTGAGATAAAATTAATTCTGATATTAAGAATGAATTTACAAGAACACTTAATATACTCATCGCTGGCAGATGCAAAGATAAAATTGATAGTAATCTGATGCTTGTAAAGGTATATGGACAACAATAAAACTTAATTCGATAGAACCTTAAAATTTCCAATACATTTTAACTTCTATTCATTTATTACGTGCATATAAAAAAGCTCATTTTTATTGTTCTTTCAACACAGAGACGAAGGCGTACTAAAGAATTTTGTTGACTCACGTTTTATGATCCTTTGGAAATCGAAAGTACGATTTGGAGCAGTTCGTAATGCTGTAATTGTAATAATTATAAACAGCACATAATATATAACCTGACATTTTAACACAGCTCTAATTAATAAAATTATTTACTAGCCCAGCAACAATCTACATTGTAATAAACTACAGCTAACTTCGCGGGTTTCAGCACACCCTACCGCCTAGGTAGCAGCAAGTGCGTCGTTAAAACTGTTAGCTGTCCGATATTATTATAATAAGGTATTTGCTATTATGTTAAATGTTATGTTTTATTTAACGACGCTCGCAACTGCAGAGGTTATATCAGCGTCGCCGGATGTGCCGGAATTTTGTGCCGCAGGAGTTCTTTTACATGCCAGTAAATCTACTGACATGAGTCTGTCGCATTTAAGCACACTTAAATGCCATCGACCTGGCCCGGGATCGAATCCGCTACCTTGGGCATATAAGGCCAGCGCTATACCAACTCGCCAACCAGGTCGACTATTTGCTATTATCGCACAACGAATGCTCAACTGTGTTTTAAAAATTTTCAACTGATTGGGTAATTATCCAGAAAATCTACACCTAAGGAAGGCATAATTTTCTTTTCCTTCTCTGGATTCTGTGATATATAGAGTATATATAGTGGTAAACACGTGGTCTTTTTGCAGCCATAAATATACTTACTTACTGGCTTTTAAGGAACCCGGAGGTTCATTGCCGCCCTCACATAAGCCCGCCATTGGTCCCTATCCTAAGCAAGATTAATCCAGTCTCTACCATCATATCCCATCTCCCTCAAATCCATTTTAATAATGTCTTCCCATCTACGTCTCGGCCTCCCCAAAGGTATTTTTCCCTCTGGCCACCCAACTAACGCTCTATATTAATTTCTGGCTTCGCCCATACGTGCTACATGTCCTGCCCATCTCAAACGTCTGGACAGCCATAAATATTTTCAACAAAAATTGTTTGATACCTGTAATGCACCATTGCAGGCCCCAAAGACGTTATATCAGAGGCGTATATTGCGGATGGTCAAGGTGTGCGCTGGACACTCTGTAAATTCGGTAATGTCATTTTTAAGTTGTTTTATATGATGCAACAACAATTTTAATTTATCACAATTTAAATAAGTGGTAATCTCATTGGAAGGTGACGTATATAGTTCAAGACTAATCTATATATATATATATATATATATATATATATATATATATATATAAAATTTGAACTGGTAATGGAAATTACGGGAAAACGGCTGAACGGATTTTAATAAATGACCCCTCATTTTGAAGCTTGGAACCCAAAGTTTTTCAGAAAAATAGTAGTTTTCAGTGAAATATCAATTTTCCTACATTATTTTCCTATTTTCCACAATCCATCTTTCTTCAGTTTTGAGAACTAATTGCATTTCAGCACGGCCGTGATTTCAGAATAAAATAAAACGCACTATAATAAACAATAGCTATTACACGAAGGCCATGACTTGCAGGATTGCTGACATATTTAGAGTTCAAATTCAATTGGTTATTAAAAATTTTAAGACTTACTGAAAGTAATTTACAGGTCTGATTTTGAGGTGTGTAATTTTCTGAGTACAGCTGTGTATTGGATATTGAAATCTACAAAACTTGAGGCGGTTTGATGACATTAATACCATTACAAACGAAATTTCATTACACTTAATGCCATGATGTGACTATTTTTCTTTAATTATACATATTAATGCTATACCACGGCCGACTTGATGCTCGCTTCGCTTCTCCTTTACCGTCCTTGACAATTAATTTTGATCCCTGTGTTAAATCTGTAATCGAGAAAATACGAAATTCCCTCCAAATGGCACTGCCTCCCAAGGTTCACTGAGGAATGTGTGTATGGTTTCTTGTACGATTATAATTAGTAATATTGCGTTTCTTTCATCTGGTATGAGAGTTTATTGTGATATGATTCAAAATGACATATTGTTGTGTACCATTGTGTACTTTGAATAGAAAAAAAAAAAGAGTTGAGGAGCAATATCATTCCACGAATTTCCGAGTGGCAGGGAAAGATGGTTATATTTCGTGACCAGAATACTGTACGAAATGGAAATATAAAAATTGGAGTTGTATCCTTCAAAGAGGTGGAAAAATTCAAATAATTTATTTTATTTTAGTAGGTTATTTTACGACGCTTTATCAACATCTTAGGCAATTTAGCGTCTGAATGAGATGAAGGTGATAATGCCGGTGAAATGAGTCAGGGGTCCAACACCAAAAGTTATCCAGCATTTGCTCATATTGGGTTGAGAGAAAACCTCGGAAAAAACCTCAACCAGGTAACTTTCCCCGACCGGGAATCGAACCCGGGCCACCTGGTTTCGCGGCTAGACGCAATAACCGTTACTCCACAGGTGTGGACAAAGTTCAAATATCTTGGAGCAACAGTAACAAATATAAATGACATTCAGGAGAAAATTGAACGCAAAATAAATATGAGAAATACCTCTTAATATTCGGTTGAGAAGCTTTTATCATCTAGTCTGCTGTCAAAAAATCGGAAAATTAGAATCTATAAAAAACAGTTATATTACCGGTTGTTCTGTATGGTTGTGAAACTTGGACTCTCATTTTGAGAGAGGAACAGAGGTTAAGAGTGTTTGAGAATAAGGTTTTTAGGAAAATATATGGGCTAAGAGCGATGGAATTAGAGGGAAATGGAGGAAGTTACATAACGCAAAACTGGACGCATTGTATTCTTCACCTGACATAATTAGGAACATTAAATCCAGATGTTTGAGATGGGCAGGGCATGTAGCACGTATGGGCGAATCCAGAAATGCATATAGAGTGTTAGTTGGTAGACCGGAGGGAAAAAAGACGTAGATGGGAAGATAATGTTAAAATGGATTTCAGGGGGGTGGGATATGATGGCGGGCTTATGTGAGGGCGGCAAGGAACCTCCGGGTTCCTTAAAAGCCGTAAGTAAGTAAGTAAGTAAGTAAGTAAGTAAGTAAGTAAGTAAGTAAGTAAGTAAGTAAGTAAGGGAAAGATGCAAAATGTCTTAAAGTGATTTCACGCCAAGACTTTGTTCCTAAAGCAACTCCCCATCATCAGTCGTTTGTAGTTTACATTTCAGGGAAGAAGATTTTTCTAATAATGGGAAATTTAAATTATTAAAACCAAATGCTGTGCCAACAATATTCACTCATTATCCTAGGTATAAAGTGACAGATATCAAAATAACATGACGAACAGCTACTAAAACTGATCTCCCTTCACCCAAGAAACGCAAATCTTTTAGTAATATTGGTTTTTCAATATTTGAACAAGATGTTCCGAGTGGCTCAGCATCGGTTAATGACATTCCCTTCTTGCCAGTTGAAAATGACCATAAGCGACGCAAACAGACGTTTTCAACTTTGTGGAGCTAAAAATAAATAATTAACAGATTGCATGTGAAAATTAAACAACTTAATCAGGTATTACAAGAGAAGCAAGATGAGATAACGATAACAGCCGAAAAACTTCAACTAATTGAAAAAGATCCGTTACATAAGGAACTGGAAAATGTACGGGAAAAGGCCGATGGAGGCAGTATGCATGCAAAATTGATTCTAGATCAGCTGCTTAATCATCGAAAGAGAATACCAAACAAGAATATGATAGAAAATTTGTGTTTAGAAATTGAGCCATTACTGTGTAGATGCCCTCTCTTGCAATGCCAATTTGTGATGAAGACGGCCAAAAACGACTTGCTAATATCATTACTGTGAAATTTGTTACGCCACTTCTAGATAACATTGCAGCAGCTTTAACTAAAAAGCTTGTTCCTTCGAAGAATGCGGCTTATAATCCACTGAGTCGCAAAATCTTGAAACTATGATTCTTGAATCTGCAATATCAAGTGGAATGTATCAGTGCAGTGAGTGAAATTATAAAACTCAGTACAAGTTATTGTAAATAATTACCCAAGTGATTACTTTGAAACATCGCAGTTTAGCGTAGGGGTGCTACTCAGCGAATGAACTACAAAATTACGCCTCTTTCATCATGTTACTTAAACTGAACAGGTTAATATGTGTTACCTTCCCTGCTTTTAAACTCTCTCTTTTACCATAATTAACAGTCCTAAATACAATAATACTTATTATTTTCTTATTTATTATTTATAATTGTTATTATTACTCTTTAATCATTTATTTTAATTCATATTGAGAATTTCTTCTGTGGACAACAGAGCTTGGCAGACAGCGCCTCATGGTGGAATTGAGAAATTATCCAATTTCAACATAAGATTACTATTGTCAAGGCCGTATACAAAAAAGCGAAGGTAACATCAAGTCGGCCGTGGCTATACTGATTATATGAAAGTGAAACGTTTTGGGGTTATATAAATAGATAAGTTATAGAGAATGTGTTAAATTAGATCTTCATTTCTATAATTTATTGAGTGGCGGCTATTATATATATAAACTACAAAACTTACGTAAGATAATAATATTGCAATTAAAATCAAATATTTTTATAGTTATTAATCAAGTGGGGTTGGGTCTTTTCATATACTTAATGGCGGTGTGGTGTAGATACTTATATGCGTCATTCTCTTCGATATTGGCTCGAGAGAGCGCAAAAATTACAGTTCCTAAGGAAAGACGGTATTACTTAGTCTACTGATAAAATAAGAGGCCTACAAAATCATGTATTCTTTCGATCATTTCAGCAAGATCTCTTAGCAGGATAAAATGATTTTACCTCTACATTTCAAGCTATACCAAAATGCTATGTCTATTGTTCAAAAGCATAGCAAACCTGACTTTTACAATCCACAATGACCTGAAATAGCTATTGCTTTACTCCCACATATGAAAAACCCACTAATCGCCCTGACATTGTTACTTGCGTTTTCGCGTTGAAACTCAAGATATATAGGATACATAGGTTCAAGAAAAAGTATTTGGCATGAAAACCATTCAGAGGGAATATATTTCAATATTATGGAAGAAAATAACTTTCATAATGTCTGGTATTTTTCATTGAAAATAAATCTGAAAAATTTGTATTTTAACTTTTAATTTATTATCATTTAAATACTTTAAATGCCTGCTGGTTGAAAGTGCACACCATCCCCAGAACGACTATGCTCTGCCTGACGAAGTGGAATGATGTCTGGTCTGGTTGTCCTGACCGTATAAAAGAAATCCTCGGTTGAGAGTTACTGCTATAATTCTCTGCCCGCGCACGGTTGAGTGGTGGGGATACTCACTTCTCTCAAGCTCGCAGGTCGTCCTTTATACAGGCAGCTCAGCTTGTCAATTGTAGCCTTATAAAATATTGTGTTTGTCTGAATGAATTTACTGTGTTTGAGTTTTATTAGAGTTCATAGTTGTGTGCCAGCGCAGATGAATAATTTAAATTACTTATTTAATGATAATAGCACTTGGAAATACTGCAAATATCTTTTGCAAGAATCATTCTCTTCTCGCCCACTAGATTAGGATTAATTACATAGTGAATAAGGGTAGACCTACCCCGCCACTTCCGAATTTAGTGCAACAATATAAAACAAAAAGGAGATAATACACTAGACATTTTTCTATTTCAGAATTTGAAAATGTAGAATGGTTAGCGGGTTGTGAAATTTTGAATGTGTTAAAAAAATATGGTTTACTTTTATAAAATCACCTAAATTCTTCCACAGTGTTTCCAGGAACTTCTCCATTGATTCAAAATGATACCATAAAAGCTATTACTGATGTAGAAAAAGAAGAAATAAAAAATGAAATTAACTCAGTTTCATTTTTAGCTATAATACTTTATGAAACTTCTGATATTGAGAACAAATCTTAACTATCTACAATTCTCCGCTATGTCTATGAAAGATTCATAGGCTTTGTAGATGTTAGTGCTGATAGAACAGCAGGTAGTTTATTTACTCACGTATTTATTTTATTTAATTTTTTTTTTAATTTTAAAAGGAACTAGGCAAATATTTATTTCCCGCATGTTTATTAAAAACATCTTTTCTTGCATTAATAATTACAATCAAGAATTGCAAGGCTTATTCTTTACAGTTGTATTAGGAATTTATTTTACCGTCCTACAAGCTTATGAATATAATATAGAAGCACCTTTTACCATTGCAGATTCTGTTTATGGCTCTACATTCTTTATTGCAACAGGCTTGAGTAGTTAATGAATTTGAAATTTCTACTAAACTCGTGCAATTATAGACCAATTATATATTTTTAATAGAACACGGAGCGCTGGTGTGTCCAAAATTGAAACCGGTCTGCGCATATTTATGCCGCCATATTACTAGTAGAAACAGAGCGGTAAACACGATAGTGTCATGCTTGTGCTTTGTTTTGTCTCGGGTGTTTTTTTGTGAACACTGTGAAAGTGATGTAAATTGATGTATTAATAGCATGAATTTTTAAGTTTTGTAGATATTATTATAGTAGATATAAAGTGATGTGCTTTGTAAATAGCGTAAAATGGTGCTTTCCTGTGCGGCGTATAACTGCAACAATATGTGTCTTAGAGGGTTAGGAATTTCTTTTCACAAATAAGTACACTCGCTTTAAAATAATAAAATTGAATTCTGGAGGCTACATTGAAACTGTAACATTATGTATCTTAGATACAGTAGTTGAAAAAGTTTATATTTAGGCAACAATCTGTCTTTACAGGTTCCCTTTGAAGAAGCCCGAGCTACTTTCTAAATGGCTTGTTGCTATAAAAAGAGATAAATTTGTGCCTTTACATTATGTAAAATTGTGTTCGGCTCATTTAAAAAATACAGACTTTTGGGAAAGTAATGGCAGCAGAATTTTGAAAGATGGTGTACCATCCATGTTTAATTTTCCAAGCCATTTGCAAAAGGTACGATGTACATAAGCAAGATGAAGGCCTATTGTAATACCTTACATTTAAATGTGTCAATTTTTAAGTCATCATCAGGTAGCATTTACCTGAAACCATCCTTTCAAGAATCAAGGGGTATGTTGTCATCTATTCAAATTGGGTTTAAATGCTTATTTTAATGAATTTACTTTATATTTGTGAGTTGTCTATCTTCTCATTTGCACAGCAATTTTTTTGTTGTTTTGTTTTTGCAGGTAGGTTTTCCTAGTGTATTATTTTTCACTGGGGTTATGAATGTATACAGTTCGTCTATAAATAACTCTTTTATATTTTGCCGGATATATCTTATTAAAAAAAGCAAGGAACGCCATCTTATTGACATTACATATGTGCATAAAAATTATGTACCATCACTCCGCAAGCAATGATAATATATGTACATTTTTATTTATTTATTTATTTAAAATAACAATACAGTATGTAAAGAAATCCAATCATAAAAAGTATTTTTTTTTTTATTTTGCATAAGGTGATTATGTTTAGTTTTTAGGTCTTCACATTACCTATTATTTGCAACGTGTTAGGTACCGTTACGTTTTATAATTGATAGCATTCCCTTTATTAATTGAAGAATGGCTTATAAATGCAATGTAATTTGGCTACTTTTACGCATTATATTTTCCCAGATTACTTATGTCCTGTGGTCTAAAAGTACGTGTAATATAATTTTCAATTCTGTAAAACTTAACAACAGGTCTATCGTGAATATCACATATATTAATTTCACTTAAGAATTTGATTATAATAAAAACTTATGTAATCAAGGTGCATATATTTATGTCTTGTGATCTAAAAGTAATATATGTTAATATAATTTTCGATTCTCTGAAACCTAACAATATGCTGATTATCGTAAAATTATATATTTTATAATGTGTATTGTGTAAGCCTATTTATGGATGTATGAGCAGGTTTTCTATAACTTGCTACGTTCGTATTTCTTCCTTTAATGCTCTGACGCATCATTGAAGCTTTGGATATGTTTATTTCGTCCCAATTCTACGTTAAACGTTGAAAATGGCCATAATCTGTCAATTTTTGATAATTACAGCGTTAAATTGCATGATTTACGTACTGCTATTAGGCCTATGCATCTGCTCTCCATCAACATGGCGGCAAGCGCAGCATTCAATTTGTCCCGGTTTCCTCGTTCTGCGCAGCCGAGACTGTAGGGGCCAAAGACGTTGGTAGGGGCTTGGCAGCCCCCCTCCACTTGTTACTAATTAGTAATTACCAAAATGACATGCGAGAAATTCACGACGAATAACTAGGGAAATGCTATTGTGTACCTGACCTCTCGAGTGTTATATTCGTCACAAGTAGGGGAAGGGGAGGGCTACAATGGTGCTCTAGAACAGTGGTAGGCCTACTCACTACAAATTAGAGAGCGAAAAGTGAGAAATAGTAATTTGCCATCAGCTGCAATGCGTTTCACAGTATTGAAGCTAACAGAATGCTGGGATTTAAAATATTAATAATAATAATAATAATAATAATAATAATAATAATAATAATAATAATAATGATAATAATAATAATGATAATAATATATTATTATTATATTATATTATATTATGTTATACTAGCTTAACTTACCCGGCGTTGCCCGGGTTTTAAATTTTGGTCTATTTCTAAATAAACTGTTTGTTAGACTTATCGGAGACCTCGGCAAGGGAACTATAACTTATAGAACCAAAACGAACCATATTTACTTATGTTTTCTCATCCCTTAGTGACGAATATTAAAGAAACTGCCACTAATATCCAAAGAAACTGACTAATCGAAATAATTCCATCTCACCTATGAATAGAGTTTTAACAACATTAAGACCTTATGCTACAGGGATATTTAAGATATTTAACATTGTGATTGTTGGTAATATTTATCGTACCACGGCATTATGCATTATTAAGCCTTTCTGTCCACAATATATTTAATTTCCTTCAAGGCCAATCTACAATCTGTAACGGTTGGATTCTATCAAATACATGGATTTCAGGGTGTTTTACAGTAACGGAGACTATACTCATCAGAATTCACTCCCCTGGAGAAGGCAATGTAGAACACTACCACAACAGAAAATCATATTTTTCTATAAACGGCCAAGTCATTAGTGACCATAACTTATTAATAAGAGATGGGTTAACAGTAACAGTAAAATAGGCTCTATATTATTATTGAAATATTATAATATTGTAATATTAACACAAATATTACTATAACTTATAATAATTGCTTAAAATCCAATAGCTATAATAACAATACGTGGGATAAAAACATCATCTTCTTTCGTTTTTCCAGTTAATATTGCCACTCACATTACGTTTCGCATGTGTTTTTGACACAAATTCTTGTTAGTGCACAATTTTGGTGAGTCAATATTTCGCAATAGTAGGTCTACTATGGCTATTCAATATTAAGTAAATTATGTGGTAGCAATCCTTGTAGTTTGAAAGAATTCTAGAATTCAATTGGATAAAGCAGTCTGCTCACTATCTACAAAACTGCATCGAGGAATTCATAATACGGTCCTGGACTGCGTAAAGATACTTATTGCGTGAATTATCTAGGTTTAGCCTTCATGATGTGTAACAACAATGCAATTTAATTTCGTATTAAAATTTCCAAGGGCTCGTGAAAGTCTATGTTGAATACAACAGACAATAATAAAGAACAATTGACTGTAGAAGATTTTGCATTTTAATATAATACATGAATATTTGATCTATTTATTTTTTTTATACTTACTTACTTACCTACAAATGGCTTTTAAGGAACCCGAAGGTTCATTGCCGCCCTCACATAAGCCCTATCCTATGCAAGAATAATCCAGTCTCTATCATTATATCCCACCTCCCTCAAATCCATTTTAATATCCTCCCATCTACGTCTCGGCCTCCCCAAAGGTCTTTTTCCCTCCGGTCTCCCAACTAACACTCTATATGCATTTCTGGATTCGCCCATACGTGCTACATGCCCTGCCCATCTCAAATGTCTGGATTTAATGTTCCTAATTATGTCAGGTGAAGAATACAATGCGTGCAGTTCTGCGTTGTGTAACTTTCTCCATTCTCCTCTAACTTCATTACGCTTAGCCCCATATATTTTCCTAAGCACCTTATTCTCAAACACCCTTAACCTATGTTTCTCTCTCAGAGTGAGAGTCCAAGTTTCACAACCATACAGAAGAACTGGTAATATAACTGTTTTATAAGTTCTAACTTTCAGATTTTTTGACAGCAGACTAGATGATAAAAGCTTCTCAACCGAATATTAACACGCATTTCCCATATTTATTCTGCGTTTAATTTCCTCCCGAGTGTCATTTATATTTGTTACTGTTGCTCCAAGATATTTGAATTTTTCCACCCCTTCGAAGGATAAATCTCCAATTTTTATATTTCCATTTCGTACAATATTCTGGTCACGAGACATAATCATATACTTTGTCTTTTCGGGATTTACTTCCAAACCGATCGCTTTACTTGCTTCAAGTAAATTTTCCCTGTTTTCCCTAATAGTTTGTGGATTTTCTCCTAACATATTCACGTCATCCGCATAGACAAGAAGCTGATGTAACCCGTTCAATTCCAAACCCTGCCTGTTATCCTGAACTTTCCTAATGGCATATTCTAAAGCGAAGTTAAAAAGTAAAGGTGATAGTGCATCTCCCTGCTTTAGCCCGCAGTGAATTGGAAAAGCATCAGATAGAAACTGACCTATACGGACTCTGCTGTATGTTTCACTGAGACACATTTTAATTAATCGAACTAGTTTGTTGGGAATACCAAATTCAATAAGAATATCATATAATACTTCCCTCTTAACCGAGTCATATGCCTTTTTGAAATCTATGAATAACTGATGTAGGCCTACTGTTCCCTTATACTCCCATGTTTTCTCCATTATCTGTCGAATACAAAAAATTTGATCAATAGTCGATCTATTACGCCTAAAACCACACTGATGATCCCCAATAATTTCAGCTACGTACGGAGTTAATCTTCGCAAAAGAATATTGGACAAAATTTTGTACGACGTCAACAAAAGTGATATTCCTCTAAAGTTACCACAGTTGGTTTTGTCCCCCTTCTTAAAAATAGGTACAATTATGGACTCCTTCCATTGTTCTGGTACAATTTCCTTTTCCCAAATAGCAAGTACAAGTTTATAAATTTAGCTATATAATGCACTTACACTCTCTTGTATTAATGCTGCTGGAATTTGATCGATACCTGGAGACTTGTACTTTTTCAGATTTCTATCGCAATTTCGACTTCTGAAAGCGTGGGTTCGGGTATAAATGGCTCAGCAGTTTGTATTTCAATTTCGTCCCTATCATTTCTATTTGGCCTATGTGCATTTAGTAGTTGCGCAATATAGTTTTTCCATCTGTTTAGAATTGATGGAGAGTCTGCAAGCAAGTCACCATTCTCATCCTTGATCACGTTTACCCTTGGCTGATATCCGTTCTTAAATTCCTTTATACCCTTATATAAATCTCTAATGTTTTTATTCTATTCGTTTCTACCTCATTCAGTTTTTCCTTCAAGTAATCTCTCTTTTTATTCCTAAGTGTACGACTTGCTTCCCGTCTTTCATTGAAATAATTATCTCTCTTCTCCTCAACTGGATCCTGTAAGAATTTCAATTTTGCCTGTTTCCTTCTTTCTACTACCATGTAACAATCTTCATCAAACCACGGTTTCTTTTTCTTAGTTTCATAATAACCTATGCTCTGCTCAGCTGCAATTTTGATACTATCTCTGATATTTTCCCACAAGCTATTAACATCTAATTCTTTCTCAACTTCGTCGGAACTTTCTAAAGTGGCAAACTTATTCGAAAATTCGACCTGATAATTTTGCTTAGTTTCCTCCTCCTTTAATTTCAAAATATTGAATTTAGTGATATTAAGTTGTTGTTCTACTCGCTTGGCTACTGATAGTCTTTCTCTTAATTCTCCAATTACCAAATAATGGTCAGAATTACAGTCTGAACCCCTGAAAGTTCGAATGTCTACTATACTAGTATGTCTCCGTTTATCTATCAAGATGTGATCTATTTGGTTGTGTGTCAATTCATCTGGAGATGTCCAAGTATATTTATATATATTCTTATGGGGGAATGTTGTACTTTTGACAATTAAATTTTTCGATGTGGCAAAGTTGACTAATCTAACTTCATTGTCACTACTAGTTACGTGTAGGCTCTCTTTTCCAATAGTTGGCCTAAAAATATCATCCCGTCCTACTTTAGCGTTGAAATCTCCCAATAAAATTTTCATGTGATATCTAGGTAAGTGATCAAAAGTGTGTTCCAATTCCTCATAGACGCTATCCTTTATATGGTCGTCTTTCTCTTCTGTAGGGGCGTGAGCATTTATAACTATGATGTCGCACCATCTACCATTAAGTACTAAATATGATAACCTGTCACTGATAAATTCGACCTTTTTTACTGCTGATTTTATTCTTTTATGAACAAAGAATCCTGTTCCTAATTGGTGATTATTGTTTCCTTCCCCATAATACAAGTAATCTCCTATTTGTGATATGCCATTCCCATCTAACCTAACCTCTTGTACTCCCACGAAGTCTATTCTATATCTAGCTAGTTCTTTTGCTACTAATGTTACCCCTCGTGTTCTATAAAGACTAGTTACGTTCCAAGTGCCAAATCTCAAAACCTTTATTCCTTTGCTGTGGTCGTGCCAGAGAATCAGTCCTATTCCGTGGCTTATTGTAGGGATTCGTAACAACCTGTTTTTTACGGTGATGGGTTGTTAACCCTTCGCCCAACCCCCAAGCTGGAGGACCACCCCTTATCTTCTGTCCACGACTGCTTATTCAATATATACGCAGCTATCCTCAATTTAATTTATATATATTTAATTAATTTAACTTCCATTTGCACAATTTTAATGTAGCCTATGTTCTTCTCCTGGTTGTGAAGGTTAAATGTGCAAACTTTGGCACATATCGGTCAAAGCGTATAGATTTGTATAGAGAACAAACATACATACATACATACATACATACATACATACATACATACATACATACATACATACATACATACATACGTACATACATACATGCATACATACGTACATACATACATATATACATACCCACATTCAATTTTATATATTAAGATTATATATTATATTATTATTATTTATTATTATTATTATTATTATTATTATTATTATTATTATTATTATTATTATTATTATGTCAATATAAAGTAACAGAACTAATACATATGAGTGGGATTTTGAAGTTGAAGGACCGACTCTGCTACTCTTCTACAAAGCCATATCAATACGAGAAGATTATGTTGTTGTTTTATTTCACTTATACCCTGTTTTTAATTTGGAAATTTAGAAAATAAATTGCCACATAAATCTAGAAGGCATTCCTTAACAAAATCTCCGAATCTGTAAATGGCTTAATTTCTGTTTCGTGGTACGATGCTTTTGTTGTCAATTCATTTTTGTGTATAGTGGAAACATTGAGCTCAATGATACCACTATAACTAAAACGAATTGACAACAAAAGCACTGAAAAAGTAGAAAGGAAATGCCCATAATATCTGAACAGGAAGTAGTGTATTCCACTCAGTGATCTGTTGCAGTTGAATATGTGCCAAGATTATATATTAATGGGTTGATGTTTTGTGAAGTCTTGCGATAGAATTTCTTTGTCACATTTCTGATAGTTGTAGAAACGATCGTCATGTAGTTGAACTGTTCGTGTATCCCAGCTACTTTCATGGAAAATACGTAGGATTTTATTCTGAAATATTTTGAGTTTCTTCATTGTAGTTTTGGGTGTAAATGCCCACGTTGCAGCTGCGTAGATTAGCGCAGATGTAATGAGGGTTTTGTATATGTTCACTTGAACTTTGTGAGAGCAGACGATTCGATGAGTGGGTGTAATAAATGAAGCCTTCTATAATCTTTCTTTATTTCAATGTTGATATGTGGTAGCCATATAAGTCGACAATCCAATGTAACTCCTAAATATTTAACTGTTGCTGTGCATGGAATTGGTATCTGTAGCAGAGTAATATTTGTGTGTGGTCTAGAATAACATCTCGTGAAGATTGTTGCTTGACTTTTCGCTACGTTGAGTTTGATTTTCCATTTCTGAAGCCATAGTTCTAGTGCTGGGAGTTATTTCTGTAATTTGTTTATAGAAAAGTATGGAGTTCGCGAAGTTGATGTGAAAGCTGTATCATCCGCATATTGATATATTTTAATATTTTCTGAGGTTGGAATATCTGCGATGTAGAAATTATATAAGAAAGGTGATAATATTGAATCTTGGGGAACACCTGCTTTGCTTTTTTTAATCGTAGATAGTAAGTTTTGATATTTTACTCGAAAGGTTCTGTTAGTTAGGATAGAGGTTATAAGGCGAACTAGATTGGTCCAATTCCTGCGTGATATAGTTTGTAGATGAGACCAGGATGCCATACTGTATCGTAAGATTTTTCCACGTCATAAAGCAGCATTGTAGTGTAATATCTGTGCTGAAAATCTTTCGTTATTTCCTCTGTAACGCGAAATAATGATGAGTAGTGTTTCTTTCAGGGACAAATCCGAATTGAATGCCAGGAATAACATTTAGAATTTTTCTGCTTGATACGACATAGTATTATTTTCTCGAATAATTTGCTCATTGTGTTTAACAAACTGATGGGTCGTCGGTTGTGAGAATATCTAGAGTCTTTCCCTGGTTTGGCAAACGATATTATAAATGCTTTGCTCCAACATTTGGGGAAATATTCGAATTTTATGATACAATTAAATAATTTAGGGCCCGTATTATAAACGCCGTTTAAACCTCACATTCAGTTTAAACTGAAGTTTTTCGTTCTGCTTCGTATTATAAACCTTAAGAACCAGTTAATCTTGAGTTAACGTGAGTTTAACTTGGTCGACAGTCCTCTGCCGTTTAAACTGCAGTTCAAGGTTCAACAATGCAAGATGGCGGTTCCTGCAATAGCCTACACATGGATATTGCAGATGTTTTCCAAGAACTTATGAGTGAGGATAAGTGAATGATCAATATTACTGAACGACCACGGCGGCCAAGAATTTTTTTGGATAGAGTGCACCATTTTGAAATATAAATGAGTATAAGTTTCAAAACAGATTGAGGTTTTCGAAACAGACAGTCCTAACCTTCAGAATTAGGCTTTATAGCCCTAACCTTGTTTCGAAGAATTGAAACTCGGATACAACATGCAACAGAAAAATGAGAAAGTGCAAAAATATATGTTTTAGGGATCGAATTTAAAGATTATTTGAAAAGATAAATGATATCTTTTTACTTTTGAAAACATTCTGTTAAATCTCTGTATCAATTACTAGTTGCGCTGCGCTATTTTTCCTCTGGAAGTCTTAGGCATACTGAAAACGATGAGAGATTTCGAAGGTATCCGTAAATCTACTATAAACCTACTGAGATTGGGACGCGCTTCCGTATAGGGGCAGCGGCAAATTGGGATTATGGTACTTTGTACTGATTTAATAGTTACTTAATATTGATAAGCATATTTTGTTTATGAGAATGAAGTGCTTTCGACACGGTATATTAAAATATTGAACTTAGTTATGTTATGGTACAGAGGTTACATGTGACGGTTGTAGTGGGACGCCATTTTCGTGTTGCGAATATTATGATTTATTTGAAATGTTTTACGTGATATGCCTATATTGTCTAGCTATCAGATTATTTTTTATCTTAGTGGGTGATATTAATTTACGCACCTTTTAAGCTTTTGTAGTTTTACTGACGGCTTGTGTAATGACGTTGGTTCTTGTTGTATGTTCTTTATGTAGAGCTGTATACACGGATTGACTGTTCTCTGCAATGGTGTACGTAGAACTGTGTACACGGATTGACTGTTCTCTGCAATGGTGTACGTAGAACTGTATACACGGATTGACTGTTCTCTGCACTGGTGTACGTAGAACTGTGTACACGGATTGACTGTTCTCTGCAATGGTGTACGTAGAACTGTGTACACGGATTGACTGTTGTCTGCAATGGTGTTCGTAGAACTGTGTACACGGATCGAATGTGATGACTCAGTTGACGTTATGGGGTGTTTGAAGTGTAGCAGCACAGGGTTAGAACGCTAAATTATTTAACTCTGCTTTCCACATATTGTTGACTAGTTAGATACTAGACTAAAGAAATTTGAGATAGATTAGTGATAAGTTACATGTTAGTTTAGTTTTTTTGGAAATATTAGACGTCAGTTTATGTGTATGTATTTGAAAGATGTTAGTTTAGGGTTTTCTGGAAAGGTTAGACGTCAGTTTAGGGTTTTTTTGGAAAGGTTAGACGTTAGTTTAGGTGTGTGTATTTGAAAGATGTTAGTTTAGGATTTTTTGGAAAGGTTAGACGTCAGTTTAGGGTTTTTTGGAAAGGTTAGACGTCAGTTTAGGGTTTTTTTGGAAAGGTTAGACGTCAGTTTAGGTGTGTGTATTTGAAAGATGTTAGTTTAGGATTTTTTGGAAAGGTTAGACGCCAGTTTAGGGTTTTTTTTGGCAAGTTTAGACGTCAGTTTAGGTGTGTATATTTGAAAGATGTTAGTTTATGTTTTTTTTTTGGAAAGGATAGACGTCAGTCTAGGGTTTTTTGGAAATGTTAGACGTCAGTTTAAGTGTGTGTATTTGAAAGATGTTAGTTTAGAATTTTTTGGAAAGGTTAGACGTCAGTTTAGGTGTGTGTATTTGGAAGATGTTAGTTTAGGGGTTTTTTTTGGAAAGGTTAGACGTCAGTTTAGGGTTTTTTTGGAAAGGTTAGACGTCAGTTTAGGTGTGTGTATTTGAAAGATGTTAGCTTAGGGTTGTTTTTGGAAAGGTTAGACGTCAGTTTAGGGTTGAGTTTTCAGTATATGAGGGTTTTGAAGTATTTCGTGTGACCGTTATTATTTAGTATTGTCTTTTGCGATTATTTTCGTGATTTATACTATAGCGGATGTTGTTCTCATGCATTATGAGGTGGAGAGAAATGTCTTTCTTTCTGAGGAGATAAGATTGCCATAAAGCAGCTCTGTGTTTTCATACTCATATTTAACACAATTCTCATATATATATATTCATAGCATCATATTTAAAGATACTTAAAATACTCACTAATCATTTGATATATAAATCATAAATTCATAACATCCATTTTCCACGCAATTTTGTAATAATATACTTCGCATTTCATACACAACATAAATCGTCATATTGTAAACAGTTAACCTCAAATCAACACTTTGGTCACTATTCCCGACCTTTTCTTCTTTTAACTTGAGTAATTCTTAACTCATAAGTTGACTAATTTTAAGGCTCTTTGTTATTTGTAAAGTTGAAATATTTAATTGATACATAAGTAGGCTTAATTGTAACACCTAATATAGAACGTGTTTACATATTTTAACAAGGACTAGGCTAAATTATTAATAGCACATTTCAATATAAATACTATTGTTGGTTAAGAAATTGCGTGTGTTAAATAACATAAATAGTGAAGTTGCATCAAGACTGAAATATAAGTGCAGTGAAGTGACGTATCGTGTAGATTAACGTCGACAAGTGTTGTACCGGATAGTGAAGTGATAAAATGTAGTGTTGGTCCATTGAAATATTGTAGTGTGGTGATACTTCAAAGTAGAAATAATTTAAAACATAAATAGTGAAGTTTCATCTAGACCGAAATATAAGTGCAGTGACGTGTCGTGTAGTTTCAACGTCGAAAAGTGTGGTATAGTGAAGTGATAAAGTGTAGTGTTGGCCTATTGAAATATTATAGTGTGGTGATACTAAAGGGTAGAAATAACCTAAAACTAATATACGTAAGTACATTAAATTGAAAAGTGAGTGAAATTGAATTTGTAAATAAGGTACAGTATATACATAATGTGCGCTATGGCTGCTCTGTCTGGAAACTGTCGTAGTTGTAGAAGGATTGTAGTGAAAGGATTGGTATGTAATAATTGTAATTTCTGTTTTCATTGGAAATGTATAGATATAGATCCTGATAATTTTGTTGACAAAGGTAGTTGGGAATGTAGTGATTGTATATATGATAGAAAGATGCGCGATCAACTGGAGAGAATCAGAGCCCTAGAATTGGAATTAGATGAGGCAAAGTGTGAAATTAATAAATTGAGAGCTTTGAAGGATAGCATTAGTGTTTCGAATAAAGAGAGATCTCACACTTGGATGAAACCGAAGAATTCCAAATCTAGGAGTAGACGTTTCTCTGCGGATGATGCTGCATCAATCAAACTGACCAACAAATTCAGTGCTCTTCAAGCAATGAATGTTGATCAGGAGAACTCAGACCCAGTATCGACACTAGTAAAGGTAAGTCAGAAAACAGATAAGGTTAATGATTGTAGGAGTAAAGTATCGATTTTAGGAAGCAGCCATGCAAGAGGTATTTCCTCACTTTTGAAGTCGAAACTGGGCGATGAGTTTGAAGTATCTAGTGTATGTAAGCCTAATGCTCCTCTCAAGAATGTTGTTGAGGATATGATGAAATTGAGTTCAGAATTTTCTAAGAGGGATCATGTAGTTATAGTGGGTGGGCCAGGTAATAGTATTGATAACGATTGTAACTATGCTATTGAGAAAGATGTCAACAACATAATTGAGATGAGCAGCCATACCAATGTGGGATTTCTCAGTCTTTTCAGCAGGTACGACAAGCCGTATCTTCACAGGGTGCGGAGCGTGAATATGCGGCTTGAGCGGGCTCTGATGAGACCTGGGGCATCACACATTGGTTTGATAGGTGTAAGCCCTATAAGAAGGTATGAATATACATCACATGGCCTGCATCTGAATGGTAGAGGCAAGGAGCACCTTTCGGTTCTTATTGCTAATAGCATCAGAGGCAGCCATGTTAAAAACCAGAGTTGTAATATTTCTGTCTTAGTTAATGCTAGGGCTTCTCCTTTTTTAGGTTAAACCTCCCACCAGTAAGGTGTTTGAAACAAGTTCAACTAAATTGTAAATGCTCTGATGTTTCTAGTAATGAACACAGTAACTTCACTATTTTTCATCAAAATATTAGGGGATTAAAACAAAAAACTGATGAATTGATCACTTCTTTAGCAACTCAAAAGCATAAACCTCAGATATTATGTATAACTGAACATCATATGAAGCAACAGGAAATACTACAACTGTCTTTACATGGATATGTATTAGGTTCTCATTTCTGTAGACATGTCTTCCAAAAAGGGGGTGCCTGTATTTTTTATCAGAGAGGATCTATTATTTAGTAAAATTGATATATCTGATTTTTGCCTTGAACAAGATATTGAAATCTGTGGAATACAAATTGGTTATGAGATATCAAATTCAATTATCTTATGTGTTTATAGGGCGCCAATGGGAGATTATAACAAATTTACAACTAACTTAGATTCATTATTGAAAAGACTTTATAAACCACATACCGAATTTGTAATCTGTGGTGACATAAACATAGATTATCTATCAGAAAGCTCACGTTAAAGAAAATTAAACTCACTTCTTGAAACTTATAATCTTAGTCACACAGTAAGTTTTCCAACCAGAACACAAGCTGGAAGTAGTACTGCCATTGATAATATATTTATAGATAAAAGTAGATTGAATTCCTATTCAACACTACCATTAGTCAATGGCCTGTCTGATCACGATGCACAAATTCTAAGTGTTTTCAATATGAGTGAAAAATTCCAAAGTGTTAATCTAAAAATAAAAAAAAGGATTATAAATGCTGAATCTCTTCATCATTTAAATACATGTCTACAAAATGAATCTTGGGAAAATGTATATAGTACCGATACCATTGATATTAATACTAAATTTAATGCATTTTTCACTACATTTACGAATTATTTCAATGAATGTTTTCCAGTCAAGGTGGTGAAAAAATGTAAAAGTAAAAACATGTGGATAACTCAGGGAATTAAAATATCATGTGCTAGAAAAAGGAATCTACATTTAATGAGTAGGAATAGTGATGATCCTCATGTTCTTAATTACTACAAGAATTACTGTAAAACTTTGACAAAAGTTATAAAAGATGCAAAGAAAATGTATCTGAATGAAAAAATACAAAATTCAGATAATAAGATTAAAACTATTTGGGATATTATTAAAAATGAAACTAATCGATATTCAAAGAGTGAAAATATTACTTGCATTAAAATCAATGATAGTAAAATAGATAACCCAAAATCAATTGCAAATCATTTTAACGACTTCTATATAAATATTATTCAGAAATTAAACATTCAAGATTGTGCAGAAGATGCTGCACTTGGTTACCTAATTGACGCATTTAATACTGAGTTTTTAGGTCTCAAATTTATTCCCACTACCGCAGCAGAAATCATGCATGTGATAAAACAACTAAAAACAAAATATTCCTCTGGATATGATGAAATTCCAAGTAAAGTTCTGAAAGCTTGTTCTGAAATATTATCCCCTCCGTTAAGCTATCTATGCAATTTGTCAATGCAATGTGGTATTTTTCCAGAAAGACTCAAATATTCAATAGTAAAACCAATATACAAAAAGGGAGATAAATGTACTATTGCTAATTACAGACCCATATCATTATTAACAACATTTTCAAAAGTGTTTGAGAAAGTTATGTATAATAGATTATATCATTACCTGGAGTCCAACAATATATTAGTTTTAGAACAGTTTGGATTTAGAAAACAAAAATCGACAGAGAATGCTGCTTTTAGTTTGGTGGATGAAATACTTAATTCATTAAATTCGAAACTACATGTAGGTGGATTTTTTGTGACTTGGCTAAAGCATTTGATTGTGTAGACCATAGTATATTAGTAAAAAAATTGAAGTTTTATGGTATTAAAGATGAGATGTTGGGTTGGTTTACATCGTACTTATCAATTAGAAAACAAAAAGTAGAAATAAATGTACCAAATAGTCATAAAGTTACTTATTCAGAATTTAGAAATATTAAACATGGTGTTCCGCAGGGGTCAATTTTAGGTCCATTGTTGTTTCTAGTTTATATTAATGATTTAGCCTTGACCATAAACAATTCATCCCATGTAATTTTATTTGCAGATGATACAAGTGTAATTATTTCAAGCAAACAATACGATCATTTTATAAACACTTCTAATACAGTGCTGAATCTAATGAATGAATGGTTCCATGCAAATAAACTAGCACTTAATGTTGATAAAACCAGTGCAGTCAAATTTAGTACACACAATAGTGCTCAGGTTTCCTACAGTATTCGATTAAATGGAACTCATCTCAAAGAATCTATAAGCACAAAGTTTCTTGGTTTAGAATTGGATAATCACTTGAACTGGAAAACGCATATAGAATGTATTACTCGTAAATTGAGCTCTGCCTGTTATGCATTAAGATCCTTATCTACTATTGGTGATATAAACTTACTTAAAATGTCATACTTTGCATATTTTCACTCTGTAATGAAATATGGATTAATATTCTGGGGTAACTCGTCTGAAGCTAAACACGTTTTTGTTTTACAAAAGAAAGCTATAAGAATAATGGCCGGTGTGCATAAAAGGACCTCATGTAAAAATATTTTCCGAAACTTACAAATCTTGACTTTACCTTGTGAATACATTCTTTCCCTAATGATGCTGTATATTAAGAACCAAGATAAATTCAGTACTAATCAAGGCATTCATCATTTTAATACAAGACATAAATCAGATCTTCATCTACCCTCTGTTAGTCTAAGCTGTTTTAAAAAAGGAGTTCGCTATTCATGTATAACAGTCTTCAATGCACTGCCTAATTATCTTAAAGATTTGAAGAACAACGAGAAAAGGTTCAGAAAAGAATTAACCAAATTTCTACATACTCATACCTTCTACACAATTGATGAATTGTTTATGCTTGTGAATTGAATTATTCTACTTAAATGATATGTACAATTTTATATAGCTGAACTAAAATATGTTTTTATATTGACTTAATCAGTTTACTATGTATTGTATTTTTTGTTTAGCATAACTGATGAATTGTATGTACTGTAAATTGAATAGTATACTGTATAGGTCAACTGATGAATTGTTTAAGCTTATAAATTGAATTAATCTACTTCATATGAATTGTATAGCTTAACGAAAATAAGTTTGTAAATTGAACTAATTTGATTGTATATGTTTGTATAGTTTGGCTGATGAATTGTATATGTTCTTAAAATGATTACTAGTCTGTGTAGCTCTACTGATGAATTGTATATAGACCTACTGTAAATTGAATGGTAATATGTATAGCTCAACTGATGAATTGTTTATGATTATAAATTGAATTAATCTACTTGATATTGATTGCACAAATTTGTATAGCTTAATGAAAGTATGCTACTTTGTATTGTATATTTGTATAGTTTTGGCCGATGAATTGTATATGCTTTAAATTGAATAGTAATCTATATAGCTCTACTGATAAATTGTTTGTGTTTGTAATTTGAAGTAGTTTGCATGATATGTATTATCAATTTCTGTATATCACAACTGGTTGAATTGTTTATGCCTTAAATTTAATTAAATTGTTGTGTATTATAATATAGCTCAACTTATGAATGATCGTTTGCGTTTGTAAATTTAATAATCTGATTGGCTATGTATTGTATACTTTTAGTAGAGCCATCGATGTAGCTCAGTCGACAGACTCGCTGGGCTGCTGATCCGGAGCTGCGTCCGGGCTTGGGTTGGATCCCCCTTTGGACTTTGGTTTCTTCGGAGGTTTTCCCCAGCCGTGGGACTGAAGCCGGATGGTCTATGGCGAGTCCTTGGCATCAACCCCTTTGATTTGATTACCCCCTGTGACTTGATTACCTGGTTGGGTTTTTCCGAGGTTTCCCCCACCGAAAAGGCAAATGCCGGGTAATATTTTGGCGAATCCTCGGACCTCATCTCATCTCACTACATCTCGCCAAAATGTAAAAAAATGTAAAAAAATTGTACAAAATTGTAAAAATTGTAGAAAATTACTAAATTGTAAAACTATAAAAAATTTGTAAAAATTGTAATTGTAATATTGTAAAATGTTGACATGTTCCACATCTTAAAGCTTCATTGCTCATGTAAGATCTATGGAATAAAATAAATGAATGAATGAATGAATGAATGAATGAATGAATGAATGAATGAATGAATGAATGAATGAATGAATGAATGAATGAATGAATGAATGTGACGTAGTGCGTGACGTAGTATATTACGTGAATTTGGAGATTTGTGATTGGGTTGAGGTTTTGTATAAGTTTCAAGCGTATGTTTCGGAAGTGTTCTTGTAGCCTAATGGTTAAGGCTGTGGAGGATAGGAATGAATGTCGGTGGTTCGAGTCTCGTCACTGGCAAGGTAAGTAAAAATGTTGTTTATGATAAGGTAGATATAAAATTAGGTAGTAGAAATAAAGTAGTTGTGTGCGGAGAGAGAGGAAAAAGGATGGAAGAATGAGAGTGTAGAAGAGTGTGCGAGGAAGGTAGAGGGAGTGGAAAGAGGTGATATGAGATAAATGATACTTTTTTTTTTTGTTTCTGCCTTGAGCGTTTTTTGAGGTGTTGTGATGGTATATTTTTTTTCTCGGAAATGGTGCGTTTCTCTTCATTATCCTTCAGGATATTTTATTGCTATGTTATGTAGTTTCTATCTTTTTTTTGGCGCCATTTTGGCGCTGCCCCTGTACGGAAGCGCGCCAATAATATTACATGATTTTAATAGACTCATAAAAATAATTGTATTGTTTGACTGAATTCTCTTTCATAAACATTCTAGACCACACATAAAATACGCACACTATTATTATTATTATTATTTTACTCAGTTGATTTTGTATGGTGTTACGTCGCGGATGGTCATGCAACGTTTAGTTTGATTGCATTGTATTTGGGAGTATACCCACAGTCTACTATATACAGTCACGAAGCTTGAGTTTTGAGGGTGCTAGAAACAATAGACTCTGATGGTACTATTTTGCATTGCCTGTAATGTGGCGATATTAGGGATCCTAGTGGTGAGCAACTATCTAATGTTTGCATATTTACTACGTATTGAGCTTCGCGACTGTATATACTAGACTGTGGTATAATGTTGGTAGCCAGCGTCAAGAAACTATTTGAGGTTAAGTCTGACAAGCATATTGAAGTACGTGGTATTGGTCCTCTATAGGTTTTTTTTTTTATGATACTCTCTGTGATATCGAAGAACAAAAATGTTTCTTAATGAAGATTCTCCACTGGCGTCGGCTATTTTAAATCAATAATGTAATTAAACGACTGCGATCGTCTTATTTTCTTCCCTAGCAGTAATACCAATTGTATTCCACTAAGGTTTAACTCACTTCCGTCTCTATCGATAAACTGCCTGCTCTATGCTAACGTTTTCGCATAGCCAGTGAGATCATATATGGCAGCACCGAACGCCGCATGTCAACTACACTGGTCAAAAAAAGTTAAGCATATTTCCAGTTTACCCAATAATACCTGATATTTATGTTTCTTTTGGTTTTATGTGGCACGTGTTATGTTTACCAATTCAAACTCTTTCATTTGTTTTAGTCTGCATCACTAGGTAACGTTCAAATCACGGCTAGTAAAGAAAAGCCTATAATTGGAGCAAAGTTCAGTCAGTGTCATTTTGCTTCATAGTGCTTCATAGTGCAGTAAACAAAGTCTGTAATTCGAGCAAAGTTCAATCAGTGTCGTTTTGCTTCATAGTGCAGTGCAATGGCTCGGAACACCCTTACAATGGCAGACCGCATCAAAATCATCACTTTGATGGAACAAAACATGAGACAAGTTGATGTTGCTAACATCCTTCATGTGAATCAGAGTATTGTCTCCAGACTGTGGAGAAAGTTCCAGGAAACCCAGTCAATAGCAGATCGACCTCGCGAAGGCCGTCCACGCAAAACAACACCAGGTCAGGACCGGTATGTAAGGTTATTTGCACGTAGGAACCCTATAGCCTCAGCTACAACTCTGCGCCATGACCTGCGCGAAGCCACTGTGTTGTTGTAAGTAGCCAAACTGTGCGCAATAGACTTCATGACATAGGGTTGTATGCTCGAAGACCACTCAAGACTCCAGCACTCCGTCCACATCACAGGGGTGCTCGTGCAAGATGGGCTAGAGCACATGAGAATTGGACACGAGGCCAATGGACCAGAACTTTATTCTCAGACGAAGTGAGAATGGGCCTACACCCTGACAACAACTCTATTCGCGTATGGAGACGAACAGGGGAACGAAATCATCCCTCAATGACCGTGGAACGTCACCAACAGTTTGGTGGTTCAATCTTGTTTTGGGCAGGTGTCATGTTTGGCCGCCGCACACCACTGGTTTCAATAGAGGGAAACATGACTGCTGCCGTGTATGAGAACAACATCCTCCAACCCATAGTAAGTGGTTTTGCAGAGACTGTAGGAGAAGGGTTCACTCTACAGGACGATAATGCTCGGCCTCATCGTGCTCATAGTGTGCAGCGGTATCTTGTAGAACATGGGATACGAAGAATGGATTGGCCAGCATGCTCACCGGATATGAACTGCATAGAGCATGCATGGAGCTTTCTCAGGAGAGCCATTTCCAATCGTCCACATCACCCATTAACGATTCAAGAACTCAGGAATGCTGCCTTGGAAGAATGGGACAATTTGCCTCAGGAGAGCTTAGATGCATTGGTACTGAGTATGCCCCGTCGCATACAAGAGTGCCTCAGGGTTCGTGGAGGAACAACACGTTATTAAACAGGGTACTGAAAGCACCATCTCCTTTTCTTTGATGATGTACGAATTTCAACTTCCCTTATCTTTTTCGTTGTTTCCAAACAATGCAACTTTTTCATTTCATATTGAGTCCATTGTTAACAAATAGTGTATTTCTACTTTTAAGTTTATTCTGTGGAACCAAGAAACCCAATTATAATTTATCTATTTTATTTTAATTAATAAAAACAGTTATATGCCTAATTATGCTTAACTTTTTTTGACCAGTATATATATATATATATATATATATATATATATATATATATATATATATACGTATATAGTAAACGTTACGTTGATGTAAAATCTTACCTGGTAAATATAATAAAGATTCCTGAAGACCAAGAACCCCAGTTTATAACTTTAGAACCTTTCTGGACGAAGGTTTTGAATGGCAAACGGAACGGGACACTTTTTGCGTTCTTCTGTTTCCTATGTTAGTTAGTAAATGTCTAACAAATTTCATTACCAGTAACTCACTGATTATCTGTTGTGCTCCCCACACGTCAGCAATGTGCACTGCGTTATTGGCAAAGTGACGTAAGTAGAAATAGTTTGCACTAAGCAGCTGGACATTTTACAATAAGGCACAGCAGCTTCAACAAATTCCTGCAGGTGTTTGATTAAACCTACAAAGCATGGTTTAGGATACATAAGTCCTCCTCTGTCCTGGTGACGAATTATATCCATTAATGGTGTCGATGCCTTAGGCAGCAGGGATGTAGTGGAGGCCTAACGGAGAGGAGCGACGCTCCGGCAGGCACTGTGTTCGAAGGTGGAGCGGAGTTCCGGCACTGATTTGGAATTTTAAAATCTGTTTTCACATCGCAATACTTTCCCAGCTAACGATATTTTAGTTAATGTCAGAATATTTAGTGATTATATTTTCTCCGCTTCCTTTAGAAACTCGGAACAAGTTCGGAAGTAGAGGGTCGCGAGACCACTTGGAGCGTAGACGGGGTGTGTGGTGAGAAATTGGGGAAGAATTAGTGACAGGACAACCACCAAACTAAACCTCAGGGCGCCTGCTCGAACTAATCACATTCCTAATTCACTTTCGTTTCGTATCGTATTTCGTTAGTTTTCGCGTGTTTGTACGATACAGGAGATTGTCTATGATGTTACTTACCGGAATGTGTTGTGTTTGTTTACCAGTTATTTTACGAAGTGAATTTTAAACAGTTAATTTACTGCCTATAATGTGACTGAAAGACTGCTTGAAACTTTTGTTTTCATCTATTATCCTTCAGCAAATATGGAACAAAATAAATATATACAAAAAAACATAAAGCCCTTTCTATTCTCGTGCCATTGTTGCTACTAGTGGAGTTACAAAAGGTTCCTCTTCTGATACTGCTGATATCTCAAGCCCATCGCTTTTATTTGATGAACCTAGTAATTCAACCAGAGATACTGTAATAAAAGATACAAACAGTTTCAGCATGACTGCGAAGGATATTCAACGACATAATGTTCAAAATAATGAAAGCCAAAAAGCCGGCTTGCAAAATGAGTGGCCGAATGTATGGAATGAAGAAAATATGTAGTCAAGAAAAATAAGCTTATCTGTGGATTGATTGTAAGGAAGGTAAGCTAAGCCGTAAAGTGTGCCATGAAGTAACTGCATTAGGCGCATTAAAAAGAGTGTATTTCTGTATCTAATGAATGGCGCTCATATTCAGTAAATTACTACGGATCGAACAGATCAGATCAACTTAAGTCACTACGAAAGAAAATAATTGAACACAAGGAATCCAGTGCACATAATGTAGCACAAAAATTATTGATACGTCTGAAAGCAATCAATTGAAAATGTTCACGAATAAACGAGTGCAGCCCACCGTGAAGCAACAAAAGCAAAATTTAGTTCAGTTTATTACATTGCGCAGAATGACCATCCTTATAGTGACCATTTCGGTTTATTTCAGCTTCAGAACCTAAATGGAGCAGGCATTGGTGTTGCCTTGCATTCTCCTTACAGCGCTGTTGAGATTATAGAACATGTCTCTAAGGAAATGAAGGCTAGAATTATTAGAAAAATAAAGGATGTATCTGGGAAAATATCCATTCTAAATGATGAGTCTACCAGCATAAGTTCAAAATCAATATTGATAGTCTATTTGAAATGTGCAATACGCAAAGAAAAACCACTTAACTATTTATTTTTAGATCTAGTCGAACATTCTGATCAAAAGTCTGAGACAATATTTCAGAGTTTGTTAACTGTCTTAACAAACACGGGTTTGATGATGAATACCTCTAGCAATATTTGATAGGGTTTACAAGCGATGCTGGGTAAACAATCTGGAGTAGCCCAGAAATCTTCATCCCAGTATCCAAATATAATAATTTGGCATTATATGAATCATCGACTAGAGTTATCTTCAGCCGATGCCTTGATGAAGTAGGTGGTGTCAATCCTTTTCAAATAATGTTGGACAAATTATGCACTTTATACAGCAGGTCACTAATGAATCAGCGTCAGTTAGCTGAATGTGCTGTACAGCTCGACCAAGCAATAAATAAAATCAGCTGTATTCTAACAACTAGGTAGGTGGCCAGTTAATTACGAAGATTTTCAACTGTTTGGTTTGGCTACAGCTCTTTATTTAGGTATTTTTTGAAAGCCAAGGAAGATTATGAATAGGTCGTCCACTGAAAGAAGCATGTATAACGGTTTATTGAGGCGATTTTCAGCCATACAGTTCTTACTGGATTTGGCCAATAATGCATGACATTTTAGCAGAAGTATCTATTCTTTCTGAAAACTTACAGAATAGAAATTCCTCTATATTGTATGTATACTAACTAATTAAGTAATGCATTCGCTTAATTGAATCTCATTGAGAAGCCTGCCAGGCGAGTTCTAGTGGTCCAAATAGCGATCAAGAATGGGCAGTTTTGTTCCATACTATTAACCGATAACATGAAAGTGATTTTCATTAACCGACAACAACTTTTGTCTCGTGTTGCAAACAATCTGAAGAAGACACTACTTACAAAAATATCTAGCCATTAATCTACCCAACAGCAATTGAGTTTAAAACTGTTGAATACGAGTATGAAGAGCTCTTGAATCAAATCAAAGTTCTTGAATGTGACCAGTAGCCCTCCAATTTACCTGTGAAGTATGGCGAAGAAGAGGTAGAAAAGCTCTGCAATATGCTTAAACTAAACACATTCATGTTCAAAAATGCTTATCGAGATTACTGTGACGATAGCCACCATATCCCCGAAGAATGAATTCCACAAAACTCATACCGTGCAATTCAGCTGAGTGCGAACGGGGATTTAGTATGATGAACGTAATCATTGGGGGTGGATGGGTCGTGACTGAGGTGGTCCTCAATCGATGACGATGTACGGCTGATGCCCCTTCACTCGCACCAGCCAGCAGGTCCACGGTTGTCAGCACTCGTCCTTCGAGAAGCGCGAATAGGGTAGGCAAATTTACTATTGTTTTAAGTAGTGGGCGCCAGCCCACCCTATTTCGACGCTCGGTGTAGCATGAGATCCATTCAGGGTAGCCGAGGTACAGTTGTGGTGTAGGATGATGTCGGGAATAATACCAAGCCGACTACTTAGAGAAAAGGCAGTGTTGATTTCGAAACTATAAGTTTATTGGCGTATTCAACTAGTAAACCCTTGAGTATGTATTTCCTGCTGAACTTGTAATTTAATAGTTGGTCGTACTTCTATATCAACTCTATGACAGCGCTGAATATGCTCTATTCAATACTATAAACTCGATCCTCTGTTCAATACTCTATACTCGAAGCTCCTATTCGGTCACTCCGCTCTCTCTCTCTATCCGAACGGCTCCCGATGGTAATGTTGATGTGTAGCCTCGTCGATGATAAAGTTCTGTCTGTCGTGTCTTCGCCGAAAGAACGACTCGTATGTAGTGCCGTCGACACGAAAAAGCTCCTCTCCGCGCCTCGCCACCCTTATTTATCAAAATCTATCCTACGCTAAAACTAATTATCCTATTGGCTAACAACTACGTCATTTAACCGACCTAAAATCTATTTTCTATTGGTCCAAAGTGACTTCATATACTGAACCGAGATCTCTTCTCATTGGTCACGAAATACGTCATCTGTAAATTTAGACTTGAACTTCCCACAACATCAAATTAGTTAGTAGACTTTTCGACAATACCCGTTCTTTTGGAAAACCCCGAGCTTTGCAATTGATTTCCCACAAGTCTTGTCCAACATCCGGATTCTACGCCTTAATGCGCTACTATACAAACCCCGCACAAGGTGGCCGTAAATCTGTCCGATGCTGCTAAATGACTCAGTAAGACGAAACACCTGCGTGGGAAGCCAATTCTGACAAAGTCGCTAGAACATCCCCGCGAATTCATGTAACTAAAATACGGTGATATCAACCTCGCTATTAAATCTGTCTTTCCGCCTCCTAATTAGTGCTTCATCATATCTCTTACCACGATCAGGCTTTTAATATCACATGTATCTTCTCTAATGTTCATTAAACCGCATGGGCCTGTTCTGAGAGACTGGAACCCGGAACCTTATATTTCAACGAGATTGAGATCGTATCGTTCAGCTGATGATATCAGAACTCGTGTAGCGAAATGGTCACATCAGTATGTTGAGAAAAATATATATGCTGGAATTTTGTTGTGTCGATGTATTGTTCACCGTGATATAGTAAGGTTATACTGTACTTTTGTAATACAATGTCTTACTTTATGGCATTTCCTTCTTTGTGTTATTTTTTGCATCCAAGACTAAACCTTCCTCCTTCCCCAAAGGTTAAAAAACATAAAGAGCTCCGGCACTGTGAAGTTTGGGACTACAACCGTGCTTAGGCATGGAAATATTGCTGATGCACATGTCGCAATTCACTCTTTCTTCTATCACGCGCACTAAATATCCACATACTAGAGCTTGTGAAACTGTTTGTAAATTGATATCTATCCTACAATCAGGAAGTCGAAGTTTGTCCAGAATACACAATACGTGATCAGGAAGAACTTGGTCGGGTTGCCTTCTGAGTTGATGGCTTTCCCACAATAATCATATATATTATTGGCCACATTTTCAGATTTCGAAGGTGTCATGAGCCTAGATTTGACAATTCTCTTGATTGTGAATGCTGCCGAACGTGCATCAGTCATGTCATTGCTTCCACCTCCCATTCTGACAGCACTAAATAAAGCTTCCACAGAATTAGAATTTTTTTATTTTTTTTTTAATAGGGAGCAAATTGAATGTTTGGGAATTTAGCTATTATATTATTATAGAGCCTTGAACCGAAGTTGCTACTGTGATTATAAGCTGCAGTTGTGGTACATTTAGATTCTGTCAAGCTTAATTATGATGTCTGATCTTTAAGTTTTATATTTATGTGAATACAAATTAGACATATTTCGTTTTTATTTACGAAATTCAATTAAACATTGTTATATATCTTATGGATATCAAATACGGTACTTTAAATTCAGAAATAACAATTCTGAGGGACAATCAAGTGGCTTATTAAGACATATTTCTATTCTTTTTTGTAGCAGTGTTATTTGCATGAGAGAGGTACTAAAAGCGCAACCCATCACATAATACCATATTGTAATATACCTTCTCCTAATGTTAGGCAAGTGTGGATAGTCAAGTACTAATTTCGCAGGATAACAAAATAATAAATCATTATTCTTTGTATAATGCAATGAAAAAGAATGTGTTTATCCCAACGTGTTAGTCGATTTTATTATTTCGAGATACTTAACTTGAGGGGATTCATTTAGAATAGCAGTTACAATTATTATTAGAAGAACAATACCTTATATTGGATGAATGAATTTTTAAATATACGAGCGAATTAGATTTCATAACAACAGATGTTAACGTAAATGGTACAACCGTTGTTTTAGTATGATTTAAGACAAGTACATTGGCATAAAATCAATTTTTAATCAATTTGATGCCATTATTTGCATTAAGGTAGGTATCATCCCCAATTCGCCTACTTCGGATCAGAGAGACGTATCAACAATTTTCCCATTTTTTAACTGACAGAACTGTAAGAAACCAAGAATTGAGGTCTATCTGAGGATCGGACAAACGTATCTGTATCTTAACTAGTTCGAATTTTAGGTGCTAGCGTATCTACATTTGATGAATAATAGCACGGATCAGACAAACGTAAGAGCTTATCCGTCTTTGGATTCTGAAAAGCAATGCCAATTAATGTCATATTTCAAACATAACAGCGCTTACGTTTCTCTGATCCTAGATACTTGTATTTTAGAAAACGTCAATACTGATTGCTAAACCACTCTGGTGTCAGAGATGATGAAGGCATGTGTTTTCGTAAAGATTTCCAAATTAAATTTTGCTGGCATGAGAATAATTTCTCTTTACTTACTTAGGCCTACTTACTCATGGCTTTTAGAGAATCCGGAAGTTCATTGCCGACCTCACATAACCCCGACATCGGTTTCTATCCTGAGCAAGATTAATTCAGTCTTTACCATCATATCCCATCTCCCTCAAATCCATTTAATATAATATTATCCTTGCATCTAGGTCTCGGCCTCCGAAAGGTCTTTTTCTCTCCGGCCTCACAACTAACACTCTATATACATTTCTGGATTTGCTCATACGTTCTACTTATACATGCCCTGCCCATCTCAAACGTCTGGATTTAGTGTTGCTAATTATGTCAAGTAAAGAATAAAATGCGTGCAGTTCTGGGTTGTGTAATCTTCTCCATTCTCCTCTTACTTCATCCCTCCTAGCCCCGAATATTTTCCCAAGTACTTTATTCTCGAACACTCTTAACCTCTGTTCCTCTCTGAAAGTGAGAGTCCAAGTTTCACAACCCTACAGAACAACCGATAATATAACTGTTTTATAAATTCTAACTTTCAACTTTATTGAGAGCAGACTGGATGACAAACGTTTCTCAAGCGAATATTAACAGGTATTCCAATATTTATTTTCCATTTAATTTCCTCCCGAATGTCATTTACTATATTTGTTACTGTTGCTCCAAGATATTTGAATTTTTCCACCTCTTCAAAGTTTAAATTTCCAATTTTTATATAAAGTAATTCCGGGAGAGTTGCCCCACTTAAAGTTTTTATCGTTTAAAAATTAAACAAACCAAAGCAGATATTTTATTCATGTATTACAGCAAGTGAAATACATTAAAGTTTTAAGTAAAATATGAAAGAATCGATGAGTCGTACACAATACGTGGTAAAATAAAAATTAATAAGATACGATGTCACTGTAATATACATACATATAGGGGAGTGATGGCCCGTTGTGGTAATTGCCAAATTAAACTATGTTTTTGATAAATAACACTTTAAATAATGTTTCTTATTTCTTTCTTGCAATAAGTTCATTTTCTGAGCTCCTTTTTCAGTGCGACCGCACATATAGCACTTAGCCCAAATGTTGTGCAACTTCTTGCAGGAAAGTCACTGAATCAAATCAACCACTGCCTTCATTTGGTAATAATTTTCAAAGCATTCAACAAAGTAGGAACTATCTACTTTGTTTCATTAGACGACACTCTCTTCATATTTTCTTCAAAAGTGTCTCCTATATCTACTAGATTTTGAAGAATTTGACTTTCAGTGTTTTGGAACTGGGAGGCTTTCAAAGATGATGTTTCCATCTTTACCTCCGCCTGTAACGCGTTCTACCGATCGCTTTCTTTTGTTCACAGCAAAAGATATTTCATGAAGTTTATTTCATGAAGGGATTTGAAAGGAGTCCCTGTCTCTGAATTTGCCATTGTGGCACTTGAGCCGAAATTACAACTTTTATCCCGTTATCATTAGAACTTGTAGCCGATATAGTTTTCTTTTTTTTTTAGATTTCCTGAAGAGGCATAGATAGGAATTCTTACAGCTGTGTCGTTGATTGATACATCATAAACACTGAAGAGGTGCTCAGGAATTGCATCTGGATTGAAAGGATAGAAACCTCTGGCTCGAAATCCAAATGACCTCTCTATTACTACCAACGCACCATATGTCCAGCTTTCTAGATGGATAGTCAGGCTTTCTTTTTATAAGCCATCCATTGCTGTGATTCTCTTCTTGAAATAATGCTTGAGAGACTCAAAATGTGAGCAATCAAGAGATTGAAGTGCCTGAGTTGCATAGGTTGGTAGGCAAACAATTGTGATTCATTATCCTCATTCTAGCATTTTATGTTATCTAAGTGTGCTGAATGTTCATCCAAAATTAAGAGAATCTTGCCAGGATTCTTTCTTGGAGTAAAATTTTCCTTCAATCTCTTCATAAATAATTCAGAACATAGGACGACTTTGGATTCATATAACCCCCATTTCTGCTAGGAATCCGTCAAAAAACTTCCATTTTCCTCTCCAACATTGCCGGTGGGAGAAATGTTCCCTCCGAATTTCAACATGTTATGACAGAATCACTTCCACCTTTCTCGCTTGAAGTTAGGATTTGAACATCTTTGGATCCCTTTTTCTCAACCACTTTTCCTTGTAAATTTGTTTAGTTTGATGCCACCTTCCTCTATTTTATGTGGCTTTCCTACAAATTGCGTTCACATAGAGTTGCTTCCAGTAGGTCTTAATACTGCTTGACTTCTTTTCTCGACATACCTTGACCTCTTCAGAGAAATGGATGATCCTTCTGACTACCTGACAGATAACTCAAGGTTTCGCTCTAGGAAGAATTGCAGCCATTGGATGTTTCTTGAAGACTCCACTAGATTTCAGTCGGTGGATTGTTCTCTAAATAATTCCACAACAATGCGATGCTTCATTAATTCCCAATTCCCCAAAAAGTTACAGTAAGATTGAAAAATTCCCTGGGATTGCATTGACTAACGTTAGGTCGTGAAATGTGTCTTTCAAACACAGCTTTGGAATCCCTTAAAATTTTGAAGGCCCTCAACTTCGGGCACCTATTGAAAATGTCGCTGCAACAAATTTAGAATACCGGTATTCCTTAAAATGTTAATAGATTTCAACTTTGGACACCTCTTGAAAACATGTGATTCTCTAGCAAGTTTTGCTCATCCTTTAAAAATTATTGGCCCCTAATATTTAATAATTCTATTCTAATATAATAATTCAATTAAAATTCTAATAAATGCTGCAAGGACACTAATAATAATTAGTAGGGCAAGGCATTTAATGACCTATAAATTTAAAAAAATGCATTTATGACCTAAAAAATACAAAAAATGACCTAAAAAACAAAGAAATGACCAATAAAAAGTAAAGCATTGCCAATGAAAATACTTTTAATTACATTAAGTACTCACTTGATTACTGAACTAAATAAAATTAAAAAAAAAATACATGTTACAGAACCTTGTATTGTAGAAAATTCATTTCAAGTGCACTTTTACAACAATTTTGAATTGCAGTTAACAATCAAACTTGGCGGAGATTTTCAAACAAGAATTATTGTCTATTGTCTGCTAGTACCGACTTATAAATGGACTCTCTACTTCAACGGGAACACTTGGAGCAAACTGAAAGCAAGCAATATCTCCTGGATTTAACTCACAGTCAGGAAGAGAAAAATTTTCACCAGACAAAGCTCTGCCAATTGAACACAATGTTGTGTACCCCCTGTTCTTGCTTAGACAGTTTTTTTATTTTCATTGACACTGCATCACCCACTTTACCACATGCACGGCTCAAATCATTCACCACTTTATCCACTATTTGTAGCTGTTCCACTAATGACACTTGAGATTTTTCCAATGCACTTTTGACATCAGGAAGGAATCCAAAATTAGTATTTATGTAAGAAAGTTTACCTGCAATTTCTTTACCAGCTAACAGTTCTTGCGCCTTTTTTTATTGACACTGACTCAGCATTATCAAAAGAATCAACCACTTTCTTCATAACATCGAAATTCTTCCGGTCGAGGGGGGTTCCGCCAAGTTGGTGACCGGGGGATGCAATGGTGGCTCTCGTGCTTTTCTTTTCGGACATTAATCGCCTTATCACCACCCACCCCTTTTCATTCTCTCATATTTTTCATCGCTGTATTTCTCCTCGCCGGCCACCATTGCAGTTGGAACGCCCACCACATCATCATAGCCATTTTCATCTCTCCATCCCCGCTGTTTGCTTTGCCACGTCCGCCATAATGACGGGATTGATTTGTTAAGGATGCCTTGCTAGGTTACATTCTTCTTCCTCTTCTAGTTTTTATATACATTATTAGGTTAAGTATCTTAAGTATCTCCCGTCTCACCAGCGGGGATCTTTCCTATCTCCGTGGTACTGTCCCACGGTTTCGAGCGCGACTTCCAACTTGTGCGGCCCGACAGGGCGCCCAGCAGCGAAGCAATAGTGGACCGTTCATACTGCCCCTATATGCAAGTTTAGGCGCCGAGCCCGGACCAGATGTCAAGTACACTCACGTAGAGCCCCAATGGGGCTCGGGGCGATTTAAACGTCCCGGTGACCGACTCTGCTCGCCGGGGCGAATATATCGCCCCGACGTGTTACCGCTGACTTATGGGTTTTGCAGTGTAATCAACCACAAGTCCCCTGAAGCTGCGTGCGGTCTCGGATTGCTCCGGCTTTGGGAGGTGGGTCGGAGTTAGCCGAGTGGTCTGGCACTTGTATTCAGTGTAGAGTGGGGAGCCACGGGCGGTTATTCCCGTGGTAGGGGCATAAAACTGCGACACGCCTCTGGTGAAAGACTTGCCATTATATGTGTAATGTCCAGTTTGAAGGGTAACTTGCGTGAAGTGGGTTGCTTGGGATCGGGCTGTGGTGGAGTCCCCACGGCCGGCACAGACCGAGAAGAATTTTAGGTGTCTTTTTCTTTCGCCCCCCCCCCGGTGGCAGGCTGACGCCGATGGTTCCGTAGGGGGTGCCAGTTCAAAATGTCCTCGCGCTCTTCTTCCCCTCCATTAGAGAAATAACCCAAAAAACAGAAGACAGGAAAAGACAATGCGACTGGTGATCATATGCCGAACAATGCATTGGATTTGGACCCTGAGAGAGTAACAGTTAAAGTGCCGCCTCCGAAGTTCATCAGTATCACCTTGGATGTAACGGAAAAAACCATGAAAAACATAAGTCCATTCCACGTGAGACGTGCGCTCGATGGACACGTTGGCAAGGTCAGAAATGCAACTCGGCTCCGTAACGGTAGTCTCCTCGTTGAAACTGCATCTGCAAAACAGAGTGAGACGCTGTTGAAAGCAAAGTTGCTGGGGTCATACCCCATCAGAGTCGAACGTCACTCCTCGCTCAACACCACGCGAGGAGTTGTGCATACAGATTCTCTAGATGGTCTATCGGATGAAGAGATCCAACTAGAGATCGACCTGGTTGGCGAGTTGGTATAGCGCTGGCCTTCTATGCCCAAGGTTGCGGGTTCGATCCCGGGCCAGGTCGATGGCATTTAAGTGTGCTTAAATGCGACAGGCTCATGTCAGTAGATTTACTGGCATGTAAAAGAACTCCCGCGGGACAAAATTCCGGCACATCCGGCGACGCTGATATAACCTCTGCAGTTGCGAGCGTCGTTAAATAAGACATAACATTTTTTAACATCCAACTAGAGCTGGCGGAACAGTCCGTGTCCAAGGCTTACCGTTTACTAGGGAAGCGGGACGGACGGACTGAACCCCTAAGCACAGTCTTTCTGTCCTTTGAGACGTCTCTTTTTCCAGAACATATCTTTGTCGGCTACGAGCGTGTCCCTGTGCGTGCGTATGTCCCGAACCCAATGCGGTGCTTTATGTGCCAACGGTTCGGACATACGCAAAAACGTTGCACAAACAATATCATCTGTCCAAAGTGCGGCGGTGCTGACCATGGGGATTTCCCATGTACCGGCGCCGAGCACTGTGTGAATTATTCTGGGGACCACGCTTCTAATTCTAAAAACTGCCCAAAGTACATGCTGGAAAAGACGATTCAAGAGCTTCGAGTCCGGGAAAATATTAGCTTCTTTGAGGCACGTAAGGGTATTTTAGATAAAGAAAAGAAGGCAACAGAAAACACCTATGCGTCTGTACTGCAGAGAGCAACAAAGGGAATCGATGCCACCACACAAACGCCACCTCTTACAAACATACCTGGGAAGCGAATTGATATCGCAACCCAGACATATGTCGACGCCGCTACTCAGACTGCTGAGTCAGACGACAATTGTGGACTTTACATCAGGCTTTACGTCCCTAAGAAAATTATTGCTATGACAGCAGAGAAGGATTGTAGGCCTAGTAGAACACCAGATCGTCGCACTCATAGTTCGGGTGGCAGGTTGAGATCACGTTCTCGATCACATCCTCGATCAAGATCGCGATCAAGACTGCGACGAACTGCAAGTGTGTCGCCAGATTCGAAGACAAAGCAGTCGCAGGCAAAAGCATCTTCCCATAGAAAGGAAAAGAAGAGAAGATCCCCTGTTAAGCCACCAACATGATATAGCTCCTCTTGATGACTGATATTGTACAGTGGAATCTGAACGGTGTACGCAGCAGATATACAGAATTACAGCAATTGATCTATCATGAAAACGCTGTTATTTTATGTCTCCACGAGACACCCCTTCGGCCCGAAAACTCCTTAAGTATCTCGGGATACTACGTTCACTGGTACGATCACCTTGTCGGTATTTGTGCCTACGGAGGTTGTGCCCTCCTATTCCGCCAAAGTATCTTTTTCTCTGTTATCAATATCAACAGCCCACATCAATGCATAGTCGCTCGAGTCACTCTACCTTCCATCCAGTTCTCAATAGTCTCTGTATATATGCCCCCAGACACACCTTTCACAGTGCATGAAATTGAAGATATTTTCTCGCAGGTACCTGCTCCATATCTGGTACTGGGGGATTTCAATGCATCCCACCACTCATGGGGCTCAAACTCCGATGATGACAGAGGAAATAAAATAGCAGAGATATGTACCCGTCTAAATCTTGTTACCCTGAATTCAGGGGAAGCAACACATCTCTCCTTAGCTTACGGTACATACTCCATGATAAATATCTCCATTTGTAGCCCAGTTTTGTCCACGCATTTCGAATGGTCTGTGATACACGACCTACATGGTAGTGACCACTATCCCATTCGAATGCGTATGTCCGCTTTACGTCCTGCGGAATCTCGATCTCCAAACGGGTCATTAAAAAGGCGGACTGGGTCGGATTTTCGGAGTCCATATCATTCGATGATAAGGGACATGAAAGTGTGGACTCCGTAGTAGACCATTTCTCAAATGTGGTTATAAAGTCAGCAGAATTATCTATCCCCCGGTCGTCCTGCAGGTCAAAACGCTTCTCTGTCCCCTGGTGGACGGATGCCTGCAGAGATGCAATGCGTGACCGCAAACGTGTTTTACGCCAATTTGAGCGCCATCCGACCCAAGAATATTTTGTCCAGTTTAAACGTCTTCGAGCCAAAGCTCGTCGCATTGTGTGCGATGCTAAGAAGACGTCCTGGACAAACTACGTCAGTTCATTGAAACACAACGTCCCAGCTAACACCGTATGGGACAATGTCCGTCGAATAATGGAGAAACGTAGTTCTGTAATTCCGGGCCTTCTAAACAATGGAGTAACGACCACCAGTCCAATAGATATTGCTGAAATATTTGCTACCACATTTTCACAAATAAGCAGCTCAAATAATTATGACCCAGAATTTCTGAAAATCAAAGATACTGCAGAAAAACGAAACCTAAATTTTCAGTCTGACAACACTGAAGACTACAATGCACCGTTCACATCCGAGGAGCTGGATGCGGCACTAGATACATCCCCTGACACCTCCCCTGGCCCTGATAACATCCATGACCGCATACTTCGTCATCTTCCACCAGCTGTAAAATCCTTTCTTCTGTCTATGTACAATAGAATCTGGACTGATGGTGTATTTCCATCTGCTTGGCGTTCTGCCATTGTAATTTCAGTCCAGAAACCGGGAAAGGGCCCTTCTTTACCTGGCAATTACAGGCCAATCTATCTCACCAGCTGTGTATGCAAGGTTATGGAAAAGATGATAAGCAAACGCCTGGTGTGGGTACTCGAATCGGGAAACCGATTATCTAATATCCAATGTGGTTTTCGTAAGCACAGATCCGCCGCAAACCATCTTGTTCGGCTGGAGACCGCCATTAGAGATACTTTCCTCAAGAAGTAACATCTAGTGGCGGTCTTCTTTGATCTATAAAAGGCTTACGATACCATGTGGCGTTATGGATTTCTGCAAACCCTGCATGATTGGGGATTTCGTGGCAATCTGCCAACGTTTATTGCGAAGTTCATGGCAGAACGGTATTTCCGAGTTCGAGTAGGCACCACACTTTCTACCGAACATCTCCAAAAAATGGCGTTCCGCAGGGGTCTGTATTAAGTGTTCTTCTTTTCTGCATTGCAATCAATGGCATTGCCCACTGTGTGAGTAACCGAGTATCTTCTCTCTTGTACGTTGATGACTTTAGTCTATATTACAGTTCCCGATACCTCTTATCTATCGGTCGACAGTTGCAACTGGTCATCATCGTGCTATCGGAGTGGTCTTTTTGCAATGGCTTTAAATTCTCCACTCAAAAGACGCAGTGTGTCCACTTCTACAACCATCGTGGACTGCATCCACATCCTGAACTGCGTCTTAATGGATTGGAGTTGCAATATACAGACACTGCGAGGTTTTTTGGCCTTAATCTTTGATTATAAATTAACGTGAGAGGCGCATATACGTGATTAGAAAAGGCGCTGTGAAAAATCTTTAAACATTTTACGCCTTTCATCAGGGGTTCGCTGGGGTGCAGACCGCATACTGCTTTTACGTCTATATCGTGCTCTTATCCGTTCAAAGCTGGATTATGACTGTTTTATCTATGGCTGAGCAAATAAATCTAAGCTACGTCTCTTAGACACTATCCATCATCATGGGATACGACTCGCTACAGGTGCCTTCCGAACGAGTCGGATAGCGAGATATATTGTGAAGCGGGGGAACCATCACTGTATCGGCGACGTAATGTCCTGTTGTGCTCATATGCGGTTAAGCTCCGCTCGCAGCCTGAGCACAATTCTTTCGACTCTTTCCATCATTCGTCTCTTTACGGCCGCTACAGTGAAAATCCACGGAGACCTCGTCCAGCAGGTGTGCGATTCCATGAACTGCTCTCTGAGCTCGACGTCCATCTACGATCCGTTCGCACACTAGAATACACCACCACTCCACCGTGGATTATGCGACGCCCCATGTTTGATGTAAGCCTGAGCCAAAGTTTTAAGAATTTTATACCAGCTTTTGTTTACAGACTTCGTTTTAGCGAACTTTTATCATGTTTGCCAAATTATTCTTTAGTTTTTACTGATGGATCCCGAGTAAATGATTGTGTTGGTTGCTCCTTCGTTGCAAATGGACATATATTTAAATATAAACTGAGCGAATATACCAGTGTTTTTACTGCAGAATTATATGCTTTTTACAGAGTTTTATTGTTTTTAATTCGACAACCTCGGGACAGATATCTAATCTGCTCCGACTCTTTAACCCTTCGTTACTTGCGTTAAATTCCGTAACACCAGTACTCACCTGGATTACAATGGTAATCCACATTTGTTTTTGTTTAGAGACAAGGTTTAAACATTGCAATTAGATTTAAATGTTAAGAAATATATTGTTTTCAGTTATTACAGTAATGAGAATGGATATGTTACGCATAACGGAACGTATTAAATATAAATATTAATAATAAAATATATTATAGTACACAAATTGCATTCAAGTGACATGTTTGCATAATATTTCCACACTGGACGTGTCTTTGAGTCATAATTTATTGTTGGACCATAGTTACGAGTTCACTATCATCATAATTATGTAGGATATCTAGCATTGTTGCTCATTCGCTGTTTGAAGGTCACATGAACTCTTGACGTAATCTCTCCCGCAGGAAACGCCAGTTCACTACTGCTGACCTTTCTCACGTCATATTTGATAACTAAATACCTCACTCAGGGGTGTAGCAATGAAAAAATTCAGGGATGCAGCAATCATTCTCATTTCACTTGTAATATTTTACAGAAGTTTTTGTGTATTGTAAGAAGGATATTGATGCAGTTTCATTTTTGTGTTTGCTGTTCACACTTTACACACGTGAGTCTAATCTACATCTGATTCAATTATCTGGGTAGACCTATGTATTTCTTCTACACACTTCAAACAAATTGCATCTGAATGAGTAGGAAAAATTCTCTTCAAGCACTGGAAACAAGATTGTCTTGTGCTCTTCTTTCTTGTTTGTTTTTTTTAGTAGGTTATTTTACGACGCTTTATCAACATCTTAGGTTATTTAGCGTCTGAATGAGATGAAGGTGATAATGCCGGTGAAATGAGTCCGGGGTTCAGCACCGAAAGTTACCCAGCATTTGCTCATATTGGGTTGAGGGAAAACCCCGGAAAAAACCTCAACCAGGTAACTTGCCCCGACCGGGAATCGAACCCGGGCCACCTGGTTTCGCGGCCAGACGCGCTGACCGTTACTCCACAGGTGTGGACTTCTTTCTTGTTCTACCACACATGTAGCACCTACCAATATCTTCTGGCCGTGTTCCTTCTTCTACACTTGTTTGTGGAATGCCTAAAATTTGCTCTCCTCTTCTCTTTATTTCTCTTGAAATTGTCTGTTGGGTGATACGCTCGAAAATTAGTGGCTTCATTAGGTCCAGAGCAAGGGTTTTTAGGACGTTTTCCCGTAGAATTTTTTTTTTTTTGTTTGCAGAATAAACAACAAGAGCATTGACACCTGCTATGTTTAGTAAGTCAAAGGAAATAGTCAGAGGCCAGCGGCGTGAATTTCTGCTTACATCATAGGCCGAGCATAACTGGTCCAGGACATCCATAGCACATTTAGTTCTATTATAGAATGATATTGTTTCAGGTTTCTGGCTTCCTCCCGTTTCCTCATGCATTGCCTTATCATAATGCATGGTTGATAATGCTAACACTGTTTTGTTTTTCTTTGGTACATACGAAATAATTGTGCAGTTTTCATTGAATCCAAACAATGTACTGTTAACTTGCCTGTCTTGACTAGTTGTGAAATGGGGAGGGATTTCTCTTTTGTTATTTTCCAAGGTTCCTACAAGTGTAATTTTGTCATTTTCTAGAAGATCTAAACACAGAGGTATGCTCGTGAAACAGTTATCGGTGGTCACATTCCTTCCTGTTCCTTTGATGGGATGAACCAGCCTCTTCACCACTGCATGTGCATTGTCACTTTGGTGAAATGGACCATCTGTTTGAATACCAGCATACATTTCCAAGTTATGAGTGTAATATGTTTTCACATCCACCATAGCAAAAATTTTGATCCCATATTTTGCTGGTTAGTAGGTATATACACTTTCATGGGACATCGTCCTCTCAATGCAACCAACTGCTCGTCTATAGTTACATATTCGCTTGAAATGTAGCACCTTTGTGAATTCTGAACAAATAACTCGAACACTTCATGTACAGCAGTCAGTTTATCAATTTCTTTCCTTTCCTGCCTGTTGTGAATGTTATGAAAGCGTAGATATCGTAACAAAATTGGAATCTATTGTAGGTCATAGTCAGGTAAATTGACTCTACACCTGTGCCATTTTTATCCCATGGTTCTCTTACGTTTAGTCTTCCTGATTTCAAAGCGCCAGCAAGATACAAAATACCCAAGAGTGCTCGAATTTCAACGTCATTTGTCAATTTGCAATCTCTGTCACGTCAGTAATTACGCTTCACTTTTTCAATATAAATATTAGTACACATTATTACATTGATTATTGTCTGATCAATAAAGCGGTCAAAACACTCTGTGTGGGTCCGCGCATTTTTTGCAGCTCTTTTAGGGCCTGGTAAATGAATCACTATATTTTGTGCTCTTCTTCTCCTTCGTTGAGCTACTGGTCCTTTCTGCCAAATGGTCGTGTTGACTCTGCCGTGTAGCAGTTTCCATCATTTATAGACATGAATCCTTCATCATCATCATCATCATCATCATCATCATCATCATCATCATCATCATCATCATCATCATCATCATCATCATCATCATCATCACCATTATCATCATCCTCCTCCTCCTCCTCCTCCTCTTTGTCTTGTTCTGAATTAGAATCGTGAACGTCATTCAAAAGATCTTCTCTGTTGCTTTCATCATCACTCTCATTTTCAATGCCATCATCCAGATCTTCATCTAGCCACTTGCAAATATTGCTTGTATTTTCCGTACCCATTAGAGCCAACTACAAAGAGGATGGAACGATATCACACATTTTTTTCTTAACGTTACTGCATTGTATCACTCAAAACCATATAAAAACAATTTCACTTATCTGATAACGTTAGTACTCGCGTGGATTACAATGGTAATCCACTCGGAAAAATTGTGTATCACTTGAAAAAACTCCGTATAACTTTGCAATGCGTTGCGACAAATACGTCTAAACACCAGTAATGCCTCACTTAGACTGTGACGAGAAATTGCATTGACGCTCAACTACGCAGTGCTGCAGGTGGTGACGTAATACAGGATTAAATATCAATGGATTACTATTGTAATCCACGCGGGTACTGAAGGGTTAAGTGCCATTCATTCTTTGCAGTCTCTCTATTCAGATGATCCCCTTGTGTTAAGAACTCAGAAGCTGTTCCACACACTCCTAAGCTCTGATTGCGAGATTGGAGTAGTGTGGATTCCTGACCATGTCGGAATTCCTTGGAATGAGGCCGCAGATGCTGCAGCCAAAGATGGTGCTACGAATGGCACTCTGGTATATTGGGGCGAGAGGTGGCAAGACTTACAAAATTATTTGAAATATAGAATATGGTGGCAATGGGAAGGAGAATGGTCTGCACAAGAGGAAAACAAATTACGAAGAATAAAGAATACTGTTCGAGTTTGGGATTCGTCCACAAGAGCGTCACGACACGAAGAAGTTTTACTCACCCGGTTGAGGATTGGCCACTGTCATCTGACACATGGCCATCTGCTACGTGGCGAGCTTCAGCTGGAGTGTGATCTATGCCATGTTCCACTTACGGTGAAACATTTTTTATTGCATTGTAGAAAATATGACCGTGTCCGTCGGCAATATGGAATTCGGCCGACTCTTCGTGACGCTCTTGGAAATGATTTTAATTGTACAAATGCAGTCCTGAGATTTTTATCGAGTACTGGACTTGACAGGGTGATTTAGTTTTTGTTTTTATTGACTCGTTTTCCTGTCCTCCGGACCCTTAACATCCGGAAGTTACATTTGTTATTTAGTATATAAGTTTTTTTAACAAACTTGACATTCGGACCTTTTACATCCGAGTATTTTAGAAATACGCCAGATAATTTATTTGTGGCAGCATTTGTATTGTTATTTTATTGTCTCTTTTTTAATACTAGTTAAGGTATGAGTTTTTTTATAATGTTTTATGCATCACCCTGTTGAAACTGCATTTGTGTACCTCGTTTTAATCGTGAAAACGTTTTTTTAGTTCTTTTAAGCATTCTGATTATTGTATTATGTCTCTGTTCTGTAAAGGATTTTAGATAAGGGCGCAAATAGTCATAGATGCTGACACACCCTTTTTAAACCCCACTAACTAACTCGAAATTCTTCCAATAATAACTCCAAGCTTGGAGCCATGTTCCCCATCTAGTCAAAACAGGTGAAAATGGCAATTGGATTTCTGGAGCTTCTGTTTTGAATGCTGAAATTCGAGAGGGGGCTTTCAAGAATACTTTCTTCACGCATCCAATTCATTTATCCACTTCAGGAAAATTTGCACGTACTTCTTCCGCGACCCGGTGTAATGCATGCGCTAAACACGTCACATGTACCATTTTTGGCTACAGTGCACTTAAAGAAGCAGCTGCTTTCATCATGTAGGGTGCTGCATCTGTTATAAAAAGCAATACATTGAAATTTCGAATCCCATTAGGCCAAAGTATTCTCAATGCATGGTCAAATACTAAGCTGATCGTTGAGTAGTTGACTTTGTCCAGCTGCTCACAATGTAGTAGAAACTGTTCTCCAGGGCTGTGTGCTTCTAAAACTCCAACAATAACATTAGCTACATAACGGCCTATAGAGTCTGTTGTCTCGTCAATGGATGCGAATACATTTCTTTCTCCAACCATTTCTCTTATTTTTTTTTTCAAAGTTATGTCATAGCACCGAGCTATGTATGTTCTTCTCAATGTTCTGGGATCTGGAATTAATTTTCCGGTCTCCTCTTCTAAGAAAGTTCGCAGCTTAGGATGATTCAGTTTGTGAAGTGAAATATCAGCTGCACATAGTTTCTCACAAAATGACGAAAACGTTGAACACGTATCCCCCCGCGAGCATTTGCTGTAAGTTTACACTGGATTTATTTTCAAGTCTCTGCAGACCACGTTTATGTTTCTCCCGTGACATGTGTTGTTCTATCGTAAACTTTTTTCAGCAGCCACTCTAACATCGCAGATCTTGCAGAATAAAATACGACCGTCCGTTGAAAAAATATTTTCTCCATATTTTGAAACAAATGCCTTTAATTTAACACTAGCACTTTCCTTTACTTTAGGCATTTTGCTCTTGACCTGTTCACACAGACGATTAGAAACTGGCCACCTCAATTAACAACATAACAATGCCAGTTTACATGGAGAAAGGAATCTCTGTGGGAGTGTGGCTAAATTCCTAGAAGTGGGCAAGTTCATTATGCCTTGAAAAATAGGGGTACAAGCTAGCATACGCTCTAAGAATTTGGATAAAATTCCTAGAAGTGGACAAGTTCATTATGCACGTACCTTGAAAAATAGGGGTAGAAGCTAGCAAAGATCTAGGCCTACTTAATTCCAAGAAATTGTATTGACAAGGAAAATACTGAATTATAATAAAAATCTCAAATCAAATACAAATAATGTCACAGCCTTCCTGAAAAGTGTAAAAAATGCTCAAAATGACCTAAAAATTGCTAAAAAATGACATATCCGTAAAACAGTTAAGAAAATGCAAAAAAAATGCCCTAACGAATTGCTTTTATTTAACCCGGTTTTTAATGTCATACATTTCCATATATGCTAGCAATGTTTAAACCTTCATAAGAAAAAGATGCAAAATCATTAATTGCCATGCCCTAATAATTAGTTATGTACGGTAATATCACTCTTAAGTACATGGGGCGTCTCTCCCTCAAACAGGTAGGGCATCTTTCCCTTTAGCATGACCATTACGCCTTATGTATTTAAGGGTAACCGTAATGGACAATTACTTAATTCTTTTTAGAATGGAGTACAATGCATGTGCTTGTCAAATATATTGGATTAAGCGACATATACATAGCCATTATCCAATATTACGAATTTTGAAAAATTATAAATATTATAACAAAGTCTACGAAAAACAGCACTTTCTTTTTCTATTCACTTTACACACACACACAAAAAACCTTCACAAAGATTACACTGCTTACCCTTCGAGGGTCGTACACGAATTAAACAAATGGTCCCAAGGTCGATTCCTTAGAGGTTTTGAGATAAGGAGAAAAGGAGGGGGGGCGACTCTCCCTGTGGGGCATCTCTCCCGGAATTATCTTATTTCATTCCGTACTACGTGCTGGTCATGAGACACAATCATATACTTCTCTTTTCGGAATTTACTTCCAAACCTATCTCTTTACTTGCCTCAAGTAAAATTTCCGTGTTTTCCATAATCGTTTGTGAATTTCCTCTTAACATATTCACGACATCCGCATAGACAAGTAGCTGATGTAACCTGTTCAATTCCAAACTCTCTCTGTTATCCTGGATTTTCTTAATGGCATATTATAGAGCAAAGTTGAAAAGTAAATCTGATAATGCATCTCCTTGCTTTAGTCCGCAATGAATTGGAAAAGCATCCGATAGAAACTGGCCTATACGGACTCTGCTGTACTGAGACGCATTTTAATTAACCGAACTAGTATCTTGGGAACATCAAATTCAATAAGAATATTGTTATTTTTTAATACATCCGCCTGCCATAACAGTTGACCATATAGGTTCGGAAAACAATTTTAGAAAAATACATATATGGAATAGACACAAATAAGGAATATAGCAATGCAATAGGTAGTAATCATAGTCCAATGTGCAATTTAGAAAGTTTAAAAATTAAACATTATATAAATGATTATATAAAGTGCCTTCTCTCTTAACCGAGTCATATGCCTTTTTTAAATCTATGAATAACTAATGTACTGTGCCCTTATACTCGCATTTTTTCTACAATATCTGTCGAATACACAAAATCTTATCTATAGTTATCTATTACGCCTAAAACCGCAATGATGGTCCCTAATGATATCATCTACTTATGGAATATATATTGGACAACATTTTGTACGACGTCAACGAAAGTAATATTCCTCGAAAGTTACTACAGTTAGTCTTTCCCCCTTCATTATGATAAGTATAATTATGGACTCCTTTCTTTGTTCAATTTCCTTTTCCCAAATAGCAAGTACAGTGATTTTCTTTCACATTGCTGGCAGCGCACGGCTGCTCGCACGTCGGCCACAGCAGCTGGGACTACCGCCGAAACAGTTATAATATCCCCGCTATCGCTTCACGTCCTCATAGTTACAGTTACAATTACAATGATAGTAAGCACATACCTCATCATAAGAGATGTCGGAAATGTTGTCCTCCGTACAGTCATTTCTGGCATCTTCTCAGGAAATTTTCATTCATACTCGAGATATCAATATTTGAAATTGAGTCAATTTCTTGCCTGGTGTTTTCTTTTAGTTCTTGTTGCATACACTTTATTTTTCAAGTTCCTCCATAGATAAAAGTCGCATACAATTAAATCAGGGGATCATGTTACTCTTCGCTTTCTATCGCGAATCGACCTCATTTCCCTGAATTTGTTCACAAATGTTCGCACGGTTTCTCTGTGTGGGATAGGTAAACCGGGAAATTGTGTTTCAAATAGCCTTCTAACTTCCCTACAAGACTTCGTTATCACACATATGTCGTACATAAAAATCATTTGTGGTAATGTGTAATCGTGTCGAGGCATTATGGAAAACTGCACAAGTACTGATAATACTCGTAACGTAATTAGCACTTAAAACTCGTATAGGCATGGAACAGGAACGAAACAAATTAGACAGTGTCTTCATATGCGCATGGAACAGGAACGAAACAAACTGATAGCACTCGTAACTTAATTAGCACTTAAAACTAGTACATTTATACGCATGGAACAGAAACGAAACAAACTAGACATTGGCTTCATATACGCATGGCAAAGGAATGAAATAAACTAGACAATGGCTTCAGTGCGACTACTGTTCACTCACACAACCTGCTGTTGCCACAAACATGCGCAAATCTTATGCGCGGGGGCGGGAGTCCCAGCTGCGGGGATATTATAACTGTTTTGGCGGGAATCCCAGCTGCTGTGGCCGGCGTGTGATCCGCCGTGCGCTGGCCGCAGTGTGAAAGAAAAACCCTGTACAAGGTTGTAAATTCCTCTGGATAATTCACTTCCACCCTCTTGTATTAATTATGCTGGAATTTGATCGATACCTGGAGACTTGTACTTTTTCAGATTTTCTATCGCAATTTCGACTTTAGAAAGTGTGGGTTCGGGTATAAATGGCTCAGCAGTTTGTGTTTGAATTTCATCCCAATCATTTCTATTTGACCTATGCACATTTAGTAGTTCCCTAAAATAGTTTTTTTTCATCTTTTCTCTTTGTATTTCATAAATATATTGAAAGACGTTGACTATTTTTTATTCACTTGTTAATATGAATTTAGATGTCAAACAAGTCTGCATGAAGTTAAAATTGATGTTATTCTCTTCTCTGATGTGTTTTCTGCCTTAGGTTTTGTAATATAATAGCAGTGTCTCACTGCAACGTAGACAATAAAGAGTGTGCTGAATCTCTTACTTTACTTTTTATATTAAAGCAGGTTAATGTGTAAATGTCAGCTTCTTTCTGAGTGTTTCTAAACAATTTTATCTATAAATAAAACACTTTAAATTTTAAAGACTTCGGTTAAAACTAATTTAGATCAAGGCGGAACAATATTTAAACTACCATTAAAATCATCATTTGGTAAAAAGGTGGCAACGCAGATTTAAAACTAGTTAGTTCTTCATGAATACATACCATACGATTTACCATTTTAGCATCAGTGATAATTATGTTTCTAGAGATATTTCAATATAAACTTAATACTAGTAATGTTTTGGATATCAGTTGTTTCTTAATCTTTAAACTGTACAACTAATATTTGTATTTAATTCACGCCATCTGATAATGGTAAGGGTAGAATGTTGCGTGATTTAGTGGCCTTGATACGTTCAAGAGCTCTTGAATCTCATTCTAATTTTAATGAAAGTCTTATTCTGCTCTTTGTTCTCCTCTCAGGACTGGATCGTGTTATTCTTTATCTTCACCACATCAAACCTTTCTGAGAAGCCTGAAGTAGAAAATTTCGTAGAATTTAATGCGCAATTCAATGTCAACATTTTCCGTGATTGTGATTCAGCGATGTAGCTCGTCAGTCTCTCGCATGACATTTTCCATTTATTTTGAAATGGCTTTTACAATCAGATTGTGTGACTGAGTGGTGGATTTTGTCGGATCACTTCAGCCTCTTCTGACAAAATATTTCTCTGTTGCTCCATTTATCTCGTCTTTCATCATCGCATTATCTCTGATTTGCTTCTGTAGTTAAAAGTAGTCAAAGAAGTGCAATATAATAGCTATAATAGCATCATCATGAAAGCTGACATGAATAAACGTAATAGTGCTCCCTTCCCATGTTATTTCAGGAAAATACACACCGGTAGGTACTGATTACAGAAGTCTGAGAATATTCAGAATCGCTCATAACCACACACATAAACACGGGCAATTGTTCAAATATATTGGAATATTTGCCGAAAAACTAGAAACGATATAATTATAACAGCTAATAGGTATGAGCGACGATTATTATTAAATACAAGCGATAATTTATTTGTAAATAACTAGTTCTCATATAATATTATAGCAAGTCAACATTTACATAGCCTTTCTATATAATTACAACCATCAATAAAATAAGTAGGCTATATACCTAATTTATAATGGAAATTTTGTACAGTAGATGTAAATATGTGAATTCTGGAACCTTCTTGCATACATTTTTACAAATACACTTGGTTCTGTATAAATGTGAATGATTTTCAAGTTCTGTATTTCGAGTAACTATTAACCCAGTGTATAGTATGTTGAAGAATTTAATCGAATTGACTTTTGGTGGCGACATAAGAGCAGGGATTCTCAAAGTGATGTCCCAGAAACTATTCTGGGGGTCAGCGAATAATCTGGATGGAGACATTTTTTTCTTTCTTCAGTAGGATGTTTATGTTTTTTTATGTGGCAGTGTCAGAAGCACATTGGCTTTCTTCGATACAACTTACAAATTCCTTCAATTATTATCGATATTGTTCGCGTGGCATTGAAAAGTGTAAGGCTGTAAGAAGGACTTTTTTATGTGGCAATAATGTCTCAAGTGCATTGACCGTTGTTGGTACAACTTTAATTCATTCGATTGTTGTTGACAGCCTTCGTGTGTTATTAAATTTATTAAATAGTGTAAGACTAAGTTAAAGACAAAAAAGCTGGAAGTTAGAATTCATGAAACAATTATATTACCGGTGCGTCTGTATGGTTATGAAACTTGGATTCTCACTTTGAGAGAGTAACAGAGGTTAAAGGTGTTTGAGGTGCTTAGGAAAATATTTGGGGCTAAAAGGGATGAAGTTACAGGAGAATGGAGAAAGTTACATAACGCAGAACTGCATGCATTTTACCTGACATAATTACGAACATTAAATCGAGACGTTTCAGATGGGCAGGGCATGCAGCATGTATGGGCGAATCCATAAATGCATATAGAGTGTTAGTTGGGAGACAGAGAAGGAATAAGATCTTTGGAGAGACCGAGATATGGATGGGAGGATAATATTAAAATGGATTTGAGGGAGGTGGGATATTATGGTAGACTTGATTAATCTTGCTCAGGATAGGGACCGATGACGAACTTAAGTGAGAACGGCAATGAACCTCCGGGTTCCTTAAATGCCATAAGTAAGTAAGTAAGTATGACTAAGTTAAATTCAGTAACCATAAACATTTTATAAGTTTTGTCTATAATAGATCGTTGACATAAACGTCATATCGATGAAGATGAAATCAGAGATTATTTTCCGGTTCGTAATTCTAACAATATGTGGATTAAAGTTTATTTTATAAATCAGCATGGAGACTCAAAAGCTCACCGAGAGAAAGAATATCAGCTTATTGCGTTACCGTATGACACTGATCAGGAAAAACATTTAAGTGAAAATGTCAGCTTTTTTATTTTTGGCTGGAAGTTCACGTGGACAATGAAGAAGTTTCAGAACGAACTTTAAAGGATTGCCGTTTAACACAACTTAATTGTGTGAGCAGGTATTTTCTTCTCTTTCCTGTATCAAAACTGTTATAAGAAAGCGAGCTAAATGCGGCAGCAGACTTCAGATTAAAGGTCACTAACATTGATCATAAATAAATGCCCGAAGATATTTTAAACACACAAAAACAGTTTCATAATTTTCATGTGTGGGAAGTAATAAAAATATACTTGAGTTCATCACTCATTCACTTAATATTAATCCAAAAACCTAACATACCATTATTCCATCGACGACTTTCAAGGGGTTCGCGAAAATACTGATCTAAGGAAAAGGATTCACAATGCTAAGAAGTTCAAGAATCACTGTTATACAGGACTAGTATATACCTTTTACCCTTTAAATAGAAGTGCAAAATGGTGGAAAATTACTCATTCATTCATGTTGTGCATAGTTAAATTTTTTCTATGCTAACGTTAATTCATAGTAAGAATGCAGTTTGGAATAGACCACCTGTGTTGTAGTAGGATTTATGCTTCAAATTATAGGCTGTTTCGTACATCTCTTGTTCTAATTGGTGTGGGAAATTTTGTAATTCTGTTGTATAATTATACCTTCGTTATTTAATCAAAATTATGCAGAAACAATGTATAGGGCTAATTTATCAACACTCTATGATTCTGAAGATTCTGTATTCTAAGTATAAACTTATTTTATCTTTTGAAATGGTGCGCTCCAAAAATTAATAATTAAATAATTAACTTTCGCAGCTGATAGGAACTCTTATAATACGAAATTGTCATTTTAAAAATCGGCATTGCAAGAACTTGACTTGGTTATGATGTTCATTAGAGGCTCTGTGAGTTGAACCGCTTCAAAAGGACAAATTACTGCTTCACTCTTCTGGGCATTTTACTGAAGAAAGCCTACGACAGACTTCCTTTCGCATCCGCTATGAGCGGGGGAAGTGGTGGCAGTATGCCAGCGGCCTGAACGTCTCCTTTTCGGAAACACTTGGGAGCGCCGCCAGCACCCTGGGTCTGCAACTCTCGGAAGTAGAGTGCCGAAATTGACCAGAGAATAAAGTGAGCAACTTGAAAACTGGGTTGCAGAGAGCGAGGAATAAACTAGTTCTAGTGTCAAAAGAATGAAACAATAGTGTTCTCTAAAGGTGCATTGATCTAGATCGGTGCGTTTTATGTCCAGTTATTGCGTGCGTCTGTCTATGATACTGTGCATGAGTTTAGCCTCATGTCTCTATAATGATACATGCGCATGTCTCTTCCTATTCACACTAGAACAAAAACAAGCACGTTCTTTTCAGTTTTCAAGATGTCCACTTTGATCTTAGCTGCTGCTGATATTATTTGCTACAAAGACAAAATCCAAAAAAGAAGCGCGGATGCTGAGTTAATGCATTTTTTATGTCGTAGTGTGTGTATGAGTGTAATAGAGGTAAAGGTGGGAAGTAATGAGCTCTTTAAAAACTCCTTCCGTATGTCTCCAAATGACTTTGAAATAGTTGTTCAGCTCGTCGGACCATCTATTGCAAAGTAAAATATGAAAGACAGCTGCTCTTCTTCTTGCTCAAGTTCTCTAGACTAGAGGAAATGTGAGATGAAGACAATGAAATCATATCTGAACGAAGTAAAAAGCCTTCTGTCATACTTCCGTCGGATGCACAGTGAATATGTCCACTGTTAATCATAGCTGATATAATTCCGCTCATTGAATACAAGTAAATCTTACAATAAATTGTATTTATTTATCCCAGTTCAATTACCCTAATTCCTGTATAGACGTAATACGCAATTACAGGGGTTTCCTCATATCCCTGGACACATTTTTATTGGGCCACTCCGTCAAGTAGTAAACTACAGACACAGAAATCGTTGAAAAAGTAATGGCAGAACAAAGCAAGAGATGAATAGAACCTTACAAGACGGAAAGACGCAAGACTATTGTAGGCTTACGTATCTCCTTGTCTGAAATGTGGAGACAGTTATACATATGTGCGTCTGCGCATGGTGGTCAGTGCGTACAGGTTTGAGGCATGCCTTAAAGCCGCGTTTCCACTATTGCAACTGCGCAGGAATAATGAGAGGCAAACAACAGTTTCCACTTAAAACGTCGTTTCCACTTTTGCAACTGCGCAGGAATAACGAGAGGCAAACAACAGTTGCCAGTTAGGAAGATATGCGCAAGGCGAGATGCAGGAATAAACTGTGTGCGCCCAATCCTTGGACAAGTATGCGCGAGTCTCCCGCTCTGGGACCGGGAGACATTGGCAACTATCTGCTTCTTCACCAGTTGATTTCAGGTCTTCCGTAGGAGCTGCTGTTTTCATTCCAAACATTTGTATAGGTTCGGTGCATTCGACTAGTTTGTCGAGTATTTTTTCATAGGTTATCTGTATGTGAGAGTGTGATGAACTGGTCTAATGGGAAAAGCGTAGAGTTTACTGAATTATCCTGGTCTTTGGCGAGCCTCAGAACCGAATTATAAGGACCGTCAGAAACGGGGGAGATACCCATCAATTTTTAAGCAGAAATGTATAAGCTGGGATTTACAAAAGCAGTCAACTATAAAATTAAAAGTTTCAAATGCCACTTTCATAGGCTTCACGCAGGAGCGAAGATAACCGAATTAATTAATTTATGCATCTTGATCACACAACCTATATCACTTGGAATATAAAGTATATATATATGCCTCCACGTGTTAAATAACTAAGTTACCTTGTTGACTAGTTTCAGCCTGTGAGTTATCCTCAGAACTGGGTGGTCTTTGCGCTTTCTGATTGCGTTTCCTGTGGGGGGTGTGTTTGTGTAGTGTAATGTGGAGTCAAAAAGTGTGTGTGTTCTGAAATTGAGTTATGTTTTGAGGATTTGATGCGGGTGTGTTTTTATGTGTCTGTATATTTCGTATTGTTCTAATGTGTTTAGTTTCTGTCTGGTTTTTCGATTGAAGAATTAGAATTTCCATATCTGGGTTTATATTACTGTAGGTGTGGTTGGCGTTTGTGATGTATTCTGAGTATGTGGAAGTGTTTTGTTATTTTATTATGGCTGTGATGTGTTGATGTGTTCTTTGCAACGTGTTTGAAATGATCTGCCTGTCTGTCTGTATACACCTGCCTCATTGTTAATTTATTCACTTATTTACGTATTTATTTATTTAGTTATTAACTTAATTATTTATTCACGTATTTATTTTTTATTCACTTATTCATTCGCTTGTTTATTTAGTCATTTATTTATTTATTTAATGACTTATTTCTTTACTGTACATATTCACTCACTTATTCATTCATTCATTCATTCATTCATTCATTCATTCATTCATTCATTCATTCATTCATTCATTCATTCATTCATTCATTCATTCATTCATTTTTAATTTCACTTGAAGGAAGTACAGAGATAGGTTTGGAAGTAAATCTCGAAAAGATCATGTATAAGGTTATGTCTCGCGACCAGAACATTCTACAAAATAGAAATATAAAAATTGAAACTGTATCCTTCGAAAGGGAAAAAAATTCAAATATCTTGGAGCAAGAGTAACAAATATAAAAGACACTCGAGAGGAAATTAAACGCAGAATAAATATGGGAAATGTCAGAAATTATTCGATTGAGAAGCTTTTGTCATCCAGTCTGCTTTCAAAAAAGCTGAAAGTTAGAACTTAAAAAAATAGTTATGTTACCGGTTGTTCTGTATGGTTGTGAAACTTGGACTCTCACCGCGAGAGAGGAACAGACATTAAGGGTGTTTGAGTTGAATGGTTTCTCTCATCGAATGGTTTCTTCCGAGGTTTTCCATAGCCGTGGGACTGATTATGGCGAGTCCTTGGTATCACTTCATTTCACCCCTTTGATTTGATTACCTAGTTGGGTTTTTCCGAGGTTTTCCCCAACCAAAAGGCAAATGCCGGGTAATCTTTTGGCGAAACCTCGGAGCTCACTTCATCTCACTACATCTCACCAAAATATTATAAAAAATTGCATAAAATTGTAAAAATTGTAGAAAATTACTAAATTGTAAAACTAAAAATTGTAAAATATTGTAAAAATTTGTAAAAATTGTAATTGTAATATTGTAAAATTTTGACTTGTTCCACATCTTAAAGCTTCATTGCTCATGTAAGATCTATAGAATAAAATGAATGAATGAATGAATGAATGAATGAATGAATGAATGAATGAATGAATGAATGAATGAATGAATGAATGAATGAATGAATGAATGAATGAATGAAATGAGAATAAAGTGTCATATGAAATTATTTGGGGCTAAGAGGGTTGAAGTTACAGGAGAATGGAGAAAGTTACACAACGCAGAACTGCACGCATTGTATTTTTCGCCTGACATAATTAAAAACATTAAATCCAGACGTTTGAGATAGGCAGGGCATGTGACACGTATGGGCGAATCTAGAAATGCGTATAGAGGGAAAAAAACGTTTGGGGAGGCCGAGACGTAGATGGGAGGATAATATTAAAATGGATTTGAGGGAGGTGGGATATGATGATAGAGACTGGATTAATCTTGCACAGGATAGAGATCGATGGCGGGCTTATGTGAGGGCGGTAATGAACCTCCAGGTTTCTTAAAAGCCATTTGGTTTATTTGCCCTCCTGTCCCTACCGTTACGTATTATACTCTGTCCCGATAATCCAATTAATCATAAATAATTTTAACTAGATAATTATTGTGCTCCTTCTGAAAAAAAAGAGCTTGATTGCAGAAAAAAGACTTTTATTCTATTGCAGGGCCGGGCATGAGAGCGGCTCCATATAGCAGGCCAGAGCTGCTCTCACTCCGCAAGGCAAGCCAGAGCAGAACGCTCACGCAGTGGCGGACTCACATTACAGCTACCTTCCCTGCATTAATATAACAAGAGCCACGGTTGTTCTAGTCATTCAGTCTGTTAGTACATAATAGTTTATAAGGATATTAAATCAATCCATTGTACAGTACAGACTTTATAACACTCTTATTAATTTAATGGAATAAACTTCGCTCTATGCACACACACACAAATCATTAGGCTTATTTACATAACTCATACGCACATACTGCAATCTCCTCACCACGAGACAGGCGTATGGCTTGCACTTCCCTACTTGCTGTGGACAGAATTCATCTGCCAGTATAATTAAACATCGCTTGATGAAGTTACCTTCGTTGAATGTTTTCAATTCCTTTGCAATTTCGTGGCAAATTTTTGTAGCTAATTCTCATAGCCGATTAACTATGTGCATTATTGTCATCCTGTTAGTACATAATATATAATATAATGTAATATGATATGATATGATATGATATGATATGATATGATATGATATGATATGATATGATATGATATGATATGATATGATATGATATGATATGATATGATATGATATGATATGATATGATATGATATGATATGATATATGACATAATATGATATATGATATGATATGATATAATATAATATAATATGATATATCATGAACTTTAATATACTATACTATGATATATCACAATACTTGTATAATTTAAAATTATATATTACGAAATGTATAATAACTTATAATGCAATATAAATATCAAATAGATACTCTAATGTAATAGACCTGAGAAACATTTTAAGTTATATTAATTTATGGCGTTCATTACCAACATATTTGTCATATTCAGTAGCATGTTGTAAAGAATAATGTCGTTGGATATTGAACTTCTTAATCAGTTGGAGTGTTTTATGTAAAATTAAACACTTTGCTAATCCACTGTTCTCTACGAAAAAGAACTCCTCCTCCCATGATACATTAAAAGCATTGGGAGTAGCGGGCCGCTTTAATGTATGAGCGGAAGCTCCGTCTTCAAAGTTCGCCATCATACTGCACAGTCACCACTGCACCAAAACTGAATGACGTACAGTATGCATACGTAACAGCGCTCGCAAGACCCGCTCTTTAAAGCACACAGCGCTCATTTCTCAGAATCACGTAATGTGCCCAGCCCTGTTCTATTGTCTGATTTATTTTTGTTTATTGTTATTTTCACAATAAATTAATTTAGTAACATAATAATAATAATAATAATAATAATAATAATAATAATAATAATTAAAAAATCTTAGTTTTACTTGAATTTAGAGAGTCTTCATGATCGTTGGGAAAATTTCTATTATAGCGTGAAATAGTAGGACCTGACAATTTGAAAGTGAATCTTAAATTTGGAACGCTGTCACCAGTAACTTCTGAAACTGCTTCACGAAAAAAAATTCTTCCTGGTCCAATCAATTGTAATTTAATTTCAAAATCTGGTCTTGACATCCGCGTAATTAAAAAAATGATATTTCGGCCAGCTCACTTCCTCAATCATGATTCTAGTTTCATCCCTTCCTTTGTGATATTTGCTTATCCAAAATGAATATGTGCGCAAATATAAATGAGATGTGCGCAAGAAAATCTGCAGTTTTAACTGGCAACTGTTGTTTGCCTCGCATTATTCCTGCGCAGTTGCAATAGTGGAAACGTGGCTTAAAGCCGCGTATCCACTTATGCAATTGCGCAAGAACAATGAGAGGCAAACAACATTCGCCAGTTAAAACGTCGTTTCCACTTTTATAACTGCGCAGGAATAACGAGAGGCAAACAACAGTTGCCAGTTAGGTAGATATGCGCAAGACGAGAGGCAGGAATAAAATGTGTGCGCATAAGTCTTGGACAAGTATGCGCGAGTCTCCAGCTCTGGGACTGAGAGACATTGGCGACTACCTGCTTCTTCACCAGCTGATTTCAAGTCTTGCATAGGAGCTGCTGTTTTCATTGAGAATATTTGTATATTTCCGGTGCAGTTCGACTCGTTTGTCGAATACTTTATCACAAGTATCTCTATGTGGGAGTGTGATGAACTAATCTAATGAGAAAAGCGTAGAGTTTACTGAAGAATATAGGAATTATCCTTGTCTTTGGCTATCCTCAGAACGAAATTATAGGAACTGTCAGAAAAGTGGGGATGCCCAGAAAAGTATGAACTGGGAATCAGAAAAGCAGTCAACAACAAAATTAAAAGTTTCAAATCCTACTTTCATAGGCTTCACGCAGAAGCGAAGAAAACCGAATTAATTAATTAATTAATCAATTAATTAATTAATTAATTAATCAATTAATTTTTTAAATATTTATTTACTTATTTATTTGATTACTTATTTATTTATTTATATAATGACTTATTTATTTACTTATTTATTTATTCAGTTATTTATTTATATACCTGTTTATTCATTCATATATTTATTTATGCTCATATTTATTCGCTTATTTTTTCAATCACTTATTTCTTCAGTTATTTATTTATTCACTTATTTATTCGCTTATTTATTTATTTATTTATTTATTTATTTATTTATTTATTTATTTATTTATTTATTTATTTATTTACTCACTTATTCATTCACTTACACATGAGTCATTCCATGCCAAATCGAACACCTACGAAATATGACAATTTAGTATTTGCTCCAAATTTTTTTATATATTCTATTGATTAAATTAAATAACCCATGTGCAATTTTTCGGACTGACACAATCATTTAGTCATTTATTAAATGTAACTTTTTCCGTAAATTAGGGTGCAACGTGTTATGAAAATGGTTATACTGAAGATTCTATAAATCGTAGAAATTCTGTTTTTATATAATTTTAAAGTGCAATAATTGCAGTATTACATACTAATTTTTAGTGTTCAATCAAAACATAAAATGGGCCCCGTTTAGGGGATTATATTTTTAAAATACGTTTTTATATCCCAGGGCCTACTTCTAAAAAGGGAAAAAATATCATTAAATACTTTGAAATGTTTTACATAGAACTGCGTTTGTATTAGAATGCTATTCGAATAAGAAGTTGCTGTGCAAATTATTTACTGATGGTGTGTTTGTGTCGGATTGAGTGAGACCGCGCGCCGGAGCATAGAGCTGCGATGGCCGCAGCGAGAGTGAATAATACACATTATCAGTGGTGCGGTGTTACTATACGTAAATAAACAGATAACCCCTAGTTCTAAAAGCACGTAATGTCCCTTCAATACTTAGCAGTTTCTCTTTAATTTATCTAACAATAATTCCGAAGTCTTTCGGAGTAGGTATCGTGTTGTGTTGTGTGTTTGTGAGTCATTCCACGTCAAATCAAACACCTGTATACGAAACGTGACCATTTAGTATTTGCTTAAATCTTATAAAATATGTTATGCAGATCAAAATACGAGGTCTGTAATTTTTTCTGGGATCATATTTTAATGTTTACTATTTATGCTCTTTTAATTATAAGGCAAATTCATGGGCAACACAGTATGAAAATGCTCATTGTTAAGATTCTATGCATCATAGACGTTCAGTGTTGGTGTCATTTGAAATGGGAACAAATGGAATATTATATTAATTGATTTATTGGTGGGGTTGTTTTAGAGGTCACTTTTTAAACAATTATTTTTATAACGTCTTAATTTAAAAATGCAAAAAATATATACTGTATATATATATATATATATATATATATATATATATATATATATATATATAATGTATTATATTTTACATAGAACTATGCTGATTTCAGATTACTTTCGAGTAAGAAATAATTTAAAAAATACTATATTGAAGATGTGTGAGAGCTTAGTGATGCTTGAGAATCGCCAATAAAGAAGATAAAATTATGTAAAAAAAAATCCAAAACAAAAAATGCAGAAAGTTACAGATACACTTAAACATAAAATATTTCATATTACAGAAGACACAACTTCAGCTGAAAATTCAAATAATTCCGATATAATACAGAAATTGATAGACTTCTTCCATGAAACAGAGACAGACATTTCAAAATACAAATATTAACAATTTGTGAAAGTTTGTCCTACAGTAAAATTCAACAGCATTTTAATATCACCACTCACATGATACGAATTTCTAAACCAGCAGGAGCAGAAAAGTTGATTTTGGTTACTCCTAATCCTAAATCGAGAAAAGTTTGGGAACATTTATAGTGGAGAAGGTTGTTCTATTTTATAATTTTGATGATGTGAAGAGAGTTATGGCCGACAAAAAGAATTGTGTTTCAGTTAAAGAAGATCGAAAGAGAGTTCACAAACAGAAAAGATTAATACTATGTAATCTTAAGAAAACTTACCAGTGTTTCAAAGAGCAATATCCGTATATCAAAATAGGGTTTTCAAAAAATTTCAAGCTCAGACCAAAGGAATGTGGAATGTGGAACAAGTGGCACGCACTTAGTTTGTGTCTATGTTCATAATGAAAATGTTAAATTAACGCTTGATAGAATTAATAATATTATTTATAATATTCCATTTAAATTTTTACTGTTAGTGTATACAAATAACATAGCCATATTTTCTACTCAAGGTACCAACAAGCAAAAGTTGTACGAGGTATCTTACAACTTCATTCTTTTGTTCACTGACAAAATCTCAGGCCATAATAAAGAACTAGTTTCACTTCAAAGCGAAAGTAAAGTGGTGGACATTAAATATAATTGGTTGTGGATGAGTAGTTATAAAAGTGCAGTGTTGTGTAAACTGTAGTTATCATTCTTATAAATGTATATTTTACAAAAAACAAATATTTAGATACAGTACTATATTACATAAATTACGTGAAAGAGTGATATTCTGACCGTAGAACAGTGTAAAGTGGTCACACGGTTCTCATCTAGAGCTGCACCTGCAAATCATCTTGCAACAGTATTTATGCAGCCCGCGAACTCTAGACGCGCAGCTTTGTGAATAATTTAATTACTCTTCAACGGCTTAGAGTAGCATCTGATTTTTTAAGGGCTGTTAAAATAATTTAAAGGTATTCAAGGATTTTTTTTCTGTAATTTTACAGTAAGGCGCTGCTATTAAAATATATTTTTATGTGTTTAAATGGTTTTTAAAACAAAGTTAGCAAACTTATATTTGTATATTATTATGCGAAGAACAAAGTATGTACTGTCACCTTCAAATTGAGACAAAGAACAAATCTCTGTGATGATTATTAGTGGAGATAATCACGTTTAACAATAATGATGCGCGAACTATTTCAGAATCTACTACAATAATCGATACAGACAACAATAATAAAACACGTACTTATTTTTTTCAACCCATAGGATGTGTAAAATTTGTTTTATCTAAATCAGAGACATGAAAGTCAATTCGAGGTTAAATTTGTGCGATTTGACGTGGAATGACTCATATTCACTCACTTACTTAATCACTCACTCGCTTATTGACTCTCTTATTTATTCACTTACTTATTCACTCACTAACAGGGGTGGCCCGCCCTTATGTGCTACAGTGCTACAGCACAATGATAGTTTTTGTTCAAATAATGTATTTGTCATACCATAGTATTTGCTCTGTCATATGACAATTTCCCGTGCTTAATTTATGTTCATGACACGTTATAGAGTGTTTTGTCTTCGCTCTTCGCTCTTTGATGCCTCAGGGGATTCGTTCTGCTACTGAGAACCAACAAGTCAGATACTATAGAGAGGCCACAACGCCTTCTAGTTGAAGACAATTGAACATTAGTCCGCCATTTTTTGTTTAGTCAAAACAAAGGGGCGTGACTCGAATGTTGTAGGAAATGACTGTGATGAAGTTAGTATTATTGTGAATTGAATTACATATTAAGCCTATGTTAATAAGTGAAAAGTAAAATACACACAAATCTTCACGTTTTATAACAGCTGTAGGCCTATGTTTTATTAGTTTTATTAGCCTATTTTTGTTAAGTGTGCAGATTTCCTCAACAGTAATTAAGGTACAATTTGCTGCTTCTTATACATTTCTGCATTGAAATATAAGTTAATACTAACCTACTAACTACTGCTCATGAAAGAACATTTATAATGAAACAAATCAGCGAATATATTTAGAAATTAAACACAATTTTTCACTAACTACCGGATTTTAAATAAACATCTCATCAGATGACTTAAAGAATTAAATCAAATTATCACCAATAGCACTCTGTCACTTCATGAAGAATCGCAGCAGAAAGTGTTATGCATTTTTTCACTACATGACGTCTTTTCATTATGTAGGCTACCTAGGACCTTCGTGAAAGATAATATACACTAAAAGAACTATGCTTTACGAAGCTTATGCCCTTACTTAAAATAATATATATCTTCTGTTTTGTTGCTTCTGTTTGTGCAGTTGTATGCTGAACACACATCCGGCATTATTCCAGCATTAAAAAATTATTTTACACCAAGCTTACAATGTCAACACATGTTAAAGCCAACGAGTTATAATACTAGGTTATAATACTATAGTATAACAATACAGAAATGCGCATAAGATGTGCATATAACTAACTAAAGTTACTTTCACTACAATACGCTTTTGTCTCAGTTTCACAGTTTAGTATAGAGAGGCAACTGAGAGCAGGGGCGGCCCGTGATTCAGAAGACAAGTGAAGTGCTGACAACTGTATGTGACAAGGAACAATATTTTTTCTATCTTACCTTATCTCTTGTAGAGTAGGTCTATTCTCCCGTTCTTCAGGGCCGCGAATTTGTCAATGATGTCATCTAAAAAGCTGGGTTGTCCTTCAAGTTCAGAAAGAAGTTATCTATGAATAGAAATGTTGGTCAAGGAGGACAAACGCTGCTGGGAAATTGTATTCCGCAAAGACGTTTTTATTCTCTTTAGACACGAAAAACACTACAAGTGAAAAAAAACTTATACACTTCCTGGAATACGTCTTGATGAACATCACTCTGACGTAACATTTCCAATGCTTTCAAAGCGTTAACGCCACTGTAATTGCTATCACCGTAAAGAAGATCAAGTTCATTTTGTAAACGTTGATTTTTTTTTAAATATGGATGGGTAGCACTCAATCAAGTTCTGCAAAGCACCTGATGGAAATTCTTTAGAATAATCTTTAAATTTTGTTGTATCTACCAAACTTAGAAATGATACTCTGTTCAAGTCATGAAACCTAGTATTAATTTGTGACAGAATATTGTCTACTATCTCGTAAAACAATGACTTGTATTTGAAGAAAATGTCTTCATCGGATAATTGGGCATGCTGTCTTTTAGGGTTACAGTTACTTCTCACTTTTGAATTACGAAATATTTTGTTGCAGTATTCTTTATTTCTTTTACTATTAATCAAATCGTAAGTACCACGAATTTTAGCTGCACAGTAACTTATATCTAAACATTTCTTTTGCAGAACATCATACAAAACATCAGTTAGACTGAATATGTCATAAAAAAACCAGAGCCAAATAACTGAATTCAAAGTCATTCATGTCATTCAAGAACCCTCCGCATTGACGGATGGAAGTACTGTCAGTTCCAGGATTTATTTTTATTTCTTCAAAAACCTCTTTTACACCGTCCTAATTCTCTACTACTGTTTTGAGTATTTTGGAGTTCGATGTCCACCTCGTTTCCACAGCTGTTGGAATTCGCCTTCCAACAATCGAATTTAGAATGTGGTTACGTTTACCTGAATAATAAAAGAAAGTGGGAATTCCGCTTAGGTTTGCAAAGAAAATTCGGCAACTTGAAATATTGTTGCAATTCTGTTACAGAACTAAATTCAAACGATGCGCTAGACAATGAATGAAAATAGCTTGAGGAACTTCATCTTTGACTTTTTTCTGTAGACCATTTAAGTGGCCTGACATTACACTAGCGCCATCGTAACACTGTCCTATCAATTTATTACGATAATTGAAAGGCCCTAAGATGCTTTCTATTAGTTCAAACAGGGCTTGTGCAGTCCGATCAGAACTTACGTCATAAAAACCTAAGAAACGCTCCACCAGTTTACCATGTGAAGCCACGAATCTTACTACTACAGAGCATTGACAGTTTTGTCCAACGTCCGTCGCATCGTCAATTTGCAATGAAAAAAAATCAGTTTCATTTACTTCTTTCTTGATTTGGTTACATACGTAGTCTGAAATACATTCAATTAGTTCGTTCTGTATTGTCTTAGACTCGCCGCTGAATACACATTTAATTTTATTGTATTGATTTCTAACTTCGTCGGAACTTACGGAGAGCAAAGTTTGGAGCAGTTCTTTGAAATTACCGCGGTTATGTGACGAAACCTGTTTATCATGTCCTCGAAATGGCAACTCTTGTTTAGTTACATATATAACGGCTTGAACCACAACTTTCATAAAATTCCAGTTCTCATTAAATATTTTAATACACAATAAGGACGACTCCTGTAACGCATCGCGAATTGAGTTCAAATTTCTTTCGATTTGTTTCAATTGCAATACACACTTCAAATGCTCACTCGAATGCCCATGTTTGTGAAATGCACGAGTTGAGTCTGCAAAATCGCCAAACCTCGCGTTATTTATTTATTTTTTATTTTATTGGGTTATTTTACGACGCTGTATCAACACCTAGGTTATTTAGTGTCTGAATGAAATTAAGGTGATAATGCCGGTGAAATGAGTCCGGGGTCCAGCACCGAAAGTTACCCAGCATTTGCTCGTATTGGATTGAGGGAAAACCCCGGAAAAAACCTCAACCAGGTAACTTGCCCCGACCGGGATTCGAACCCGGGCCACCTGGTTTCACGGCCAGACGCGCTGACCGTTACTCCACAGGTGTGGACCCGCGTTATTCCAAACGTTCTTTTTCACTCCTAATAAAAGGCAAGCCCAGTAGAAAAGTTTTTGTAGAAAAACACTGCCACATAACCAGGTATACTCCTCATACCAGGTACTTTTAAAATGCAATTGATAAGAATTTCCGGACTTTTTTTGTTTTCTAACAGACACTGATAAATGCGGAGTTGGGCGATTAAACACTATAGAGCTCTAAAAGGAACGGCTCTTCTATCCTTGCAGGGTCAATGCTTGTTACCATGGCAACTTACAACAGGCCTGTGTACTAGAAATGTGGAAGAAGTATTTTTGAATTGTCATGTTTTATTGTTATTTACTTGTTTATTTTATTGTTAACTAGCCGTACCCGTGCGCTCCGCTGCACCCGTTAGAAATAAATATAAAGTAATTACATATTTAAAATAGGACGTTTGATCCAGGGAACATTCGTGTTTGATAGAAGGATAAATCGTTTAATATGTTACTTAATTTAAATTGCATCCAAATAATTAAAGTACGATCATTTTGGTCCAGAGACACTCATTTGTTGCAATGACAATTCCTTTAACCTGTTTGTTAATTTTTATTACATGCAACCATAGTAGAATGAAGATTGACATAATTTAGATTTAATGTTTATATTTTATTTTACTTGTTATAGGTTTCCATTGAATTATGGTAATAACGTAATTTTAACCCTTGTTTTCTACGTATTCAGTAAATGGCGCTTGGCCCACTATGGTTCTGAACCCTTCAAATAACTTAAATTATATAATATAATATTACATATTATATTATATTATATTATATTATATTATATTATATTATATTATATTATATTATATTATATTATATTATATTATATTATATCAGAAGTTACTGTAATAACATTATAGTATTATATCCATATAGAGAAACTACACTTTCCAATGGTGAAAAAAAAATTAATTATACAAATCGGTTAATTTAGCTTCCGATATTACTTCATACCATACAAACACAGAAACATTTTCTGTACGCTATCTTTCATATCTTTCGATTGTTGCTGTCCAAGCCCCCTTATAGACGAAGTAATTTGTTTTTTAATTCATTCAGGGAAAGGATTTATATGTAAATACATATTTACTTATAAAGCTAATATAATTTATATTTTGCATTATCTTTATGTTTCACAATGTGTAGGGTTGAAAAATCCTACTTTTATTTTCCATATTTTTCCATATTTTAGAGTTTAGTACATATTTTCGTTAATTTCCATATATTTTCCATATTTCATATAAAACAGTCCATATTATATTAGGTTTAACAATAAAACAAAACAAAATTCCATTAACTTTTAAAAATACATTTCAACAATAGAGATTTAAACACATGTTCAGTAATCCCTTTAACATCAGAGTTATTTGAAAATTAGCAGTCTTATCAACAATGGGAAAGTAAGTTACAAAACTGTATTAATTTAATTTAAAATTTTTAACAGACTTCAGTTGTGCAGCTCAACAGTTAAATGCCAGTCAGAGTACACATAGGTTCAGTTTTGTAAATCATACTATAAAGACGGTAAATATGCCAAAAGTACGTCATTCAGTCAATTTAAAATCAAAACTAACAAGTTACATTTCAGAATTTAAAGAAGATGGTTTATCAACTGACAATAAAATATTATTTTGTAATTTGTGTCAGTGTGCAGTATCATCTACACAAAAGTTCCTGGTGCAACAACACATTACAACTAGTAAACATCAGGCCAACAAACAACTAAATTCCAAGCAGAGACAATTGTTTTTAACACAACCAACAACATCGAATGTAAGATCTGAGTTTAACATCGACCTGTGCCGTTCTCTCATCTCTGCTGATATTCCTCTCTACAAACTAAAGAATAAGGTCTTCAGGGAATTCCTTGAAAAATATACTCAACATACAATCCCGGATGAGTCAACACTTAGGAAGACGTATGCTCCATCCATCTACGATGAGACAATACAGAAGATAAGAGATGAAATTAAAGATAGTTCAATTTGGGTTTCCATTGATGAGACTCCCGACAAAGAAGGTAGACTTGTTGGTAATGTAGTTATCGGTTTGTTAAGTGAACAATATTCTGAACGAATTCTTTTACATTGTGATGTTCTAGAAAAGTGCAATAACAAAACTATAGTTAAACTGTTCAACGAAGCTATGGGTATCCTGTGGCCAAAGGGTATTATGTACGATAATGTGTTATTCTTTATTAGCGATGCTGCCCCTTATATGGTCAAAGCTGGACAAGCATTATCTGTTGTATATCCTAAATTGACTCATTTTACTTGTGTGGCGCATGCATTTCATCGTGTGGCAGAAGTGGTCAGAGACAATTTCCCTAAAGTAGATTTGTTGATTTCATCAGTGAAAAAAGTATTTCTCAAAGCTCCCAGTAGAGTTAACGTGTTGAAAGAAATGTACCCTGAAATTCCATTGCCACCAAAGCCAATTTTAACTAGATGGGGTACATGGCTAGAAGCAGTTGAATATTATGCCGAACATATAGACTCTATTAACAATGTTCTCCTTGCATTGGACTCTGAAGATGCAGTCTCAATTGATACTGCGAAAACAGTTACCTGTGACATAAGTGTGAAGAATGACTTAGCTCACATTCAGCATACATTTTCATGCATCATAAAAACGCTCAAAAGTCTCCAAAATAGGCACCTTTCACTATCTGAAAGTTTTGAAATTATAAATAGTACTGTGGAACAACTGAATCGTGGTAGAGGTAAAGTTGCAGATGCAGTAAGAGCTAAGGTGGACACTGTACTTTCAAAAAACCCTGGATATGAAGAACTACAAAAGGTTGTTGCTGTGATGAGTGGTGAATCAACAGTGAAGATTAACTTGGACTTATCCCCAGCAGACATTGTGAAATTGAATTATGTACCAGTTACTTCTTGTGACGTCGAACGCTCTTTTAGTCAGTATAAATCTATCCTCAGAGACAATAGAAGAAGATTCACTTTTCAGCACTTGAAAGAAATGTTTGTAACCTATTGTTATGGTAACAGACAATAAAAATTGTGTTTTGTTGAAACTACATTGGAAGATAAGGTACGTCCATTATATTTTTTGTTTAGTTTGATTAAAATGTACCAATATTTAACGTACATAGTCATTTTTTTATAATTTTAAGTCCATATTTAATTCCATATTTTGGTAAAAATCCATATTTAATTCCATATTTTGGTAAAAATAACTACATATATATTTACATATTTCATATATTTTTAGTCCATATAAATCCGTTCCCTGTTCATTACACTACCTTAGATGGCAGTTATTTTAATTTTAAAACTCATTTATCTCATTAAATATCAGTCCTATCAAACATTTTCAAGGAATAAAACTTATTGGAAATTATTTTTAAAGAAACTTTTGTTGTGTAATATGTTTCACAAAAATCAATAATAAGCGAGATATTTCGATTTATTTAATTCAGACCCCCTTATAACCCCCCTTTTAAATGATGTATTTTGAATGCCATATAGCCTAAAAGCTAAGTTACAACGAACTTAATTTATATTCCAATTTTCATCGAAATCCGTTCAGCCATTATCGCGTGAAAAGGTAACAAACATATAGAGAGACAGACAGACAGACATACAAACAAAAATTTCAAAAAAGCGATTTTCGGTTTCAGGGTGGTTAATTATATATGTTAGGACCAATTATTTTTGGAAAATCGAAAATTACCAGAAAAATTTCGGCTACAGATTGATTATTAGTATAGATTAAATTACACTTAATGTTGCATAGTGAGTTTTCTTAAGTAGAATATGAGACAACTCAAATCCCATTAAAGAAAAGTTGCATGGATCTAAAGAAAACGGTGGGTCGTACGCGTCATAGTCCTTATAGGCCAGTTTCTGTCTGATGCTTTTCCAATTCACTGCGGGCTAAGGCAAGGAAATGCACTATCACCTTTACTATTTAACTTTGCTCTAGAATATGCTATTAGGAAAGTCCAGGATAACAAAGAGGGTTTGGAATTGAACGGGTTATATCAGTTGCTTGTCCATGCGGATACGTGAATATGTTAGGAGAAAATCCACAAACGATTAGGGAAAACATGGAAATTTTACTTGAAGCAAGTAAAGAGATAGGTTTGGAGGCAAACCCCGAAAAGGCAAAGTTCATGATTATGTCTCGTGACCAAAACATACTACGAAATTTAAATTAAAAAATTAGAAATTTATCCTTGGAAGAGGTGAAAAAATTCATATATCTTGGAGCAACAGTAACGAATATAAATTATACTCGAGAGGAAATGAAACACAGCATAGATATGGGAAATGCCTGTTAATATTCGGTTGAAAATCTTTGTCATCCAGTCTGCTCTCAAAAAAGTTGAAAGTTAGAATTTATGAAATAGTTATAGCCTATTACCGATTGTTCTGTATGGTTGTGAAACTTGGACTCTCAGTTTGAGAGAGGAACAGAAATTAAGGATCTTTGGGAATAAGGTGCTTAGGAAAATGTTTGAGGCTAGGAGAGATGAAGTTACAGGTGAATGGAGATCACACAACACAGAACTGCACGCATTGTATTCTTTACCTGACATAATTAGGAACCTTAAATTCAGACGTTTGAGATGGGCAGGGCATGTAGCACGTATGAGCGAATCCAGAAATGCATATAGAATGTTAGTTGGGATGCCGGAGGAAAAAAGACATTTGGGGAGGCCGAGAGGTACCCTAGATGGGAGGATAAGATTAAAATGGGTTTGAGGGAGGTGGGATATGATGGTAGAGACTGGATTAATCTTGCTCAAGATAGGACCGATGGCGAGATTATGTGAGATAGGCACTGAACTTCCGAGTTCCTTAAAAGCTATAAAGAAATAAGTAATGAATAGTTTATTTGCCCTCCTGTACCTACCTTCATGTATTATATATGCTCTGTACCGATAAACCAATTAATCATAAACAATTTAAACCAGATATTTATGGACTCCTTCTGAGAAAAAGAGCTTGATTGCAGAAAATAAACTTTTATTTTATTATCGTATTGTATTTATTTTTGTTTATTGGTATGTTTCATCAATAAATTTCATTAGTAAATCAAATAGGCCTATTTAAAAACCTTATTTTTACGTGAGTTTAGATAGCCTTCACAATCGTCGGGAACTTATTTTATTGCGTGAAATACTGGGAACTGGCAATTTGAAAGCCAATCTAAAATTTAGAATATTGTCACCAGTGGCTGAAAACCTTAAACGTATGATCAGTCTGGTAGCTGCTGAAACTGCTTCAATTGTAATATTATCATTTCAAAATCAGATCTTGGCATGCATCAGCGTAAATTTATTTATTTATTTATTTTTATTTTATTTTATTTTATTTATTTTCTTTTGGGCCAGCTTCACTTTAGTCAATTATCATTCTAGTTTCATTCCTTACTTTGTGAAATTTGCTCATTCAAAATGAAGATCTTTTCCTCGCTTCCGTTGTGGTTGATCAGCAACAATAAAGGAAACTACTGCACTGATAGCTATGTATAATATCAAGCGTTGATATTGCTCTTTGGACTGGATCCGAAATCGCAGGAATATGTAAGAGAAGCTGGAGTTTTAACTGGCAACTGTTGATTGCCTCTCATTATTCCTGCGCAGCAGGGGGAGTAATTCAGGTGAAGTAGGTGAAGTGTCACTTCACGTATTTACGTGTCAAACACAATTTTATCTCACAATTCCAGTTATTATCGATACCGTATTTCTAAAATAAAAAAAAGTTTTCTTTTCAGTCGTTATAAACAGAATTTAGTTGTATTAATAGTACCTGTAATCGTCCGCTGAATAGAATAATGTCAACTGTTACGAGCGCCGAGTGATGACTATTGGAACTTACAATACTGTAAAGGTGAAATTATTTGGGCTCCCATTTTCATACAGCACTTGGTTTCCATGGTAACATGACGTCACGCACTAAAGATAGATTGTATGAGTGAAGTGCGATTCTGAGTCTTTCAGTTACGGAGAACTGTCAGACTTGCAGGTGGAGTAACCAGTTTGCAGATCTAACGGTACTAATAATGGAGAAGGGGTGAAGCTGGTCTCCAAGGCCGGGGGCTATTGTTTAAGGGCTGTGAAATTTTACAGCATGTTCTACCTGACTCGAGAATAATATCCTCATTTCTTGTTTCCAAGCATCCACCCCTGCAGTGGTAAATTAGCTGGCTCTATGTTATTTTATTAGGAATACACACCACATACATTCGCAAAGTTTAAAAGTTGCTTTCCGCCGCGTGTATTATTTCTTCTCATGAGCTCATGATCTTGCCAGTTTTGTTCCAGCTCATGTACTGTATTTGGAAGTTTAACGCGCGCGTAAATGTACGCATGTAGTTTAATAGTGTGTACGTATATATTAACTTATTATTTAATGTATTTAGAGTATATTAGTGATAAGTGTACATAGTGTATTAATCCTACATCATAATGTATATTATATGTGTAATCACTATAGTGCTATTATACAAATAATTAGGTACCACCAGTACATAGAAAATGTTGATTAATGAGTGCGAAATATGTATCCCTAAAATGACACGGTTTGTAATTTATTAGAAATGTCGTTTTGTAGAGTTAAATATGAGGATAAAAAAGATGTTTTAAATTCTGGACGACCTATAGTTCCATTTGTTATTTGTTTTAAAAAGTGCTGAAAAATAGAGAAGTTGTATAAAATAACTTTAAAAAATTCTTCCGATGAAAGAAGCTTTTCTGTTTGAAAAGATTGAAAATTTCACTTGGAATGCTACATCACAGGAGAGACTTTCATCATTAGCCCATAGCTTTGCATAGAGATATACTGTCCACCCTCAGTTAAACTCAGGCATTTTATGAAGATATCATCGACAGATTTGCTGCTTTAAAATGTAGGAGAGTAGACCTGGTATGCAAGAAATTGGGTGAGTCTTGAAATAAATAAATTTTCCTGTTTGCATGTGTTCTAGAACTAGTAAAATTGTACGTAGTTTACGAATAGTAGGCCTACTCATTATATTAGCAAAACTGTTCATGCATTTGTGTATGTGAACAGCACTTCACCTATTTTTTTTACGGCTAGACGCTACTGCTACGCAGTTGTAAAAGTGGAAACGTGGCTTTACTTACACCGTTGCATGCCCCTGCTTACATCTTCTTTGAAGATGCTCATGCCTCCTGCACGCACGAAACATCACACAGGACCAAGGTCTCTAGACGTCGCTGTCGAACAGCTGTTATTGACGGAACTTGCACAGGACTATAAGCGCCTCAAGTGCAACCGTCACTCAATGCTTACTGTGACATAACAATATTGCAGCTTATTGACCGGTTACATCGTGCATAAATATTATTTCCTAGGACCAATACAAGTCAAATATTCTTGGAAAACATAATCAGAAATAGAAAAGTTTAACTAACATCTCATAGTCATAAAATCATTTCAGCTTATTGATCCATTATTGGTTACATCGTATACAGGGGCGGCTTTCGAAGAGGGGCTGCGGAGCTGCAGCACCCCCAGACATTTGTGGCTCTTGTCTCGTTTTATGTTGTGAAATACATTTATTATACAGTCTCTATTTAGCGGCTCGAATTTTTAAAAATTTCCCTCTCATTGACATGCACGCCATCGTTAGTGAAGTCACTTCCTCCCCTGGTGCTGCCAGAGCGAAGCCAGGGACAAGGACTATGGGTGAAGCCACTTCCTCCCCTGGAGCTGCCAGTCTCGTCTCGGATGCTTCGCGCGTTAGTTTTACCCCTCCCCCTGCTGCCCCTGGCCATGAATACAGAGTTCTCAGGAGCTGCAAAATTTGCAGCAGTTTGTCAGTAGCGCGCAGTTTTAAATACATTTTCCTTAATGTTGTGAGTATAACAAGTGCAACAATGTTTAATTCTGTACAATATTTACAGTCTATTCAGTTCAGTACCTTAACAATTCAGGAGAAATGTGAAATTAAGTGCCCATCAGTTGAATCTCACAATGGAAAAAGTCACTAAACAAAATACAAAGGCTCGCATATTTTTTGCTGATTTATCCAGTATCCCTGCTTTCTTCTCTCGATCTCCACACAGTCTGTATTAGATTAATGTGTTTCAAAGACAATTCCATCAGCTGGGGCAACAAGATGGAGTTTTAAAATAAGAACAGTAAATGTTGTTCAAGAGTAGAAGGCGCCATTGCTACAATGTTTTCAACCATAATGGAATCTGAAACATCTAACAACATCACAATAAATGAGGCAAGCGCCCTGGTGCGTGCTCTTGAAGATCCTGAATTCAATTTCTGGCTCAGTTTTTTCATTTATTGATGTATCATGTAGATATATTATACAACCAACTACAAATCGCCAGTTAGATATTTCTAAGGTTCAAATCTGCATATAAAAAAATTAAATTGTGGTTTATTTAACGACACTCGCAACTGCAGGGGTTATATCAGAGTCGCCGGTGTGCCAGAATTTTGTCCCGCAGGATTCTTTTAAATGCCAGTAAATCTACTGACATGAGCCTGTCTCATTTAAACACACTTAAATACCATCGATCTGGGCCGGGATCGAGCCCGCAACCGACTATGCTACCGAGGCCGACTCTGCATACCAAGCTTATAATGCCTTACAGACATATCGGATTTTAATAAGAAGATGATTCAAAAGTTTGCAACCTATAAGACAAGGCGCATGGAACTAATATTTAAATAAGGTAAGATGCATGGTTTATTTTTGTATGCAGCCCCCCTGAATTCAATACCCACGAGCCGCCACTGATCGTATATAAAGATTATTTCCCTGACATCTAACGATTTCTAAATAAATCATGGACTAATGTATAGACTATGTATAAATAGTTATTTACGATACAAGAGTTAAAAATGACATTTTATTTTGTATGTAAGGATCTTCGTGAAACAGAGCCGCAGATAGAGTGAAGCAAACCCCAAGAGCAAAAGAACACCATTTTAAGATGTGTGTCGTACATTTTTTTTAGATAAGAGTTCGTCCGTACTGGCATAGGCCTTATAGACAATTTCCCCGACTTCTTCACTGCTGCATTATTCCTTATTCTAACAGCCGACTTAATCATATTAAGGGTCGATTTCACCAAACATATTTAACTTTAATTGTTACTTCAATTAATTTTAATTTACACTTAAAGGCCACCGGCGTGACTCAGTCGATTAAGGGGCTTGCTTGCCGGTCTGAAGTTGCGCTGGGGCGCCGGTTCGCCGATTGGGCTGATTACCTGGTTGGGGTTTTTCCGAGGTTTTCCCCAACCATAAGGTGAATGCCAGGTAATCTATGGCGAAACTTCGGCCTCATCTCGCCAAAGACCATCTCGATATCACCAATCTCATTGACGCTAAATAACCTCGTAGTTGATGCAGCGTTGTTAAATAACCAACTTAAAAAATTGACACTTAAAAGGACAATGCATTTCACTAACATAAATTGAGCTTCAAGCACTCATTAAACTAAATTTAAAGTAATCTGTTAATATTTTATAATTTAAATAATTAATTCTGCATTAACGACGATAATTTCAATCATGACGAGGACAATAATGGACTTGTTACCAAGACGGGAAGATAATTTCAGGAAAAGAAAATTATTTTAATTCAATGGAGGAAAAAGATTTGCAAATGAGGTTTAGGCTAAGCAAAACATCAGCATTGTATATTTTGGATAGAACAGAATGTGATTTAGAATTTCTAACCGATAGTGAAGTAGGTACATCATAATTATTTAAATGGTACATTTATTGAATTAAACATTTAATCAATTTTCGATTGCCTAAAATATAGTAACTAAAGTAATATGAATAACAAATAGACCTAATATTACATTTGAAGATATTGGAATAGTGCAAATCCGTGAAGTCTTTCCATTTTCCTTGTTACATGATATTTCCTTGTATCTGTGTTCATATTGTCCCATTTTAAAAATTGGGATGAAATCACTGAAATCTCTCTCTCTCTCTCTCTCTCTCTCTCTCTCTCTATACTTCTTTCCAAACTCTCTTTTTTTTCTTCTGAAGTCTGCGCATGTCTTTTTGCTTACGATGATTTTAATATATTTTATGATGCCATTTTATTGTTGTAATATAACAAATGAACTCACTATAGATCACTACTTATATTTACACGGCACATGGCCTTCGAAATTACGATTTTACTACGATTCCGAAGGCCGTGATGACTTAATTGGGAATTAAGTAAATTAATTCGTTTTATTTTAAATGCGTAACTAGAGAACCCGTGCTGCTCCGCAGCATTGATTTGCACATAGGACTTCTTTCCATGTGAAATTTGTTCTGTGCCTGCCCTGTGGTTCTATTTTAACCTTCAAGTCTCTCAAGACTTTGCTCCGGGGTAGTGCGGCATGAAGCTGTTCATGACTGAATGTAGATTCTGGTAAATAATTGCCTACTTCATCTAATATCTGGCCTTGAGCTTTATTGATCGTTGTAAAAAAATAAAGCCAAAAGTATTGGAAATTGCCTTCTTTTGAACGAAAATGGCAAAGAAGAATCTCATGGTAAATAATTGCCTACTTCATTTAATATCTTGCCTTGAACTTTATTGATCGTTGCAAAAAAAAAAAATAATAAAAATGTACTGAAAATTGCCTTCTTTTGAACGAAAATGGCAAAAAAAGACTCTGATGGCGTTATGCTAGCAAGCAGTATTCTTTGGTCAACATTTACGTCAGTAATAATACCCAGATCTAAGCAATTATCATACTATAACTCGAGTGCCATTCAACAGGCCTTCCGAAACATTAAGATTTCTCAATAATATTACAATAGAATATTCTTTCAATTTTAAAATATGAAGCGCCAATCCATTCATATCTAGCTGTGTAAGAATTCAGTTGGAAACTAGAAATGTTCGCGCTCATCTTCAGTATTATTAAATTATTCACACTGATGTAACTCATCGATGTTTTTCGAATATGTTACAAAGGTATGCCAATGATTTCATTAGGCTACAATG